>NC_073703.1:3664152-3976771 GCF_023634085.1 Falco cherrug
CGCTTTTCTTGAGGAAGGCAGGGAGGTGTGCTGCCTCGAGGTAGAGTGCATCTGCTCAGCAGCAGCCTGACCCTATTAATAGCAAATCGCCAAGCTCTTTGCTCCAGCCGCTCCTTGTAATAGCATAACATTTGACAAGCATTGGATTTAATTTGGATTTAATATAAACTACTTGTGGCATTTCTGCTTTGAACTCTGCCTGATTCCTCCAATGGCAGGTGGAGGGGCTGTCACTTCAGGTCTTGTACAGCCTCCCCGTATGGAAACACCCCCCAATTTTCTTGGCACACGGAGCTACCCCCTAGGCAGGGCAGGGCAGCCACAGAGCCTGTGGTAGACAGAGCAAGGGACAGTTGAGAGAACTGGGCTGTCCAGCTGACATTGCCATACCACCTTGGCTGCAGCAGTATTTCTGTCGCTCTTGTGTGAAACAGGGCTGGAGACTCTTCCTTTCCATTTGTAAAACATCTTCATAGCCTTGGTGAGAAAAGGACGTCTGCTCCTGCAGCTCCTGCACATGGCTGGAGGCAACAGCTCCGCAGATAAATGGGGAATGACAACTGCCTGCCCCGGCACGCTCCCAGCCTGCGGGTCTCATCCTGCCATCCTCGGTCAGGCTGAGGCACCACGATGCCGCTGCGTGATGCCAAGGGGCTGTCTGCACAGGACAGTACTATCCTGCCGACATGGGGGAGAATCAAATGCTCAGTTAGTATTTTTCCAAAGGAAGGAGGAAAGGATGAAGCTCTGTAATTGAAACACATTTTGCTCAGATCTGAGAAACTTTAAAACTTTGCCAAGGGAAGAAGGGAGGAAGCCAGTCAGCCTCAGCCATCTTCCTAAAACAACCAGTGCTTGGGCATTGTGTAAAGAAAATGCATTTGCATGATAAGTGTTTCAGGCAATGGGCATTGCTTTTTCTAACTTGCTTTTATTTTTCTCTTTAACATGTTTAAAATTACTTTCTCAAAATATTTCTAGTAGAACCCTGTTGTCTGAAGAAAATAGACTCCTGGCGTGCTTCTACATCTAAAAATTCAACAGCCTGGGTTGAGTATTTACTGCTTATTATCCTCACTTTATATACATATATTTTGGCAATTGTGGCTGCAAGAGAACTGCAAAGATAATTTGTGCATTTCCAGACATGTCATTAGGCTGTCAGCAGGGAGCAGATAATCCCTTGCATTTCTGAGGGTGATGCATTTACTGCACATTTCAGGTGGAAAGAGATAAAGAGATTTGTGATAGCCGTTCAGGGCCCACCTGGAAAGGCAGCAAATGCCCTGAAATGCTGCTGTCCCTATGGATGATCTCCAGACATTCTGGCATTTTGATAACACAAATGTATTTGACCATTTCAGAGTGCGCAGCAAGCTGGCCGGGATAATGAACCTCGGGCTGGGCAAGCCGGGTGAGCAGGCTGAGGCTATGGGTGACGCATCCAGCCAGCTCTGGCAGCATTCTGATTTTCTCCATTCTGCCCTTTTGAAAACACACTGTCTGTGGAGCTGGCTTTCATTAGAGCTTAACGAGGTACATCCAGTGTGTTAGTCCACAGCCTCCAGTCTGTCCAAGTTACTTAATACGGTTTCTATTGATAAGGTCCTGGAAAATCAATGTAGCAATGATGTCCACTTGTTACTCAGTAAAGGGCTTTTTCTCCACAAAACGAATCCTTTTTGCAGGTTAATGAATTATAAGGAAAAAGATGCATTTTAAAGGATTTTACTCACAGGAGAGGACAGGGGGAGGATGAAAGCTCATGCAGCCTCGTGGTGCTGCAGCAGGGCTGTTCTCTGGGTACTACAGCAGCAGTACCGGGTAACAAATTAAACCTTCCTTTTCACTTTAGGAAACCCTGGGGTTTTTGCTTCTGCTTTGTTTGGATTCCACCCCCCCTCTTTGTGTAAAGTTACCCTTTTATTTAGAGTCAATATGAAATTCTCTCATCCCTGTGGATTTCTGAATACTGTCTGGGAGTCAGAGATTATGCCAAGCTCCAGAAAAGAAATTAAAAAGTATGTAGTGTGCATAGGAACCGTAAGTAGTTCCCGTAAGGAAAGAAACAACCTAGTGGAAGCATATTTAGAAAGACAATTGGCATCTATATTAACTGGCTTCTAAAATACAAGAAGCCCATTTATCTGGGCTATTATCACAGCACTGCCCTCCCTTCTTAGGTTCACAATACAGAGAGCTTTCCAATTCCCCTTTAGTCTGCTTCGTTATTGACTTGTCCTAACTCAACCAGGAGGGGCCCCATCCTGGCTCCAGCAGTTTGGTGCTGGGTGATGTGGGTTCTTCAGGCCTGAGAAAAACTACAAAGGCTTGTAGCTCTTTTCTGGACTTTACTAGGGGGAATAAAGAGGAACTGAGCAGCACGCAGAGGGTGTGTAGCTGCCCAGGGATCAGCAGTCACCACCCAACTGTGTTTAGCAAGAGCAGAAGAGGATGGTCCAGCATATATGAATGTATTGACAGATATACCTAATGCTCTGAAGAAGTTACTTTATGTACAATTCTAATAAACATGTCATTCTGTACTAAGCCAAACTTTAAAACAATGGGAATGCATTAAATTTACACAGTTGTATTTAATATGACACTAAATACACCTACTAAACACATTTATTAAATGACCATATTCCTTAATTGCAGTAACATTTTTATATATTTGATGCTTCTAATGAGCTGAATTAGGAACAAAGAGATTGAGAAGAAAAGACAGAGAGGAAAATACAACTGAAAGCTAACACTCTGAGAGGAGCTCACTAGGCAGTTGATAACTGCCACTCTGCAATCAAGAGCAAAGTATTTCTGAGTAAAAATGTATTCTTGTTGTGAGTCCGTGCTTAGCAATCAAAAACCAATACCTGGCAAATGAGAAATGGGGAAGCAGGCATGAGCTGGTCAATTAAAAATCATAAAATGTAGAAAATCAATAAAGATAAAAAAGCCATGGGATGGGAAGAATCCAAAACAACCAGAAGACCTGTGTGTTTATTGGGAGCAATTGGGTAACAACGTATCAGACCACAGCTCCCCCGAAACAGCAGGACAGTTGGGTTTTGTGCACAGAAAGCAGACAGGGCAGTGAGTGTTGTCTCCTGCACCTGGCAAGGACCAGAGGGCAGTGCCTGAATCACAGGAGAATGACAAACAATTTTTGAATCTATTGGTAACTAGGGAAGATGTAAAATAGCCACAAGAAGGATCACCTGTATCTGAAAAGAATTGGTTCACCCAGTATTGTTGATTTTGACTATCAGGAAAAATCTGAAAGAAAGCAAAGTGCTGATGTTACACTGATGTTCAAGCAGACGGGCAGGTTTCTAGACAGGAAAGCTAATGGAAAAATTGAGACAGAATTAAGGGACAAAAATGTAATTATTGCCAACGTAGCTTTATAGACAGTAGATTCTGTCAAATAAACATGCTTTCATTCCTTGATAAGATTACAATTAAGTGAAATGGTGCAGACATGCCATAATATGGGATTTGCAAAGATGAGCCTCATCTCAAGGTCCTGGCTGAGCCGGCACTGGCCAGCTGGCAGGTCTGTGCCATGACCGTGGTGCAGCACCATCTCTGCACAGCACTGCTTCCGAAGGGGTTCGCCAGGGACTGGTAGTAATTTTTTTTAATCAGCAAATTGTTAGCAAATGCAAGATCACTGCTGATAAAACATATGGATGATTAACAGCCTGTGAGGACAGTCACTAACAAGGAAGAGCAGCTGAGGCACACAGTGCTCTGAAATGCTCCACTCATCCAAAGAGAGAATTTTAATATGGCTGAGAATAAAGCTGGAAATGTGACTGGAAGATCCACTGGCCATGTCCAGGCAGTGGGGCATAGTGAGGACGCCAGAGATTGCTCCTTGAAAGCCTTGGGAGAGCACAGGGGCCAAAGCGATGCGCTTTGGACTGTCCAGGGAGCTCCCTGGCAAGCAAAGCCAACAGCAAGAAGAACAGGGCAGTGAATTTGCCCATAGAAAATTCAATTATCCAGTGTTTAAACCAACATGGGAAATCTGAATTCAGATATGGTGTTTGAATTCTGAACAGAGATGTGCTGAGAGCGCAGAAGAGAATGAGTAAAATCACTGAGAAGTTGGCAAAAATACCCTACGAGCTCCATCTGTTTATCGTATAAAGAATACTTAGAGTTGACTTTAATAAAGTATATAAATATCTTCATGGTAAGAAAAACACCTAACAGTTAAAGATTCTTTTATTTAACACAGAAAGGCAGAGATGGTGCCAATGGGTGGGAGTCAAAGTGGGGAAGCTGAGATGAGAGATGAAACACACAGGGTTCACAGTGGGGCCAGGCCACCCTTGGGAGCTGGGCTTGATGGCTCCCTGCACCCTTAAGATCTGTTTCTACAAAATGTGTCTTAACTGAAACGCAGGTTCCTGTGCACAGGACCATGACAGCCCTGAGATGGGTCTCCTCTGTTTATTCTCACTGGTCCTGAACCTGTGAATGGTTTAGATCCTGGAAAACAGACTTCTAAATGCTGTTCTTCAAAAAGCAGACAGGGAAGAAGAAAGAGAGAGGAGTTTATAAATGAGATAAAGGCTTTGAAAGCAAATAGCAATTAACCTCCCTGTTCTGAAAATCTGGCTTCCCAGAGCTCAGCCACGTCACACCAGGGAGGGGGAGCACCATGTGCCTCCACTGCGGCACAGCCCTGCCGGGGATATGGTGCTGGCTGAGCACCATGGCTGGCACAGCTTGGCTTTGCACTGGCTCTGTTGTGACTGTGGATGCTGCAATGTGCACACGGGGAACATGGAGGGATGTCACCGCCATACCCATGGCGGCACTGAGAACAGGGCACAGTGGTCCATGTCGCAGCTCCATGAAGCCAGGGTGATGGAGGGGGGAAGGCTTTTTGCCTGTGCCAGCTTGGCGCTGGCCCAGCCGCTGCCACAACCATGGTCAGCCAGTGGAGATAGGAGCACAACCCAGCATAACCTGGCTGGAGCTCCTGGCAGCCTGAGATAATGGCGCTGTGGGAAACTGTGTCAGGGGGACAGCAGGCACCTGAGTGCTGGGCTATGCCCAGGTCTGGGCTGTCAGGAAGGAGAGGACAGCACAGGTACCAACTGAGTGGTCTGTCAGGAGAGGGCAGGACCCTACCGCAGGCAGCGCTGGTTTCTCCTGCCTGAAAGTGCCTGTGAGACCTCCCACTCCCCCACGCCGTAGCATCTCTTCAGCAGGGTGAGCCAGCCTTCCTGGGGATTTAGTGCCCGTATGCATCTCCCAGCAGAACAGGAAGATTGCATTATGCAGTGCTGCATTTTATTAGTCAGCTGGAGTGACTGTATTAGACTCTTGCATAATAAATCCATTCCCGAGCCACTGAAGGAACCATACACAACACAAAGCATCAGACGCACTTCAGCAGGGGACAGTGTGGCAAAGCAGAAATTACCAGTGTCTACAGCCACGACTACTGGTAGGATCCAGGAGTGAAGACCTGTGGGCATAGGGCCAGAAGGAGCCAGGGGCATGGGATGGTGACGGCGGGGGCTCAGCACAGACAGCCTGGCAAGGGGCAGGCATGGCCACAAGGACCGGGGCACGCAGCCTCACTGAGCTCTTCCCTTCAGCACCAGGGGCAACAACCGAGGTGGTCTCTTGTTCTCATCTCCAACACGTGGGCAGCTCTGACAAGCTGTAATTGAATTTTTGCATCTGCCAAGCAGTTAGCAAAAACATGCCCTGCTAGAGAGTAATGATACAGGGCCCAGTGCAGCCGATGGCACCTTTCCAGTGCACAGCACCTCTGAACTGGGGCAAGGTGGCACAGCCTGACCATTAGAAAGATCTTGTGCAAAACAAAGGGAGCTGAGGTACCCCATCAGACAAACAGCAAAAGGTAAAGATTCTCCAGTATGTGTTGTGAGCAAGGGCAGCTTGCAGGGAAGGGGCCCCGGAGGCAGGCAGGTGCCAAGCTGGGACATAAAGTCAGCTGGAAACAGTGGGATGCAAGTACTATCTCAGTGCATCAGTGGTGGGACCTTGCTCTGTGTCACTTCTCAGGCTTGCACCTCAGCATGGCACATGTCCCCAGCTCCTGCTGTCCACAACCTGCATGCTGGGCGCAGACAGATCTGCCGCCAGATTCCCTCTGCCCAGCAGAAACAGGGGTACAGGCTGCACACCTCCATCCTGAGACATTAGCAATATCTGGAGGAGCTGTCAGCATCCTTCAGGAGTGGGAATACTCATAAATATGGAGTGAAAAATAGTTCAGTCAATAGGAGAAGCAGCTCCAAAGAGCAGCACAGCTTCTGGCAAAGCCCATTGCCATGGTACCTGTCAGCAGTTCGCAGCATTGTTTCACACGTCCTACTGTTCAGAAAGGATCTTTTTTAAGAAGCAGCATTTTAAAACTGAGCAGTGAAGATAACTCTTTTGCCACCCCACCTTGGCACCCCTAAACCCAGTGAACTCAGTGTGCGGTGAATTATATTAACTCAACATATTCCAGAATACAAATCCCTAGAAGTACTGACTGCTGAACCTCTCAAAGTCTGTTGCTGATTTTTTATCACATTACAGATGACTTCAGTAGCAAATGGATCTTCCTAACTCGGACATTTGTAACAACAGCAAAGTTAGGTTTTTACTCGAAGAATGTGAGTTTCATTGTCAGAAAGGCATTTCACTGCAGTGCTTATGTGCCCACCACGCTTCCCTCTGTACTGGAGAGATCTGGTACTTTGCCATGAGGTCACCAGGAACTTTGAAGAGAGCTTACAATCTGGCCTGTAACAGTTTTCAAACAGCTTCTGACCCCTTCTCCCAGTTACACCCTTTGCTGAAGCTGCCCTGCAAGCCCAGGGCTGCTGGGCTCAGCCTCGCTTGGGGCAATCAGAGGAGCAGGACGCCTTGGCAAGGACCACAGCTGCCACACGCAGCCCTCTCTGCTGAGCTGGGAGCCAGGAACAGTCAGCACATGCTTCCAGAAAGACCACAGCCCCCCTAGTCCCAGCATCTTTAAATGCAACGGAATGCCAATGGAAAAGACAGGGTTCCCATGGGAACGGAAAGTGCTGACATTTCCAAACTAAAAAAGGAAAGAAACAGCCAAGTATGTGCTCAGCAGGACTACGTGGACATGGACATGTGCATATATTGCCTTTTTCCCCTCTTCTGTGCTTGACGGTAAGATAATTTTAAATTAATTCATGCTAGAACACTGGCATAATGCAAGCAAAGTTTCTGTTTATCTGGTTTGGGCATTTTAATTCAGGCCAACTGCCTGCAAGGTTAATTTTTATGCAGGGATGTATTGTGCAGCCTTTACCTGTAACCACATTAAAGGAGATGAAGCGTCCACATGAAATCATGATAAGACATTTATCTCTCTCATGCAAAATGATTGAGATACATAAGGCAAATTAAACTTCCATATTGTTGTAGCTAAATTATTTGTAATGGCAACATAAAATGTACCTGCTGCACGGTAATTAGGTGTCCTAGAGTTTCAGATGGGAAGATCTTCAGCTCACAGAGATGTTTCTCTTTCTGTTAGATCAAAGTGACATTAGAAGTGGATGGTGACTCAACAGAGATGCTGATGTTGGACACCCATTCCTCCAGGAAATGGGCACAGTGCTGGCCCAGATGCAGCTGGTCCTTAATGGACTGGAAGAGGTACTGCAATCCCAGCTCTTCTCTACAGCACAAACAGCTTCGCTACTTAAAAATCAGTTAACATTTTTTGCAAAGTAAAGAGAAGTCAGTGAAGAAGTTCGTTGTTAGCTTCTGCTCACTCTAATCCATAACCATGGAAAGGAGTTTCAGAAGGCAGAGAGAGGATGCAACTAGCCAAGGAGAAGAGGGGGTTGAGACTTCCTGGAAAGCAGCCTGAAGAAGGGAAGAGAGACAAAAAGGAATTACTAAATGTTTCTGACAGGGTGAATAAAAATAGCAAACAATTAATGTAATCATTTAGGAATATCCGTAAGTGCCAGTTCTTGTGATCAGGGACAGGTTTTACAGGGAAGGTTGTGCTGCTGCCAGCTGGAAGGGTTACCTGCAGGACCCAAAAGCTCCCATAATGAACAGCCACTTTCCCCATTTGAAAACCTGAACAGTGAAAAAAGCTGCACCTAATTCCCCAGTGACCAGAGGGGGATCTCCCAGTGAAAGGCAAAGAAAGAATGACTAATTAATCTTTTTTTCTTTACGGCTCACAGCACAGTTAGAGCAAAGACACTGCCTCTTTTCTGCAGACAGAAAGCCAAGAGCATCCTCAAGCTCATATGGATAAAAGAATGGATAAAATCACAGGTTTTCTGGAAAAGAAACCCTCAAACCCTACAAGCAAGCTGTCACTACTACCCTCAGAGCACAGGGCTGTCAGTGCATCAAAACGGATGTAGTCCAGTACAGCCTCCTGTGCACAACCCAGCAAGCTCAGGGCCATCTCCTGAAGGGTGGTACCCAGGCCAGATTCAGTCCTGTGGACACCCAGGGGCTCTCCACCTCCTCCTGACCCCAAGGTCCACATGCTGTGGGTCAGGGGGAGCACTCCTCCATCCCTACCCCTGCAGCCCCTCCAGGATGGGATCCAGCCGCAGGGGTCTGGGGAGGAGAGTGGCTGGTGTCTCCGCAAAGCTTCATGGGAGCATACAGATGGCCAGCCTCCCACCCACCACCCCAAACGCTGAAGCCCTTTACAACAAGCTCCTTTTGAATGTTTCTGTCTCTCCTGTCGCAGCAAGAAGAAATGCATCATTCTGGGAGCAGCTACTAAGGGAAGCCCAGATGAATCACACACAGACCATTTCAGCGATTTTGTTGAGAAGTGTTTCTAAATTTTTGTTTCTAAATTTTTATTACAAGGAGATCATGATTTTTTAAGGAAATGCTTGAATTCCTCTCCTGGTAGAGCAGCTTTCTCTAACCACAAGTAGAGTCCACCAGGCTGCCCAGCTCTGCTACAGCAGGACAGTGCTCTTTTGGGAAGCTTCATTGGGAAATGCAAGTCCAACAACCTGCTGCTGCAGGAGATGCTCCAGCAAGCTGCACACATGTTCCTCACCCAGCACTGCAGAAGAGGGCAGCTCTCCTCACTCCCACTCCACTGCACACAGCACAGAGCCAGGGAGTTTTCTGTGTCCCCAGCCTTTTTGCATCCCCCCAGCACATGGCACTGACTTCTCCTCACCTTACCCAGAGACCCTGAAGGCATCTGTCCTCACAAATACATCAGCTAAAATCTCCCAGGTATAAATGTGCCTAATATGGAAGCAGAGGGAAGGTGAGGAGCAGAGCCCAGCTAAGCCGTTCCAGTGCTCCTCCTGGTGCCCAGGCAAAACGCTGGCCCTGAGAGGTCAGTGGAAGTTCATAATTTATTTCTGTGGGGCCAAAATTTCATCTCAAGAGCCCAGCAGACTACAGCCTGGAGCACACATCCATACAATTACAAGTCTGTTTCTCTGAAGCTGTACATGAAAACACAAATATTTTTAGGTACTTTTTGTCACAAAATGTTCAGGAACATTTCCATCCCTCTCCTCTACTTTCTCTTGCACCTGTGCTTGGATTTAAGATGCCCCATCACAATACTGCCTTTTTGGAAGGCAGAACCACTGTACTGAAGAAGCAGATGTGGAGGGAGTGGTTTTGCCAAGCAACAGTAACCAGGTGAGAGCAGGGCCCTTCCTCCTTCTCCTCCTCTTCCTTGGTGGTGGGGCTCCGGAAACAAGCTGGGCAGCCAGGACCCTCTCCAGCCGCCAGTGCCGTCACTGAAGAAGGAGAGACGGTGGCGGTACAAA
Organism: Falco cherrug; assembly: GCF_023634085.1. NCBI lineage: Eukaryota > Metazoa > Chordata > Aves > Falconiformes > Falconidae > Falco > Falco cherrug. The sequence goes on from NC_073703.1 coordinate 3,673,959, forward strand.
TTACTCATCCCGCTTACTAGCCTGTGGGTGGCATTTGACAACTTGCTGCTGTCACGCAGGTCAGTACACCTCTAATTATAACAGGGCCACTTACAATAACTGTGCGTTATTCAGCTCAAAGAAGAGACAGGCAGCTTTGTGCGTGCACGCTCCTAAATGCTGCAGAGCCTATTTTCTAAATCAGCTCATGCCTTGCTCCCACCCTCCTCCCATAGCCTGCTTTCCCAAGTCTGTCTCACTTCGTGACTGCTAAATGACAGCAGCAGGTTTACTGATGCTGTGCAAAGCTGCTCCTTAAATAAGCATCAGAGATGGGAGTGGGCATCCCCTGCCTCCTGTGTCCAAGCTCCCCACGAGGCAGGGGTCCCCTCAGTGGGTGCAGAGGCATCCCTGCTCCCGATGGCAGAAATGAACCCTGTGACCAGCCTGGGGGGCTCTGCAGACCCGTGCAGGCCAAGATCCTTACAACCACCCTAAAAAGCACCTTCAGCATGTCAACCTCTTCCCCAGGAGGGACCAAACAGGGAAGACTTCCCAGGTGAGGAGCACCCAGCCAGATGCTGGTTTCTCTGCAGCATTTGTATTGATGCAGTATCAACTGAGGCGTGGTGAGTCATGGACTGGGCAGCATCCCTCAGTTGGAGAGACTGACTCATCACAGAATACCATTCATTCCTGTACATTCACAAGAGACAGCTGACCTGTCTCTCCCTAATGGAGGGAGCAAGCAGGACAGGAAATGTTGCACTTTCAGTATTTCAGAATTTTCAGTGTAATCAAGAAAAGTAAGGGTAAAGCTCCTCCCACCTGCTGCAAGTCCATTGCTGGTAGCGCTCTTAATGAAACCCAGAGCAAGAAGCTACAGAACTGCCTTGTACATTTTGAGATAATACTCAGCCAGCTAGCCATGACTAAGAGGCTCCATGCAGAACCAACAGGCATTTGTACAGGCAGAGGCACTGAGCAGCATCCCTGCCTCCTCAGATCCTCACAGCAACCACTGACCACCCCACCCACAGGAAAGCAATTTCTTACTGCCTTCAGGAAGAATTAGTGACAGTCCTGACATCGGGATACTATCAGGTGAGGTAGTTTCCATCCCATTCCTACATGTTTCAGAGACAGCAGGACATCTTGCAGTTCCTGCAGGGCCTCCCTTATTGGCTGCACTGCTACTCAGTTTGCTTTGGGTACAGCCAGGGCCGGCGGCTGCCTGGAGCATCATGTCTCCAGGGTAGCCAAAGGAAGTTGTTGTCATGGACTTGCTGTCTGTTTTGCTTGTGGTGGAGGAGACTAGAGGAGTTCTTTTGTCTTCAGTCTTTGGATGCCAACATCGATCTTGGTCCACGAGGAGCAGGGGTTCCTGCCAGCACCTGGCAGTGAGCGATGGATGCCCTGCAGATAGCGTTCCTGGAGGGAGAGTCCCTTGGCTGCTTCATTGGGTCACTCTTGTTAAACTACAGAGTGGTCTTATTTGTTTGATTGGCTTAGGCTATAATCTTCTATTTCCAGAAGAATAAGCGGAGCTGTTTTCTGCCATTGCTTTCATGGATCAGGGGCAGAGTTAGAGAAGCAAATCTTCTCCTCCTTCAGCACATGGACATGTTGAAGGAAGACAATCTGTTCTTACCAGAGACAGCTTTCCAACGACAGGACTATGAAGATGTGCTAACAGACTCTGCTTGTCGCTGATGGCGCTTGCTCCACACTTGCTTGTTCAGGGACTGAAGATGCAGGAACAAGCTGTAGTAGGGAACAGTAGTGTTGTAGCAGCTTTTTGTTTTGAGCCAAATTCTGATCTGGGTTGTCCTGGGACAACCCTGGTGGAGCCTGAGAGTAGTCTGTGAGGATAAGTTTGGGGTTACTCCATCCTAATTCAGGTGTGAACTCAGCTTGACATCTTGATTCTCCCCATTTCAGATCACTTTTGCAGACAGTGAGAGAGCACCCTACAGTGTCACCCCACCAGGAATCAGGGGAAGGAAGGAGGCAGCTCGTCTGTATTCATGAAGCTACATCAGTGGCTGCATTAAGTTTAAAATGGTAGTGCCAGCCCTTAGGAAAACAATATGGTCTCACATAGGGTCTCACACCCCATATGCTGCTGCAGTAAAATGAACACAGTGAAAATGAGAGGAGTCCTTTCAGCTGAGTGGCCAGTTTGCTGCAGCAGATACCAATAGGGCTGAGAAGATGAAGATCCAGGAATTAAGTACAGGGCAAAGCAACACAGACTGTGGCACACTGGAGCATACTATGCAGAGACCAATTTTACCTTAGTGGAGGTCTATTTCACCTCTCCTTTCTTTGCAAACTCAAGACATCATTAAACTGATTCCTTATTCCTTTCCTTGGGAACCACCTTGTGTCTCAGGGTACCTGCCTCAGCCTGTTTCCACCTCAGTAGCTGCTAAAAATATTTAAAGACTTTGCATTACCTCCGCACAGGGTAGGAAGTGACAGAAACCTGTTAAAAGGGAATAAGCAAAAATAAAGGGGGGGTGGGGGTGGGGGGTGGCGCTGTTTACAAAAATCTCAGTACAACCTGTCCTTGAACTATCGCCTGCAATACTCAGCTAAAGTTTTTGACCACAAAGATGAGGCTACTTGGGCAGCCTCTCACCCCTCATTTCTGCCCTTCATCCAAGCAGCAGCCACTCTTCCTACAGGAGATCAGGCTGATGGCAACTGAAGCACTGAGTGGTATCTGAAAACAAAATGAAACTTCTCATTTGTAACATGAGGTTTTTGCTCTTGGCCAAACTTTTTTGAACACAAAAGGAAGCTCTTAGAGTAAGTCGTATCTGTAATGGCTCATCATCCCACTCGTACCAAACAGTAACAACAAGCAATGAAGTGACAAATGGCACCTGCCTGAGCAGTGCCATTCTGCTGGAGACTTAGATGTTCAAGCTATTGCTTCTGCTTAATGAACAGAGCCATGCATTTACATTAAGGATACTAGATAACCACGGCTGTTAGCATATATATCAGAAGCACTTTCCTGCTGTCCAAAGGGTGGTTGGCACTCTACAGTCAATGATTATCAGCATGGTTGGGATTGGTACACCACGCTTTTCACTCATTCTGATGCACATCTCCTCATGGGGCTCTCCACAGACCCATGAAAACACGCAGGAGGCTGAAAGCAACCCTATTAAAATACTTAAAAAAAAGATCCCAGGAGAATGGGTTTGTCATCCCAAGATAATATTTTTTGGAACTTGTAGAATTCAAAATGACTGAAAAAAGGAAAGAGTTTAGGTTCCAGTGCAATCTGACTGCTTTTGGTAGATAAAAAAGTTCATTAAGGTATGTTTTGTGATGATTTCTATGATGTACCCATTTGTCCACTTGTGTAGTTCAGTGGTAGACCACGAAAGCATTTTCAGCATCAATATGGTCTCCTAGGGAAGGAAGTGTGACTCTTTTTTAAACTGTATAATGCCATCTGTGAGCTGGTTGCCAGAGAGCGGCGAGGTTGAGCACGCACATCAGTGGCAGATGCTCAGAGACCCAACAGTGGTGTAAGGTTATCCTGCTTGTTGGTGGCAAAACTTGAGTGGGATGGTCATGTAGGAATCACAAATGGGGTATGGCTCTTAACTTATATACTGGGAAAAAAAGGAATAGAGACAGTGCATACATCACATCAGTCACAGAAGCAGACTCAGAAGTCCTCACTTCAGTTCCCTTGAACTACAGTATGAATATTTTATAACAAGGCAAATAAAAGGTATGCAAAACTATCTGCACTTCAAATTCCTCTACACAAAATGGGCCCTGAAGCTCAAAGGGGGTTATAAAAGCAATCCCACCCTTAACTCCAAACATTCTGCTCCTCATAGTTTAAATCTAATGAATTGTGCTATTTTAATACACTTTTAATGTAATCTGTATTCTAACCACTGACCTTTTCCTAATGCCCTTCAGGCATCCAACAAATAGGTTACATCTGTTACTTCAAAAGCAAGACAAGATATGGAGGCCAACATCTCCTGGGGTTTTGAGCGAAGCAGCCTTATCTGTGTTCTTTAACGTAATAACCTGAAAGGCATGAATGTGAGCACCCAGGCTCGAGTCTGTAAGGACTCACAAAGGGGTCCACACAGAGTGCCAGCCTGGCCTCACACTTTTGTATGTTTTCAAGATCATCTTACATTGAGCAACCCATCACAAAGCACAGAGTTCAAATTTTGCCTACTTTATTATTTTTAGTCTTCAGAGCTCAACTGTTTTTCATTCTCTAGCACCATCTTACATTCACAAAGTGAAATATTAGAGAAAATGACAGTTGCAGTGAATAACCACCCAAGTGACCTGCTAGATGTGAAGATGTCTGTAGCGTACAACAGAGACGGAAGCTTTTCGTTCAAATGATATCTATCCAAGTACACTCTGCGGAGAGCCAGCAGCCCACAAATCCAACTCACGCCTCTGGCAGCTTTTTCTTTTTACACTGCTGTGTACTAGCACTGCCCCGCCACTGAAGAGGTCCATATCTGCTCTGGAGTAGACTCAGTCCATGCACTCACTAAAATGCTGGACAAGATCTTTTTTGCCCAGTGCAGAAAAGGGCTGTGCTGCAATAGCTTACAGGTACAGAGGCAGACTGGCTCTCACTCTCACAGCCTGCCATGCTGACTGTGTCACTCCATGACCTCAGTTAATCCATCTCTAGCCACCACACTAATTTCTCTTTGAGCCAAGAAAAACTTCTGACATCAAGTAAGATGTTCTGCTCCTGCCATGCCCAACAAAAGGTAACCCTCTGTTGGTAGCATAGCTCTAGAGGTGGTCATAACATATCGTCACCTCTAGCTTTGGTCTTTACCTCACACTGTGCATGCTGAGGATGAGATCTGATGAAGTAGAAACCAATCTGATGACCCACAAGAGGACTTTAGGGATCCCCACTTGAAACAGCTTCCCAAGACTCTGCAAGCTGTTTTATTTAACTTCTACCAGGAGAAAAACCTTTCTTAATCTAGTTTTATGATTAAAAATCTCTTAAAGGCTGCCTTCTATGACACAAGATGTAACTAAACTCTGACATGTCACTGTTCATCACTCACCATATGCTTTGATGGCTGTAACTGCGCATGACCAGGAAAAAAACTGAGATGCCCTCTTTCTTTTGTGTGGCATTTTTTTAAATGAGAAAGCTCTTCGGAAAGGGTTATGATTATTTTTCCCCACTTTTAAGAGGATTACCAGGCTTGTCATGCAGCATAGCAATAAAGCACTCTTGATGTCTTCTCCTGCCCTAACTCCTGCTGTTGAAGAAGATGGCTCGCACCATCTTCACACCGTAAGTGTCAACCTGCTCAAAGTGGCTGACACCAGAGAAGGATGCATGTGACACAGCAGTATCTTCCCCCATGGCTCCAGACAACACCATAGCCTTAGAGTGTGTCCAAAGACAACTTCCGCATTAAACCAGTAACAATAATCTAACAGGAACAGTCATTTGAGAGATGTCTGGTGCCTGTCATCTGAAAGAATGAAAGCATTTAACAGACCTGGTTTAATTCATGCTTGGTTTTTTCTAACACCATTTACCAGCATTAAAAGGCCTTGAAAAAAATGTCAAATAGTTCCAAAGTGGGAAGCATTTTTGTTCTCATTTTTCACTGGAGACTGGGAAACCCAGCTGTCTTCCCACTAGAGAAGCTAATGGTAGAGCAGGCTAATGTGCTTTTGCAATAGTTCTGTGTGTGGACAAGTAACTTCACAGTCAATGTTCAGATCCCTGCCAGAGGCCCCAAATCATACTGGAGTGGGTCTCTGGAATGACATAAGTCTGGCTGACTTCCCTGGGCGTAGGGATGGTGAAACACATGGGAACTCCTATGGCCCACCTAGAGCTGGAGGTGATGCTGCTCCCCCAGCAGCAGTTCTCTGCTGGACTTGGCTGAAGCCCAGCAGGAGTTCTGTATTTCTGTGGACTTTCAAGTGACTGTCTGAGGAGATGCTGGCTACTGAAGACCCTTGTTCATGTCTTTGGGAGGCTTTCAAATGCCTTGACTCTTGTTTCCATGGCTCTTTATGCCATCAGAAGAAAGCTCAGGCCCAGTGTTTAAGCCCTGGCTTTGTCTTGTCACCACCCAGAGCTGTTTATTGTCGTCCTGAAATAGGAAAGTACACAAAGACCAAGAGGGTGGGACAAACCACATCTGCAGGTCAGAGATGAGATTGGTGCATAGATTTACCATCACACACAAACCCCCACACACATCATGCAATACTGCCAAATTTCATAAATGTACCGTGACACAATGGTTACAACTGGAAGCTATTTCTGTAAAAAGCACATAGATGATGTGACCCTGTCTAGTCAAGAAACACACTGATTTGATGCATACAGTGTTCCACAGTCCACCTTGAAATAATGATCTTTAAAAAGCAACCAAGATTCAAATTGAATGTCATCATAGCTGTAGTTTTCCTATTTAGGCACCAGAAGGCCTTCTGGCTCTCATTATAGATGGGGTAGGTCAGGCAGTATTATGTTCTGGTTTAGCCTGAGCAGGATGTGGAGTAAGGTTTGGCCCAACCCCTGTATATTACTTCCATTGCCACTCTCCAGAAGGCTATGTGTTTGCTCCCCAACTTGTGCATCACTAAAACAAGTCAAGGGGTAGACAATTGTTAGCAGGCTGTGGAATATATTCATTTGACAAAGAAGTCAGTGGGAATGAAGTGAGCTCAGCTCCTCACAGGATGAGGCTCTTTAAAAAGAACAACATTATGCTATTTCCAGGAAATAACAGTGTTTGGACAGTAAAGGTGTTCAGATGTGGAAAGCAACATGGATTTTCCCGCAAAGTTCATGCACTGAGAAGTTCAGTTCATCAATACTGGTGATGGCCAGGTAAGCGAGGCAGACCCAGAACCCAGGGTGTGGGAAAATGAGAATCTACATATGCACATAGAGAAGCCAGTAGATCAATTGCATAGGAGCTAAACCAGGTGGGAGCCATTTCTAGTTACCCTGTTAGATTTTATTTACCCTTGTGTGTTTTGTGCAGTGTATGCTTGTTCCTGCGAGGCATGGTGAATTCTGATCCAGTTGAGCCAACTACTAAACAACGTGCTTAATTCTGAGCACAGTTAAGCACTCCTCTAGACCCCAGCTGAAAAGCTCAGCACCTGAGGGACAGGTCTATAAGAAACCAACCCTAATAAATACAACACAGTAAGATGCTGGAGGCACAGACTGGGTGTCAAGAGGCCAGATGGCAGGCAGCATCCCACAGGAGAACTGCAATCCCACAGGCACACTCCCCAGGCTGAATGCCATATTCAGAGCTGCCTCGTCTCTCTCCTCCCAGAAAACCTTCGTATCCTCAATGGGATGCAGTAATTAAGCTGACATGGAAGAATACAACCACTCTTCAAACGGCTGGCAGATTGTTTGGGGATTTCTCCTGTAGTTGCACAGAGGCACTTGGGGGGAATATGAATACTGGAAAAGAGAAAAAAGGAAAAGGAAGCAAGTAGGAACAGGGGAACCACAGAAAGTGAGGAAGAACAGATGAGTGTGATGGAAAGAGCATGCAGGAAAGATAAAACCAAGACAGAAGAAAAATCTGTTCTCTGCACGAAGTAACACAGAGGAAGTCAGGAATAACAGAGCATATCTGACACTGCCACTACGCTAACACGGATGTTCAGAGAGAAATGCAGTTGGCATGAGATTGAACTGTGCCGGACTGTAAGTTTAAAGTCTCCACAGATACTGTGTCAAGGGCTGGAATGTGCAGATCACAAGGTGTCCTCCTTAGCATCTTGCTTGCAAAAGAAACTAGTGACACCTGCCACTATCATCTCTTGCTCTGACTTTTGTGATGGGGACACCTCTGTCTGAGCAGCCAGGTCCTGCTTAATGCCTCAGATAAATGATACAGCCACCAAGGTAAGAATTACACAAGTGATGGCACTATTTAAAACCAGAGTTGCAAATGAATTAAAGGCTAAGATACACCATTAAAAGCAGTTTAGTTTCATGGGGTGAGCAGAGGGCCTTGCCCTGTGCACAGGGCTGGGCTCAGGCACAGTCAAGGAGAGCCCCAGTTCGATTTGGCGGTAGTCCCCGACCACTTAAACTCTGCCCAGAAATCACAAGCATCTCCAGATGTGGTATGATGCCTCATGTATATAACACAATATATAAGCAGTATAAATATTATTGTCAGAATATATAAATTGCAAGTTTAGGAGGAAGCCATGGAAAGACAGGCAGGAAGTGGCACTGCCTGGGAGGAGATGGGAACAGACCAAAAGCCAGGGAGGCCGCAGGACAAGGGTTTGCAGTATCTCACCATGTGAGTCTGGGACAGTGCTTCAGTGGCTTGCATGAGGTGAAGCACTGTGGCAGATAAAGCACAAGCATCTGCTCATGGGTACAGCACTGCCTGTGTCTCAGGTACCTAACGGTAAAAGGCAAGGCCAGTACACAACAGGAAAACTCCCCTGAATTCACAGGGAAATGGAGGGGTTGGGGCACTTACTCTGAAACCTGAAGGCCAGCCATAATATATCCTTCAGCCTTCCTGACTCGTATTTACTAACTGCTTCACAGGTGGCTGGTATTTGGGGTTGGAGATAGCAGGGCAGTAGGAGGAGACCTGGTGATCACAGGCAGGTGAGCACACGCGTGTTCAGAAGCAGCTTATGTCCTTATTTATAAAGAACTACTGGTCTTGGGGGTGATTGCATGGTCTGCTCTGCTTCCAGTGCACCATTCTAACTGCACTGTTACTAGAAGTTGCAGCTCACTGTTAAGCAGGGAGAGGAAAACAGATCCATCCCCATACAGCTCTGCCGGGGGACCAAAGTTAGTGTGTGTGCTGGACTCATTTAATTAAAAATATTTACCAAACATGTTTATGACCATGGTTTGGCTTCAGTTTCATCCATAACAAATACATTTCCAGAAAAACACAAAGAAGAAAAAATCCTCTGAGGTAAGAAGCGAGAGAGATAAGTCTGATTAGGAAGACAACTATTAATAGCAATTATGCTTTAATTGCTGTGCCTAATGTTTTTGAACTAGCAGTTTCTAGCATGTCCTCTACCAAAAAACTTAACTCTTGTGATTTCTGTGTTCATTAAGATCTAGAAGGAAAACAAGTGAATCTACTTCAAGTAGATTCACTAGCAGCTAGATATAAAACCGCTTTCAGAATATTTACATAAACTATGTAGGCAACAAGATGGCCTCGAAGAAAGGCAGTTGTTCTTTATGGGTATAACACTGCATGTGAACGAGTAAACAGTCTTAACACTTCTCTCCATCTTGACGTCTGTTTCTCCAGGGCAATGATATTATGCTCCCAGGCTGCTGCCACAAAATTCTGGGCATAAAAAAGGCACTGAAAAGGACATGAAATAGTCTAGACAGAGGGAAGCATTTCAATACCGCTGGAAGGAAACGCAGACTGTGGCTCAGAGCCATGGCTTAGACAGCATTTGATGTTCTTACTGCCCGGCAATCCAGGCTTGCAGCTCAGTTGCGAGCCAAGGAACACATTCAACTTCTCTGCATATTGACCGTCTTCAGTGGCACTGTGGTAGACAGACACAGTGGTCCCCAAATGCCTCCCTTCACCTTAGACTGAACCAGGACAAAACAGCCAAGAAGTCATAAAACCCCCAATTCCACTGATCCCTGCAGCTCATGGTCAGGTATCCTCACTAATCTTTGCATTTAGTAATTATAAAGCTTAGCTATCCCATGGGTAGAAACTGAAGGTGACGGTTAGCTTGTTAGACGAATACAACTACATTGGGACCATAACAAAACATCCTTAAAAGTCCCCACTGAGAAATCATAAGTCTGCAGCATGATCTCATATGCTTGGTACTGCTTTGTGGGTATCTCAGGAGCCTATTCCTATTCTGTCCCTATACCCCCACTGTCTTTGGGGTAAATATTTTTAAAAGTAAACTTCAATAGTGTTAACTTTTGAAAAATACTGAAGTATATCAAAAGCAAGTAGACTTGCAAAAAAAATAGTAATACATTTCAAAGCATTTTCCAATCTTATAGATGCTGGACCTTGAGTCAATACAACAGGATAGAACTGGGGGAGGGAGAATTTGTCATCTCCACAGAAAACCGATGAACAAGAAGTTGATTGTCTAATGCTAGAAATGAATCTTTTTTTACATCTGAAAAAACAGTCCTACCAAGCACTGTGGAGCAACAGACCTTTGCTTTCAAATCACACATAAATCTAAAGTATACAGAAAGATTAGTCAATGCATCTCAGAACTTCTACCAATAATTTGAATGTCTGGCCCAAATTAAAGAGAGGCTGCAAGATCAAACTTGTCACAAAGACACTGAAAGTTAATACAGTGGAATGGTGAGAATAAAAACCTTGCAGGGGTGACGAAAGTAAAACTGTCAGCAGTGTTTCACCCAGCAGATAAACAGGTTCCTCTGCAAGCACAGGGTGCTGTGACACCCTGGAAGCTCATTTTCAGCATACATGGCAAGATTAGAGCCACTGGAATCTGTACTCAAGAGCTCCCTGCAATTTAATCCAGCCTTAAAAAGAAATTAATTAAAGAACCTGCTTGCAAAGAGAAAGGGATTCATGCTGTTCTTCACGTAGCAGGGTAAAGTACAACTGTTCAGGCAGACACAGGGGCTGCCCCATGGCAGAGTCAAGCAGCATGACAGTGGGCATGCAGGACACAGCCAGGCGGCAGCTGTGGTTCCCCAGCATGGAAAGTGCCCGTTGCCTTATCCTGGCTCAGAGCACAGCAGGTCCCAACCAGATGGGTTGTGGAGAAAGTGAGAGGAAGGAGGAAGGATTCAGGCTCAGAAACAACTGAAGGAGAGGTACATTAAGGTACAGCCCTACTTACATGCAAAAACATCTCCAAGTAAGTTGATGAGTGTCTCTTTGGGGAGAAAGAACAGCAATTCAGTGAACAGCAGAACTAGACACCTGGTTTCCAAAGCATCTGTGTTCTGCCCCTATGCACACCTCCTGATGGGTCTCCAGTCCTTCCCTCACCCCTCAGCATAATGGAAAAATTACTCTGTGTCTGACAACAGTTAACAATTTTCTCGGCACGCTGAGGAACGTGAGGTTTTGCAGACCTGCATGCTTCTGCCACAAATGGACAAGAGGCACAAAGGCTCTCAGAGGGGGACTTGCAGACAGACAGATGGTGTGACTGTAAAGCTTCATTTCTTGAAAAAAATGGGCTAAAAATGTAGATCACTGTAACAGAAACAGTCTTGAGGAACAGCCTTAAGAGGCTGTACTAAAACCATTTGAGGATGACCTTTTTGAAGAGGTCCCCAGAAATAATTACTCCTCTCTGGCCGACTGCTGTTTGCTCCTCCCTTTATCCACAGCAGGATCATGCCCTTGGTGTCTGTTCTTCGGCTGAAGACACCTTCAGCACTGCATGGACCACAGAGCACACAGCTGATTGTAGCAGCCCTGGGCATATAGCTTTGCCTACACATAAGCCTGTTGCACATCTTCATGCGTCCTGAGCACTGTAATGCTATTAAACTGAAGGTGTTCATTATTAAATCCCAGTCACTCTGAAGTAACTGAATTACCCAAGTTTTAGTTGAACCAATTAACTGATATTATACATGACTCTTGCTTTCTTAAACAAAGAGAAGCATCTTGCTTTCTGCTAATGTCTCACTGTGAAAGTGATTTGTTAAACAGTTTAATTAAATTTTTGAGACTGAGAATCCATTGAAGGATCTCAGGTGATGAGAACTGGATGTTGCCGTATGTGGTGCTAATCAAGGAGAAAAATCTCTAGGGTTGTGAGGATGAGGGGGTCTTAGAAAAACAATGTCCTTTTTAGGATACACCTGTTTAAAGTCAGAGAGGTCTGGCTGGCTGACCTGCTGTTCTTTAAAATACAGCTGGAAAGATAAAGCAATTAGGAAGAGGTATTTTCAGAACGCACTGGCTATGGTCCTCCTCCAGAGAGTAAAGCTAAATAAAAGGGGTGCATGTGACCGAGACCACAGAAAACCAGCTACAATAGGGAAGTCATGGATATGCATACACATGCATGGACTGACCCCAGCATTTCTCAATCCCAAATGCTCTGCCATGGAAACACAACATTCCCTCAATCTGCTAAACGGTTCCTTCAAAGATTTCCCTACTTTGTCATGATGCAGCATGAAAGGAGAGTCCTGACCATCAGTTGTTTTGCCCAGACAGATATTTCAAACTGAAATTGGAACATGCCCAATGTGGAGCTTGATGCTGCAGAGCTCTGCAAGAGCAGGTAGCAGAGTCCCTGGGAGTCTAACGTGAATCATCCCCATAGCAATGACCTTGCAAGCATTTGTTACAGGAAATTACAAGAGTACAGACCTTGATGGGTTCACTGTGAATTAAACAGCCATTGTATCATCTCTTATGTGGACCTTAAGGTGGCAATAGACAACAAAAGGAAAGTAATTGTACTGGCCCATACAGGTAAGGTGACAAGGAACACAGTTCAAAGTGTGGTAAATACTATCTACATTCAATGTAAATTATCTCCCAGTGTTTCTATCTAGAAATAAACACTGAACCAGAGGGAAGCATCATAGATTAATTCTGATTGGCCCTTGCTACGTTGCTATAAACATTATTATAAAATAAAGGATGACATATCCTAAATGATACTCTCAATGAAAGAAATAAAAAAGGAAGCAGATTAAATTACACATTTGTTACTAATGTTTACAAACATCATACTGAATCTCACAACCTACATATTTCAGCTGATTTTAAATTAGGACAAAAATAGAGGTTTTCTTCTTTTTCCTGTTGCGGCATTTGAGCTTCTGTGATTGCACCCCAGGGCACACACTGATGCTGGTCAAACCAGATTGCCCAGGATTTCCTCTGCTGAGCACAACAGCCCACAGTGGCTGGGGTAATATGCATGTCAGGCTGGGATAAGGTCATATGCTCCCCACCTGCCCCAGCCTGCCCAGTACATCCCCGTCAGCCCTGACACAGGACATCCCCATCCAGTCCATTGGTCGGTCCTCTCCACTGGGGCTTTAAATAGGAAATGGGCAAATACAGCCTCATACAGGGGTGCTGCCTGGGTACTGTCTGTACCCCACATGGACACCCCACAGAACAGCACTTTTCACTGGATGTGAACAAGGGCAATGAAGGGCCAGGGCCACTCTCCATAAGCAGCAGAAAGGAACCAGACCCTCTGGCAGGCTGCAGAAGGCAAGAGGAGCAGATCTGCAGCACTTTCTCTTCCATAAGGCAGCCAGCCCTTCGGCCTAACCCACAGCCATGCAGAAGAAGCTTGGCCAACATGGCTGCAGCTAGTGAGGACAATGAGCCAGCCATGGAGGCCAGCCCAGGCATGGGGCCTTGGAGGACACAACATACATGTGACTCCTTTGGCCACCTGAGGCAGTGGTCCAGACAGTCCAAAGTGACACCGAGGCTGAGGGCACTGCACTCTCTAAGCCCACAAGTTTCCACCCCAGATGGGTCTTCAGACAGGACTTCCTGCTTCAAGTCAGTCCCACCCAGCAACCTATGGTAGAGAAGAGGAAACAGGACAGGTATGAAGGGTGGTCACACGCCAAATGTAGATGGAATTTGTGCTCCCCTGGTATTTTGAGACTCTAACTAGATGCAGGGATGAGATGAGGGCATTGAGGGCATCTTAGTTTCTCAGCTGCTGCATAAGCAGATTAACTTTACGTGCAGCTGATCCATGGAGAAATGGATCAGCCGGAGTCCCTGACAAAGACAGATTTCTCCCCGACTCACATTCTGCTTGCTCACAGTAAACACACTGAACGATGTTATTTACATGACCTATCTTCTCTTCTTTGACTTGCATCACTTTACTACTGAACCTCCAACCTGGGTCACAGCCATCCATTAAATTAGGCCCATTGCTGAAGCAGCCCTGACAGTAATTTTTCTTCCTGATCTCTCTGTTCCCCCCAGGAATGCTCTTGACACCAACCACGGTCCACTGGAAAAAGGTTTTAGAAGACAGAAAAGTAAACCAATTGCTGTGAAAAGCTCCACCACTTTTCCTCATCAGAGGAACAAGAACTGAATTTCTAACACGGCCTCCAAGGAGGGAGTGAGGTTAGAAGGCACCAGCCCCACTCTGTTCTCAGAAGGAGAGAAGCTGAGTCTTGAAGAGAGCACTCCTGTCTCTCCCTGTCAGCAAACGCTGTAATGGGCTGCTCTGCCTCTTGGGAAACTCACATGTGTGTGATAGGTCCTGTAAAGGAATGTAGGAGGACTCAGGGGAAGGCATCTCCCAGAGACTGAAAACAGCTATGGCTGTTCAAGATGTTCTCCCATGTCCACCTGTCCTCCTTTTCTCTCTCCCAGAGCCTGATACAACGTGCCTCCTTCACAGCAGCATTCACAAGGACGCCCCTGGTAATGATGCAGCCTGGCTGGCTGTCTCCCACAGCATTTTCCTTTTCTCATTCCCATGCAGCACAACAGCTTCCCGTGAGAAGCTCCTCGTGGTAATGGCTTGTCTTCAGTGCCCTTCTGATGCTCTGAGTGGTTTGAGTCAGCTCACCCTGAACTGTCAGTCCAGAGCAACTCTGCTGAAGGTAATGGAAATTTACTGCAGTGTATTCAGTGGAGTTACTCCAGGCTCACACCATGGAAGTGGGAGCACAATTGACCCTCTTGTTCTGCATCTCTTGGCTCAGAGGGCTTAATTAGACTGAACAATTTTTTAAAAAATTGAGTGACGAGAGGGAAGTTATTTGGCACTTAAAAAGCAGCAAAAAATTTGAACCAGGTATGTGGTAGAAGACAAGAAGCAAAGGCAAGAATAAGAAGAATTATATTCACAATGGTAAGGAAATACGAATTTTAACTAGAAGCATTGTTTACATAATTTGTAACCTAACTTAGAACATGAAAGACTGTTCAGTTTTTCAGTGCCCTGGATGGACACAGTACTCCAGGCCAGCTCTAACTTCTAAGGATGCAAGCACTTTCCCGGACTTAATGGAACCATTTGTTCCTGAAAACATATCACAGTACTGACCTACGTCAGCTTTTTCTTAACCTGGTTCAATATTTCTTTTGCCTTTGGGGGAGCATCTACTCAATGCCTGTTTCCATTTCCTTTAAGATTAAAGACCAGAATTTTTTTTTTTCTTCACAGAATTAAAGACAGTGATTTACAGTTAACAACGTAGAAGAGACTTGAGAAGTCACCCAGTCCACCTTAAGGTATGTATCCTGTATGCTGTCCTGCTAACGAAGGACTCCAGCATCTCCAGTTTTTGAGGTTTCTGTAAACTATACCCACCTGATCTGTACCCAGGCACATCAGTGAGCTGGGAGATTGCTGCAAAGAGTTTCCTCTTCTCTTTTCCCCTCCTCCCCTGCACAGGCTGTGTTACTCGCTGCTCTCTGGAAGGTTCCCAGAGCAGAGAAGTCCCAGGGAAGATGACCTCTGTATTATGTGATGAGCACAATGGGAGTGAGGTTGAGTACAGCTCTGTGCTTGAGAAGCAGTAAATATCAGCTGTTGCAATGGCTGCTATTTTATTGACACCTAAATTAAATTAGAGATGCACATTTTTCATGTAATTGAAAATATGTTAATGCACAATGCACATTGACAGCTCCTCTAGTCCTCAGCTCAATAAACTGTTGCTTTTTCTACACTGAAATGCCAATTCCTCTTAGAGCACTAAAGAAAATCTGCCAAAATACAGAGCAGTAGTTTATCATTCAAATCCTGTTTTTTCTGCTGTGAAGGAAGAAACAAATACATGAGATTTCGACTATGATAAAAAGTGCTTTCCAATCAATATGCTGTAATAATAGTTTGTGTGTGTGTGTGGGGTTGTTTTATTTTGTTTAGGACAAAGGAAGTTTTTTTCAAAATATACTTGGGAATACAAAAGCATGTTTCAAGTTCAGGTCACAGTTTGACACACACTTTCTGATGCTCAATTTGAGGCTTTCTTAATCTACAAGAAAAAAACCAAGCCTCCTAAATTAGGAATCATAACTGTAAACTAAATGAGGTGCATAAACAGCACAAGGAATTGGTCTATTGGGACAGTGGTACTCCTGCATCCAGATACACGAATCATACTCACTTGCTTGCAACAAATTACTCTGCATTTTAGAGCTCTTCCCTTGGAATTGCCATTTCCAATTGTCTTCCAGAGCATGAGTGGTAAATAGTAGCAGTCATTTGTGCGTAAGCTGGGAAAATCAAAAGAATTAGCCAGGCTCCAGTACTGCTCCTTATGGCCCAGTGAACTCTCATTGAATCTCTTAATCCTTAATAAGCATTTGGCCTTAATTGCTGATTTTATCTTAACCTAGTACTTATGCCATAATTGATGAACATTGTTTGCAGTGGAGTTTTATAGCTCTTCAATACAGATGGAAAGCCTTGCTTCAGTGCTTGTGCAATTGGATCTTCTACTTAGCACACGTCGCATGGTGGTGCCTGGCACCATCTAGTGCTGAGATGCCAGGCTGTGGCACCACGCTGGACACTAAGATGTCATATCATCTCTCTAGGATGTGGCTGTTGCCTGTTAAGACCAGCTCTCATCAGCTGGAGTAGAAAAATCTTCTCAAAACTTACGGTCAAACTGCCTTGGGTACAGTACTCAGTAAAATAGGGCTTTGGGGAGGGGGCTAGGCAAATTTCAACTTAAGCTTGACAAGCAAGTGGTTTAATCTGTAAAATACAGAATATACTCGACTCTGTCGTTCCCTGGGACTTAGCAGTGATCTTACAGGACTGGTTCTAGAGACAACATCAGGAAGAGCAGGTAGAGAAGAGCTGTTCTCTGAGATCACGGGATCTCTGCCTCCCCAGCCTGCATTCCCATGTCCCACTTTATTTATGTTCATATTATTTGGTAGGTGGTAGATGATTTCATGAAAAATTTATTCTAATACATAATCCTATGTTCAGCAGAAAGAAAAAAAATTATATTAGGTCATAAACCAGAGTGTATATACCCACCTAAATTGCAGCATTTAAAATTAAGCATTGATAAAATTTCAGGTAAAGGAGCTTTGCATGTTACCAGCTGAATGCAGCATGCTCAAATATTAGAGATGTTAATTGACAGAAGTTCTTTAATGGTTTAAGCAATTTCAGTGCCAAGAAGAGGAAGGCTAATGGGTGAAGTGGCATTTCCCCACCAGTCCCACTGTCTGCCGGGAGGACATGACAGAGAAGAGGCACCACTCTGCAACCCGCCAGCCCTGAGCTCTGAGCCTGACTGCCAAACCATCCAGCCCCTGAGCAGCAGAGTCCTCAGCACCTGATGAGTTTAGACTTGTGACTTTGACAGGAGTTTTGGGATATTTGATGTTAAAATAAAAACGTCAGTTCACATCTGTGAATCCAGTGCATAACTAGGACAGAATGAGATTCTGTTATGTGAACCTTTGCATATTATGGCAAATTGTTGGGGTGTTTGATGTATAGAGCAGAAGATTCCCTGGTGAAGCTGGGGATGCTTAAATGCCTTAAAATCTTGGCCTCAAGCTATTATTAAATTCAGCACAGGGAACAACAAACATAAACCTGCCACCATCCCAACCACTTCATAAATCAATTATTTTAGCAGCACTCATATTATCAAATAAATCTTTTAAAAAAGATGTTTCATGACAGTTGGTTTGAAACCAACACCCATTTATCAGAAAGTATCTCAATATAATAGAATGTACCAGACAAAAGGGGGGTTTTTGAATAAGGCTTGCTTATATAATGGAGAATTGTCTACAATCTTTTTGAACCTCATAAGAAAGAGTTAAATTAGGTCTATTGTAACAAGCATAATTTTGCAGATGGAGGCTTTATTAGAAGGCAATTCCAGCAACCATTGTTGAGGAACAGCTTCATTGTCCTGGGGACAGTAAAAATACAGAGTACCTGCCCTTGGAATATATAAATTTACATATTTACATAATTACCTTAATCACCCGGGGCAAGTGAGGTAATACATACTTTTTTGATACATTTTCTTGAAACTTTAAGGCCATGGTCTGAAACTTGTATCATCCTAGACTCTCTCTACTTCCTACAAATAGATCCTGTAACAACTGGCAACACAGGGATATACTTGTGTGTGACTCCCAGAACAATCACATACCCTCCTGGAGGCAATGGCTGTATTTGTGTTGCCTAAAACAATTTTTATTAAAACACAGGTTTTTTTAAGATGCTCCAAGAACTTTATTGGCTGTAGTAGGGCCTTTGAAATCTGGCACAGCAATACCCCCTCAAGCTAGAGAAGTCTTTTCTTTGTCCCATGAAATCTCATTTATATTTAGCAGAGTTAAATTTAAATTATTATTTTCCTTCTTTGCTTGTGTTCCTCAGCAACAAAACAAAACAGTAATTGAATGTGAATGTTTTGCAAAACCACAACCACACTGTAAGACAAAAGAACCACAGCACCGCTATATTAAAATACTTGTCTTCACTCTTGCTGAGCCACAGCTTCTTCTTCACAGTGCATGTAACCCTTTCCCTCTGGAAGCTGGGAATCTCAAAAAGCTGTCTACACCTCCTCAGGGCCATAGCTACACCCATCTCCAAGGGCAACCTTTTTCCTACCTGCTCTGGGCTCTCTGCAGCATTTACAAACAGCTCTCCTCCTCCTGCACTGGGCACTGAGTGATATTCTCCTCTGCAAGCTTCCCAAGCATGTGAGGGAGCACGCAGGGTTTCTACAAGCCCTGTTTTGAGGTGCAGCTTTTAATTTAGTCTGTTAAGTGAAATCTAAATCCCACCCTTGGGGCCTGCTCCAGCTGGGCACTGCAGTGTGCCCCAGACTGCCTGCTTCAACAACCGCAACACAGACCTGGCTGCAGCTCAGCCCTTTCCAAGTTCCTCTCTTTCCAAGGAAATCTGCAGCAATGCTTTCACATTTCTGCATCCACTCCAGCCCTAGGGGAAGAGGGGCACTCTTCTCTCTCGGCACCTGCTCTATGTATGCCCAGCCCAGTTTGCACCTCCTGGGAGTGGCTCTGGGAGGAGGTGAACAGAGCAGCCACCCTCAGCTGTCAGCTTCTCTCTGAAGCTCAGGCATAAAGCCATTTCCAGTACAAAATTCACTCTTTATTTCCCACACAGACAACTCCCTGCAAACGGGGAGTCTAAATCAGTGCTGTGCCTTTTCAATAATTATTCACAATAACCTAAAGGAGTTCCTGCCAGCATCTGTGTTCTTTATCTTTGCTGCAAATGTCATTTGATACTAAAGGAATTTCACAAGCACCTCAGAGCTGCATACATAGCTGTGACTGCTCCCATTAAAAAAGAAAACATACTATGTGGAAATGCTATTTAGAGAAAGCACCTTTTTTCAAAATGCCAAACTCTGCACTGAACCTCCCCAGCTGCTTCTCAGGAACAGATGTGCTTCCTGCTCCCAGCCTGGGTAGGGGCCTCAAGCCAATCGCTGTTCCCTGGATACAGGTGCACTCTTCAGACAGGGTTTTTTTCAAGAAGTGCTGCTATTTGATGAGTCAATCCCAGATGTTCCTTGGCTAGTTTTTGCAATGCTATGTGCTACGAGATTGATTCTATAAAGTCACTCCAAATTACTTACACTCAGAAAGACTTACAAACCTCAGATGTCCATAAATAAATTTGATACCATTTCAGCTATATATATTTTGAAAAGTAATGATCCTATTGTGGCTTCTTTTCCAGCTGTTCTAAATGTCAACTTTATCCTTAAGAGAGAAAAGCAAACATTTTCCTTAGAAATCAACATGCCTTAACTGTCTTCTGCAGCCAAAGTTACATTTTATTTCAGTGATGGGAAAGATGCGGCCAAGATGATTATGAATCAAAATCGGAACTAAGTGGTTCTGTGTCTCCTTGTGCACCTCTGCCAAGATTCCTCACCTTGACCCACGTATCACAATCCATTTAGTCTTTCTTCTGGCCCCCTGCTTCTGTTTTCTTTCCAGCTTTCCCTTCCACTTTCTTTTTTTTTTTCCTCCCCTATGTATTTAATTGGGTTTGCATAGCCTTAATTCCTCCTGCCTGTTGCCCTCCATCCCTAGAAAATGATACCTCGCTGAGCAGATCTACCTGAGGGTGCGCTCAGAAGAGAAGCCTGAACTGACAGGCTGCCTGTCTGACCTCATATGCAGTTGTTCCCCTTCTTGTTGTTACTCCAAGGATAAAAGATGCGTTTGATGCACGATAGGAATACCTATACAATTGTGCAAACACAGCAAACTAATGAAAAATAAGGAAGAAATAAGCAGCAGCACAGAATTTGACTAGCTAATACACACTGCCTTATTGCACACCTGTAATGTGCATGTATATGTCCCAGTATATGTGTGCATGGATGTGAGCTTCTATAGCTTTTTTCACTTTCTTTTATGCTTCCTCACAAACAGTAGCAGTCTGTTCCTCCACACTTTCTCTGGAAAAATACAAGGGAAGTTGCACCTGAGCCTTCTGAAAGTGGTGGAAGAATGGGAGCCATTTGTGATTTTGACAAGACGGATTATTTTACCCTTAGAAGACAAGAAGTCTCTTCCAAGACAGGTGTTGTTAATAAATCTCAAAACACTGTTTAATCGATCGTATTGTTGTAATGAGTTTTGATAACATCTCAAATGAAGAAAGAGTTGCCAGGAAAGTATACAATTAATCTAACTCAGCATCAGATGGTAATGAGTAAAAGCAAACTGATATAAACAGAAGTATGCCCATGATATATCATTATACGTCACTATTTCTTCATCTTTATGCTTTGCTGTTTTGCTTTAAGGGGAGGAAATGTCTTGCCTTTTTGCTAAGTGCTGTAAATAAGTGTTAATAGTAATTTGGATATATATTTACAGTGTCGATTTTGAAATAGACTGCTGCTGGGTTTAATTAAAATACATAATTTACCTGTGCCCCAACTTAACAAAGGTCTGTGTAAACAAACCATAAAAGTCATTGCTTTCAAACGTGAAGACAAACCAGTCAGACAACAGTAATCAAAATATCAGTAGCTGCTCAACCTAGAAATGATAAACAATGGGTTTCAAAAAAACATGTTTCTGTGATACATGTTTTTCTCAAGCTGACAGCAATACAGTCTGTGACGGCATGGTAGGGTAACCCACCATAAAAAGCTCACAGAAGAAGTATGCTCCAAAATTACTACTCGTGCATACTCATAAAATGCACTGAAATTGAAATTAACTATTTTTACTAACTACTATTCTTGCAAATTAGCAACCACAATGCTTGATATGCTTGCTCTAAGTAGGTGGTAGCCACTTTGCAAGATAACTGTACTTCACGCATCCATCTCATCCACTAGCTAAAACAATCATATTGGGGAAAAAAAACCCCACTCCACCATTCCCCTGCTAAAGTGCTACTTTGATATTAATAGCTTGCTACTCTAACTGTAGTCTTACAAATCTACACGGAAATGTTAGTAGGCTTTGCTGCTCACTTTGACAGTTGCTCAGCTTACCAACAGATGGAGTATGGTAATCAGTTTTTAA
Source organism: Falco cherrug (assembly GCF_023634085.1). Lineage (NCBI taxonomy): Eukaryota > Metazoa > Chordata > Aves > Falconiformes > Falconidae > Falco > Falco cherrug. The sequence goes on from NC_073703.1 coordinate 3,695,495, forward strand.
AGTATATGCTAAAAGTCTTGGCCAATTTAACTTCTGTATTCAGAACATTTGCACAAAACCCAAATTTGTAATACATGCAAAAAAAAAAAAAAAAAAAAAAAGAAAAGCTTCTGCTGCCATTGGAAGGGAACAGTATCTTAGAATATTTAATTATATACTTTTAAAATAACTAATTTTCTGTAATGCTGAATAGATTATTACATCAGCATGTTCTCTTATGCAGTATTCACTGTTCTATATCTAATTATATATAAAATTTTTAACTGTACAGTTGTATTTCCACTATTTAAAAAGAGGAAAAAGAGTCTGGAGTGAGTTAGAGCAACACTCCAGCCAAGAAACACAAAATGAAGTCCCAGAAGGCAATTCAGCCCAGGAATACTTTCTTAAGGCTTATCTTATTAACAGAAGAATTAATTTAAGCAAATGAATAGTTCTAGATCTTTGGCCATTGCTGGACCTGATATACTGCAGTCAGAGCAGATGGAAACAGATGTCAGCCTCACCAAGATGGCCCTGGGGGGAGGCTCTTCAACACCACCCCCAGCACCCTCCGCCTCCTCCTGCAGCCCCACTCTGCAGAGGCCCCACCACCCCTGCTGGGTGAGTGATCAGCTCTTCCCCAGGCTCAGAATCCCAGATCTCATTCTCCTATGTACTTCACTGAAATTATTTTCATCAAAATCCTTGTGATCTTCCTGGCCAAACCAGTTACCTGTACTCTAAATTGGCCTTAATTGCCCCATTCAGCCTCACCCAGGACACAACCCACATCTTCCCCAGGGGCTGGGAGCTCCATTTAAGCCATTTAAGATGAGAACTGGGTACCTATTCTGCTTGGCCAGTGCTACAGGCATACCTCAGAACTTGCTGCTAGCTCTGTCACCTGACTGATCAGCAACTGTATTCTGGGTCTCCTTGCCTGGGACTGCCAAAGGAGGTGGTTGCTCTGCTCTGTTCAGGTACTGGGCTTTGCTGGTGAGAGTTGCTCTCGACTCAACTTCCTTTTTGCTGCTCCCTGACAACTTACCCCTTAGGTAATGTCATTGTTGGATACAACTTTTTTGTATGCTGGTAACTCACAGATGAATTTTTTTTTTCTATTGGGATCTGTTTTCTTCTGCCTGAACTCAAATGTAAGTCTCTGACTGTTCTTCCTGAATGTCTAATTATTATATTTTATAGAGTACTTTTTCTCTTATTTTTGAGTTAACTTATGCACAAAAAATAAACCAATGCATCTAAGTTTATCTTTCATTTAAAAATCTGCTTCAGTTTCTGAAGGGATCAAAATACTTGACTAGAACAACAACTCGGGCTTTTTTCTTGCTTTAACTGATGAAAATGTCATGGCAATAATAATACAGAGCACTAGTTCTAAAAATACCACGTGGGGCTCTTAAACTTTCCAACCTCACTGCAGAGGAAAAAAAGGGAAATAAATAATCAGCAATTCCTTTATGAAGTAAAATGTTTGAAGGGAGGAAGAAAATCTAATGTATGTTATGCATTTCATCAACAGAACCATCCTACTTAGTGAAACCAACCAAAGAGAATGTCTGTGACTTGCCTGTAAATGCTGTGGAAGACTATGATGCCTGAGCAGCGCTCTGCATGCGATGTGGAAGGCTGTGCCAGGCAACAGCCTGGGGAATTTCAGGTACTTGTAAGTAAGCATGCATATTCTTGAAAGTCAGTAGGCCTTTTAGGAACTTCACTGCCTATCTGTTCATCACTCTGTGTCCCAGATCCAGACAAGGAAATGATGAAATGTTTCCCACTCAACCTGTCTAGTCTTAGAGCATCCAGTAGCATTTGATTTCTCAGATACCCCTTTTACCACTGTATGTGTTTTTCCAGTGCATGATCATTCCCTAGCATAGCATGCCCCTCAGCTGAGGGAGATTTCTACTTCCAAAATACTTTAAATGTTTTCTGCTCACCACAATACCAACTAATAGACCAGGAAAGAAGATGCATTTTCAGGTTATTTGCATTCAGGCCTTGATTAGGAAATGCAGGGCACACAAAAAGAATATGTTGTTCCAGGCTGTAACGGTACATAGATTAAAATAGCAGTTTCTTAGCTTATGAAGTTACTTTGGGTGTTTTCTTTATTTATAAGGGCTCACATGCTGCAACTTGCACTTCTCTACAGTTACCACTAGTTCTAACCATTCTTACTTGGAAAATATTAACACCTTCCAGAATTACTATAATTTCATATTATCAAATATCTCCATATTTTTATGACATCCTAGTAGTGCTAACTGAAAATTAATTCCATTAAATCAATTAATTTTTCTTCTCTGTGACTTATAAAAAACCCCCATAACTACTGGCTGCAATACTTTTTGTTGATTATCTTAATGAATATGCTCTAAGAGTTTGCTACTTTATTCCTATTCTTTTATTAAATAACATTAGTATACATTCATATTAGCAGCAGCAGACAATTGGTCTACAGAACCTCAGCAAATGGCAACCGTTGCCTGAGGAGAGACTCCAAGATAAGTTCTGAATCTTAAGTGAAAGTAACTTCTCCCTGCGGTTCCCCTCTCCCCTCCAGACTTCACAGCTTGGCAAGGAAAAGCTGTTCCAAACTGGGACTCTGATTGCTGCAGCATTTATCAAGAGCCACACTGGCCACTGCAGAAGCACCACTGAGGACTGCGTGTTTCAGCACCTTGTTACACAATCTGCCAGTCATTGCTGATTTTCTTTATGCTTCATTGTTTCTTCCAGGCTCTCTGCTCCCTAGAACACCTGATTTATCCCCAAGAGAACCATGTCCCAGAGGTGGGACATGCAGAGGCACAGAGGGACCCTTTGCCTCACATACCCTCTAAGTGGTTTAGGTTAGGAACATGGTTTGAATCTCAACCCTCTATTTAGCAGTCCCTGAGGAGCTGCTCATCTACTGATTTACACAACACCTTTCTAAATTCACTTGTATTTTTGACCTCCACAATACACCTGTGTGATGCACAATTAAATTGTGCAGCGTGCCCAAAATATATGTCCTTTTCTTTAATCCTGCTGCCTAGTAATTTCACCCAGTGCCTGTTTGCTCTACTGGCAAAAGAGACACTAAATAATCTTTCTTATTCATTTCCTCCATACCATCCATCATCATGCATATCATTATCACAGTACTCCTTCCTGTCCTCCCTTCAAAACTCCCTTGCCATCTCCTCGAACAAGAGCCATCCCACACCTTTGATTACATTCCGGTTCCGTTCTGTAACCTTTTTATAACTTTGTGACTGGAAATGCAGTGTTCAAAATGCAGAAGAGCAGTGAAAATTCATACCCTGACAGTATCTTCCACTTCATTCTTAATTTATATCTTACCAATTCCCAGCATTTACTTCGCTTTTCCCCACCCCATGGGTATTTTTTTAATACCTATGGGGATAAAGGAGAAGCTATCAGAGAGCACCAAGGGCCTACTGTGTATGTGGCATTGCAATAACTTTCTTTCTCCTGAACACATTACTTGACATTTATCAAAAGTGAATTCCACTGCTGTTCAATTTACTCAGTTACCCAGTGTCATGAAATTCAGTAACCCTTTCTAGTCAGTGGCACTTTTGATTATATGATACATAGCTTCAACAAATTACATTATCTTGTCACTCATTTTTTCCCCCTCAGCTCACTTATGCATATGTGGATAAAGACAGGTCACAAATGGTCATGTCACTAGTAAAGAAGCTACCTTCTCCAGTCTTCCTAGCTTTTACCTCATTGCTAATCCATAAGCAAACTTTTCCTCTTACTTTATAGCTTCATAGTTTAAGAACGTTTGGCAAGGGCTTTTCTTAAAAATTCAAATGCATTATTATGATCAAATCAACCACAAGCATTTTCTTTTTGACACCTTCAGAAATCTCTCACAAGATTTAGAGAACTGACCTTCTTCTGAAAGGGCAGTGCTGCCTGTCTCCAAATGCACCATCTGTATCTGCTGTTCGCCTTCATCAACCTGCTGGGTGAGGCTTCTCTTCTGTAGTTCTTCACGTCGCTCCCAGAGATCAGTTAAGCCACTGTCCTGGCCACCCAACTAGAACTGCTGCCAGTAGTTAAGTAATATGTCCAAGTTCCTTTAAAATCTTGTGTTCTGGTCCTGAGTATCTCATCAGTTGCTCCAACACTTAAACTCCAATGACATTTCCAGTTTCTCTGACATACAACCCCCCCAAGAAAAAGCTCTGCTCTGAGAAGAATCTCCTGCAGCAAACAGAAATTCAGTGCCTTTTCTGTTACAGCCTTATTTCTCCTTGATAACTTCTTTTTACACTTTTGCCAAAGCTGGTAAGATGGCAGGTGATCAGATGTGTAATTCTAATGCATGTGAATGTTTTTGTATGCTTTCAGTGAGTTTCCTTCAAGATCCTTCTGGTTGCACACAGTAGTTCTGCATTTAACTTGGCAGATTGTGTTTCTATTTTCTTTGTTGGGACACAACCTCTGATACCTAAGAACGTGGCTTTTAACATTAAATAGCCTCTCCAGCTCTGTTAAAGTACACTGTTATTTCTGAGATCTTCTAGTGTTTTGAGTGACCTGCCCCTGCTTAAGAGTTTTTAATACTCTGCCTTGAAACAGCTTCCATTTGACATTCCCTTAAATGCTTTTGACAAACATCTTTGTTTTGCACAGCTCCTCTTTCCAAAGTTAAATGCTACTATTGCATATTTTTACTTTTTTTTTTTTAATTTCTACAAGGATGCTAAATTTGCATACCTTATGGCTACTCTTACAGAGACAGCTCTTCAACAGAAAGATCTGGAAGCATGTAAGGTTTTGATACAACCCCAAACAAATTTTCTTCTTTCTGTCCTTCAGTTTCTCCAAGATAGGTATGGTGTTTAAAACTTAGTTCTTGTGCTTGCATTGTGTTTCATGATGACAGCTATGCAGCATGACAACCGATCTTCCGTTAATGCTGCACCATGGTGAGGTCAAGAGCCAGAGAAGCCAAAACAAACCATTCTCAAGGACTAGCCAAGATCCCTGTCAGAGGCTGAGCTGAAGATGCCAAGAGGCACATTATTCCAACACACCATGGAAGATTACAGTCAGAAGCTCAGGAAGAAGAAGCAGCAATACAGCCTTTCCAACCAGGAAAATAAATAGACTAGGACTGGATCATGTGGACTGGAACTTGGCTGAAATTAAATGGCCAATTAATTGGAAAAAGAAAACTGCCTGGTGTTGCCTCACCACCCAGATATGCAAAGGCAATCACAAAAAGTGTGCAAGGGCCAGCTCTCACCCAGGCTCACACAGCTCCCTGTTGCTGGCGGGGGATTGTTTGCTGCCAGCCATGGAGCTGGGAGCTCACCCAACGCCTGACAGGAGCCGCTTAATCAGGAGGGGGGAAATATCACCAAGCATGACGTGAAGAGAGATTTCTGAGCAGGCTTTTACCGGCTGGTAAAGAACCAATGTGTGTGAAATCCACGTGGGGTTCTGAGCTCAAATTTGTTATGTTTATATTGTATTTACATTATTTAGACAAATATTTCCTTTCTCACAGTGTTCACATTTGCACAAAGCGTATGCAGGAACAATAAGCTTAACAGAGCGGACATAAAATCCTGTTAACTATCTAGCTTCACAATGAAGTAAAATTTGCAATGCTAGATTTAGAATGTGAATCTACACTGCCATCTGCAGAAAGCAGATTGGCAAATTAATTGGCTACCAGTATAGCAGCAATTAAAAGTGCCAAAATGCAAATACTGGTATGTGAGTATGGTACAGAATCAGGTGGAAAAGAGGAAGGGACATATATACCATGACACCATTATCACAGCTGACTGATTCTGCATGAGGTATGTTGTATTTCAGGAAAGGAATGCATTTTATACTTCATTCCTTAAAAGTTGTTCTTACTCCTTTCAGGGGGAAAACTGATCCTCTTCTGTTTCTCCCACATCTTCTCAACGCCATTTTGCAACCTGCAGGTACTGCAGTTGTATCATGCACTTGCTGTGCCACAGGAGCTCACTCCAAATCTTCTCATCTCTCTGAGATGTTTGGCCACGAGAGCAGCAGAACTATTACTTAAATACCATGAGAGAGAAAATATTGGGGGGAAAAAAAAAAAAGCAAAAAAAAAAAAAGCCTGTCTGTCTCTGAAGCAGTAAGAACTTGGTGTGCCTGACTTTGTCAAGATCCGCTTCCCCTTCCCCTCACACACGGGTGCTGTGAACTGACCGTGTCGCCTGACAGTGGAAGCCACCTCAAGCGTCTCAGACTAATTGTCTCTCCTTCCCCTGTGAAACATGCGCCATGGCAACAGACTTAACGGTTTGTGAGGCCATCTGATGAAGAATAAATGCTTTATCCGTGTATCATAAAGTAAATAACTAATTCCCTCACATAACTTCAGAAGCACACTGCGTTTCCTCAGGAAACACCTTTCAGGAGAAACACTGAGTGGCCTGCTCTGCTTCTCCCCGCCCCCAGCCGCCCGTTATTGCGGCCCAGCCTACTCCTCTGGGCTGCAGTTGCCGCCGGTGTGTGTGTGGTGTCGGTTTGGGGGGAAAACGTGGCACCGGCGGTACAGCCCCGCCTTCCCCGGCACAGCAGCCCCGCCCGCCCTCGGCGAGCCCCCGCAGAACATGGCGATCCTCTGGCGGCGGGAACCTACGCTCCCGCGAGAGCGCCTCACGCCTGTCTCGCGAGAGGCGGGAGGCGGAAGGGGCGGGGCGGCGTGCGGAAGGGGCGGGACCGGCGGCCCGCTGCCGGCCGGTGAGGTGGGCGGGGCGCCGCGGTGGCGGCTCCAGCGCAGCGGTACGGCCTGTCCCTCCCCGCGGGGCGGGAGCGGCGCCTGGGCCGGCCACGGCAGCGCGGGCAGAGCCCAGTCCCCGGCACGGCGTCCCCTCGCCCCGCTCCCCTCGCTGCCCCTCAGGGCCCTCCGCCGCCGGGGATGCGCCCGGCCCCCTGGGGCAGCGCCTCCACCCGCCGCTCGGCTCCCTGAGCGGCGCCCCCCCGGCCCGGCCCTGCTTCTCCCCTCTCAGGCGCGGGCAGAGGCGGTGAGCGGGTGAAGCCCCCGCCCGGCGGCCTCCCCCATGGTGGGCTTCGGGGCCAACCGGAGGGGCGGCCGTCTGCCTTCCCTTGTCTTCGTGGCGCTGCTGGTGGTGATCGCCATCCTCGCCTTCAACTGCTGGAACGCCTCGTCCCGCCAGGCCCTGCTGCAGGAGGAGCTGGCCGAGCTGCAGAGCCAGGCCAAGCGCACCGAGGTGGCCAGGGGCCGCCTGGAGAAGAGGAACTCGGACCTGATGGGCAAGGTGGATTCCCACAAGAAGCAGCTGGAGCAGAAGGAGGCCGACTACAGCCACCTGAGCAGCCAGCTGCAGGCCAGGGACGGCCAGGTGAAGAAGTGCGAGGACAGCAAGGTAAAGTGGAGGGGGCGGGCGGGCCTGGCGTGGGCAGGGGGCTGCGGCCTGGGGGGGGGAAGGAGCCCCCGGAGCCCCAGGCTGCGGGAGCTGGTGCCTCGGGTTTGGTTCCTGTTGGGACCTTTGCAGGGTTTCTGAACGCGCCCCAGAAAAGAGCTGAAAATGCCCAGCAAAGGCAGCGCCTGTGCTAACGACGAAGACGCCGAGAGCACACAGTTTTCCAGACGGCTATTTTTAATTATTTCTTTTTTTTTTTTTTTTTAGCTTTTCCTCTCTGCTGAGATCTTTTATGAGCACTCAAAAAGCTGTACCCAGCTTTAAAACTACAGTTCCTCTAGCCTCAATGAAAATGAAACAAGTATCGTATTCAGCTGTAGCACCCTGAGCTTGCCTCTCTCAACATGCCTGGCACATCAGAGTCTGTTTTTTATGCAGCCAGCATAAACTTGGGGGGGGCGGGAAATTGCTGCTGACATACGTGTCATTCTTCGCAGCAAAGGAAAGAGAAGCTAATGTGAAATTCAGCTTGCCCTTTTATGTGGAGGTGGCCTGGGGATTTCCTTTGTTGTGGAAAGGAAAATGAGTGAATGCACCAACTTTTGCTGTTCCACTTTAATAACCATCACAGGCAACTGTTTACAGAGGAGTTAAGCAGACAAGTTTTTTTTTACTCAGTCGTGTATGGTGGTGTGTACTCTTATTTGCATGCAGCTCATCATTCTGCTAATTGAACGCTGTTTATCGCAGTAGGATTCATGGAAATACCATGCTCTCAGGGTTATTACTGGCTGGGTTTGTTTTTGTTTCCCTTTCATATCACACCTTTGATGAACAGTGTAAGAAAATATGTTTGATTTGCACAGCAAAATCGGAATACATGTCCAATTACAGAATTAGATTCCTTCAAACTGATTAAGTTTGTATTAAAGTTATGTTTTCTTTCCTACTGAACTATTAAAATTAAGCCATTTGTGTATTCAGCAAAGAAGGGTTTTTAAAATTTTTTCTGAGATTACATGTTTAATTAGGCTTTTTATGTCAGTGGTGGATACTGGTGTTCTCCATTGGAAATAAATGCAACTAACACTGCTGTGATAAAAAATATTGATACTATAAGATCTAGTTTAATTTATAAATAAGTATTCTATACAGATACCAAAATAGTTAAGTCTGAGTACGAGCTCAACTCAGAGTGGTTGGACTCAATCTTAAAGGTCTTTTCCAACCTAACAATTCTCTGATTCTAAAGAAATCAGGTTTTAACAAAGATGCTTCCCCTTGTAAAAGACAGAAAACTAGTAGTTTTTGAAACTATTGGGGTTTTTGGTTTTGGTTTTTTTGGTTTTTGAAATTGAACTTTTACATGCAAATAGGTTTAGTTGTTCATTGCCCTCTTCAGTAAAAGCAAGCTTTGGAAGATGGGAGTAGCTTGGAAAAGGAGTTGAAACTCCTTTTCTCAGGCTGTTGAGGATATTAAAATAACATGAATTCATGGCTAGACTGGACAAATTAACAGAGAAAGTAGATAAATGCAGTGAAACTGCCTCTAAGCTGCAGGCTGTTTAAGTGGCTGAGGATATTCAAGGGAAGTTATATAGGTGGGTGCTTGTAGTATGGCTGTTCTTATGTAGGTGAAGTTGTTTTTTGTGTTCCTGTTATTTAGCTTGTGCAGCATTATTGTAACTGCCTGCCAGGTATAAAATGCCACTGGTGGTATTCAAGTAAGCTGTTAATTATTGGGCTGCATGACAGGGCTTTCCTTTAATACAAGAAATTTGTATTTTGGGGGGGGGGGGAAATCTGTGATATTTTACTGTAAGGAGAGAAAATGCAAGTGTGAAGTCAGGATGTCTAGCCAGGGTTACTGGGAGCCAGAGCCTGTTTTGATGCATGTGGTACAAACTGAGGTGCTGTTGAGCTGCACCTGCCTGCTGACCACTTTGTTGTTCTCCATAAATCCGGCTGGTTTTTGAATGCTCACAGCATCTGGCAGCTCACAGGGCTGAGCAAGAGAAATGTGACTAGTAAACCTCACAAATTAATTTTATACTTAATTGTTTGCATACTGCAGTATATGCCCTGTATCTTCGTTCTTTGTTCCAGAAGCTGCCATTTAAGGTCATGTGAGCTTGTAGCTTTTGAATATCCTCTCTTCTTGTGTTCAAAATGTTCAGTGTGCCTTAATAGGCAAGAATAGCAGTATGATTTATCAATAATCAGGCAAGAATAGCAGTATGATTTATCAATAATCAGGCAAGAATAGCAGTATGATTTATCAATAGCCAGTCACTGTCCCTTTCTCTTTTCCTCCCATCTGAGCTACTGTCATCTTCTCAGTGGTAGCAACCCTATTTTTTTCCTAAAAAAACCCTTTAAGTGACTATACTTTAGAGAGTAGAGAATAAAGCTCTATTTTAGAGAATAGAGATCTGTAGCTTCATACCTACTCACTATTCTTTTTTTGTATCTGACCAAAAAAAGGCCTGAATGAAAACTTTTTTCTCTTATAATTTGGCAAGGATGTTCTTTGCACAAACTGTTTTTTACCAATGATCTTAGTCCTTTGTGAAATGCAGGAGCTATAATAGAACACAAACACTGGTAATTCCTGGGGCATCAAACACATGTAGGCTTATTTCATAGAAACCTCATTTGAAAGATGCTACTCCGGTGGTTGTCATAGCGTCAGTTCTGCTTTATGCTCCTTTGTCTTCATAAGAGATTCTTTATGATGATGAACCTTGTGGTCATGTAAATTGAGTGTGCATTTCCCAGCATCGAGGCAACTCAAATTTCCGCAGGCAGCTTTCTCCTGGCACAGTGGTATCTGTAGTCAAGTCCAAACCCTTGTCTCTCTCCTCCCACCCCCTGCATGCGTAACAAGCCAGTCACGCTGCACCAGAATATTGTTTGCTCTTATAAGCAGATGTAGTCGCGTGAACTAGTGTATCGTGTTAAAAAAAAAAAAAAAGGGAAAGAAAAAGCATGAGTTCTTGGGAATTCTTTTCTTTTGCCACCCTGTGAAGAGCTCATGATGGTTTGTTGGAGCTTGGAACAAACCAGAGGAGTTCTCTGGGGAGGCAAACACGGGTAGGGGTTGCCCCAGTGTGTGGGGAGCTTGTGCAGGCAGAGGTAGCACTGGTTTCCTGAGTATTTCATGCTTTTTTGCAGCAAAAGGAAACTTTTTTTTTTATAGCTTTATGCATCCCTTTGCAATAAGCTCAATAAAATGATTGAATAGCAGGAATTTGTGGTGGAGAGCTTCCAAATGGCAACCATCCAGCATGTAGGGGTTCATAGCTTTGTATTTGCTATCGCAGCCCTTGGGCACATGCCTTTCTCATTCCAAAGCTGTTGCTGGCAATGCCAGGTGTGTAATAGAGTCCTGCCCCTTAGCTGGTGCCTAGAATTGGTGCTTCATAGGATGAAACTGTTTAGTAAAACATCTTTGGGAGCAGCTGGCTATGTTCTGTGTTGCCAGGACTCCTTGATTGCTCCTCAGTTTGCAAAGCTGTAGCTTTACAGCAGTGATGTTGAGCGCATCTTCCAAGCTTACCACATGTTCCTGATGATCAGAGGCATCTTCAACACTTGTGCTAACTGCGTGATGATGGCACTGTCTATTGTGAAAAAGGCAGTTGACAACAGGAGAAGGATCACGGGACTGTGGCATACGGAACCCTTGTGCAAACAGACTTTTAAACAGCTTTCCCGTCCTGTTCCAGCACATGCCCTAGCAATGTGTTGGGAACGTCGAGGCTGGTGAAGCTGTGCAGAGGATTAAGGACTTGTGCTGCTTCAACAGCCAATTCACAGGGTGTTCTTCCTAGATAAAGAAATGACTTGCAGGAAATACGGCTGGATGTTTATAGCTGGCCACTTAATTTCATCAGAAAGCAGTACCACCTGTGATCTGTCCTGCCACATGCGGAGATAAGCTCCACTGTATTTACAACTTTTTTCTTACGTTGCCTTTCATTATATGAGAAGCCTGTTACAATTCAGACAGCCTCGTGTGTATGGAGCGCCAGCATGCACAGGATTTTTGATTTTTTTTTTTTTTCTGGTGCAGAGCTCATTGGGCTACAGAGGATTTCTTTTATACATCCCGACTGTTTTGGAAAGGATCTGCGAAGCCACTGAGAAATAGGACCTGTACAAATAGGTCTAGACTCAAGGAGGACACAGCTCAGAAAGAACTGGACTTGCGCCATGGTTTGTGGAGTGTGGTTTTTTGCATGTGTAGGTGGAACAGATCCCATGAATCATAAAAAAGCTTCTTCCCTTTCTATCCTTCAGATGAGGGATGTTTGCTGTCAGCTGAGCTGTTTTGGATATAAATTCTGTCACTTTTCTCTGAAACTCAAAATCGCCAAAATGAAAGATTGTGTGATGAAACTGATGCTGTCTGCAAACCAAGCTCCTGTTAACAGACAGGCAACCCTCCCCCAGCCCATTGCAAGTCAGATGTTTTATAGGATGAGCAGAAGCAAGCTGGTAGGAAGGCTTTATGTATGATGAATTCTGATAGATGAAGGTTTGAAAAAACGGAACCTGCTACTTCCCAGGATCTCCTTTGTAGATTTATTGGGTTCTGGGACAGAACTGCATTAGAGTGGAAGACAGGAAAAATTTGTTTTATTGCCAGTTGCTTTGCAAAATAGGGAAAGATACTTCTCCATTAATGCTCAACAAATCACTCCTTTTTTGTGTCTGTTCCCCTGTCCTGGTGTCTGTTCGATGGAGAGCTGGCAAGATGGGCGCTGTTGGAACAGAAAGGCTTGGTGGTTACTTTTGTCTTGTGCTTCTCTGTGGAGTCCCCACCTCAGGGGTTACTTGGCTTTTGAAATAAAGCACAGGAAGTCCAACAGAGGCTTGCATTTAATTGAGTATTGTTCTTTGCGCATCCTGTAACTAGAGTGCCTTAAAATGTCTTGGTGGGCAGAGCATGTGTGTAACCGCTTCTCAAATGCGAGGCTCCCTACCGTCGAGAAGGCTCTGTAAGTGTCCCCATTGGGTATTTTTATGTCGTGTTGTATGCCAGAGCAATGTGGTCAGCGTTCTCAGGTTACCAAAAGATCGCATCGTCTGCCATTCATTCTTTTTTTGGGAAGACCCTTGTGAAGTGGCTGGGCCTTCCACCCATATGTTGGAACCGTGGAGGTGGTGGTGCCTCTCCGCACTCCAGAAACCCTCTTGGCTTTTGTTCTGGGCCCTGGGGCAGGGTTTGCTGCCAGCACTGCCCGTGTGTGCATGGCTGCGAGGGATGAGCCAGGATACTGCAGTCTGGCACAAACAAAACTCTCGATGGAGCACTCTGTTTCATAAGGAGCCTCTATTATGTGACTGGAGCTGTTGGATGCATGCCTCAGTGTACACTGTGTTCTGCAGAAAATCACGATTTCAGCAGTTCTGCGGCTGTAGTTCCTAAAGTTATAAATGCCTTCCTCAACCCATATGGGACAAATGGAAGCAGACAGCTTGGAGTTTGAGTGCCTCTTTAAAAATATTTCACATCATGTTTTTGTTTTTAAAAGAAATGAATCATTTGGTAAAAGGGAAGGTAGAGGTGGGCAGAGGAAGTCTTGAAATAAGGGCACACGCGTGTCTCTGTTTGTTTTGACAGGAAATGTAGGTAACTGACTCAGACACTGAGGTGCAGTATCTGTGTGGGAGTTGAAATAGCCTGGATGTGTGTATCCCGCATCAGAGTAGGTGTGGTTGTACTTTGTGCTGGTATTCCGAGAGGTAATTCTGACCTTGTAATCCAAGAATGACAACCCTGTTTCAGCACCCTTTCTAGAGTTACCCTTTATATCGATCGTGAAACTACAAGAAAAATAATTGCAGCATCAGTGTTGTCTGATGATGGTCGTGGATTTTTTTTCAGCCTTTCTCAATATGCTCTGTATGTGCATCTTTCTCTTAATTTCTGCTGTTATTTGTCTTCATACCTTTATGTAAGACAAGAGAAAGCATCTTTACTTAATGACAAGCATTTCTTACCTATTGTAACTGCTATTTTTTCCTTACTAAAAATACCAAATTAAAAGCTGTTGTGGAGGTCTACTGGTGTCAGATTCTCTCTTAAAAATGTGTGTTATGAATATTAGGTAGCATCACATAAAAAATTTACTTTAAATATCCATTAGGTAAAAATCGGTTTTGCTCATGATGCTGTGTGTTTATTTTTATGCACTTATGCTATGACATTGAAAATTCACAGTCTCCTTCTGCAGTATCAGAATGCAGCGTGTTTATTTTAGTCCTGGCAGAATCTACTTTTTTGATAGAAATATACTCTGGAAATAAATTTTAAGTCCTTGTTAGCAAAGCCTGAATACAGTGTTTAGGTTGGTGATAATCACTTATAGATAACTAAATATACACATATTTACAAGAACTTTGTATGTTTCATTCTTATAATCCTTTACATACATTGTCTTTACAAATGAAAACAAATGCACCTGAGTCTTTGTAGTCTAAACCCTCTCTAATTTGCTGATTGTCTATATTTATATAACCATTTCTTCCTTTCAGATTAAGCTGCAGAACAACGTCTCATATCAAATGGCAGACATACATCGTTTAAAGGGTAAGGAATTTATGGTCAAATGGTGATTTGGCAGCCTTTGAGGCTGTGTATTTCTTAACTGCCTAGGTACTGTAGGACACGCTTAAAATGGAAGATCAAGTGATGTTGAAACGTTGCATAATGTGAAATTTCGTTGTATTTATTACCTAGTCTGGGGAAGTGTAGGGTTGGCTCTTGCAGGCTTTGCTCTGCTGTCTGCAGAAAGAACACATGTTCTGGCACTGCTTACTTCCAAGATATTAGAATAATTTTCATGACCAAATATACAGCTTAGTATAGTTTGGATCAGCAATGTTGTGATACTTATGTTGGGTTAGAAAAGGTCCAGAAAACATCTTGTAAGGCTGTTACATACAGAGGTGATTACAATGCCTGTAATCTTAGTGTGTGGGTTTCAAAGTGACCTGAACAGCTAGTGCCAAAATTTGAACATGCCTGTCGACAACATACTTGGCATTTCTGCCTGTTTCTATGTAGTTGCAACTTAAAATAGTAGGAAGCTTAACTATTTGTAGCCTGAGGAGCAGGGAGAAGAACTTCTAGAACAATTGTGAAGACAGGAAATGTGCGCTGGTTTTATGCATAGTGTGAAGGCACCTTCTTTTGTACACTTACTGCAGCAAAAGAATATTTGACCATCATGCCTAAGTAATCTAGCAGTACTTTTGCGTTACTCAGAATAATAGAATCTTTCAGGAAATTAAGGAGATTTGCTACAGATAGGTGAAATAGCATTGTGTAAGTCTTCTGAATGAAAAGGTAAAGAAAAATGTTGGGGTTTTGGCACAGTACCAGAATTGTTCTGTAATTCATACTGACATCTGGCATCCGTGAGTAAATTGGCATCTTTTTCAAGTTAGTTTAATAATCTTTGAAGTATATCTAGAAGAAATAACATAAAACTTGAGCAAATTTTTAAATTTTACATCAATATAGAAAGTTGTATCCTCCATGGGGCCTTTTTTCCTTATGTTTCTATATTCATGTTCATTTTTGCTTTTTGGTCTAGAGCAACTAGCGGAATTACGTCAGGAATTCATTCGCCAGGAAGATCAGCTTCACGAGTACAAGAAGAACAATACTTACCTTACAAGGAGACTGGAATATGATAGGTATGTCTTCAAGAATGTTAGTAACTGTGGGTGTGGGTATGTGTAATGGAAGTCTGTTATTTATTAAAATGTGCAAATTAATCCTATTTCTGCTAATCCTCAAACTTGAGTGTACTCGCTTGGTGATGTAACTTTGACCTAGCTAGTTTTTTGATTTTAAAGTTCTATTTTTTTGTGTTGTTTTTCTCCTCCCCCCAAAGTGAGACATGGTTGAAGTAAAATCTGCGTTACTGGAATTGTTCAACGTTGGACGATTTTAAGTCAATGCATGGTTTTTTGTAATGTGAAGATCTTAGTTAACAAATACTTAGAAGAGTTTGATTGACTCAGTTCTGTAAGCTGCCAGGGTTGTTAATTGCTGTCTTTCTAAAAGTCCAATTTTATTTTTTTCAACTAAAGTTGAAAGCATTGTGTAGATTGAAATCTTAAGTTGACCTCAGTCTTTTAAGGGGGGTGAATTTTACCTGCAGAAGCAGGGAGAGCAACTACTTCTGAAGCTCTGAGGAACGATGGAGATTAACGCTTGAGAAAATGTTTGAAACTTTCACACACAAAAATATTCTTCATGAGCTGTGTTGAGTCTTGGCAGGTTTGTGGGAGACAGGATTTTTGTTGAATTGGGTTGCTGTCTGTGTGGCTTGTTAGAGAAGTTGGGACACTTAGTTGTGTCATTCAGATCTTGTTATTTGAGTTGGTAGCAGTAACTGATAGTAGTAGTTGTGCATCTTCTGTGTTGACAGCCATGGGAGATATATTGCTTTCCTAGTGGAATTAACATATGCTGACAGATTAACTGTGAAGTTTGACTTTTCCATTGCTTTCCACATTTTGGAGGAAATGTGTTCAAGGCCATTCTGTTTATTTTACTGTTTTTCTGCTCTGTCCCTATTTTTTACAGTTCTGCTTTCTTTCTGTATTCAGTCCATTCCCACTCCATACACATTCCAGGACAAGGCTTTTTGGACAGACTATTCTAGTTATATCTCAGGTTTGGCTTTTTGTGCCACTTCATATTTTTTCCCCGTTTTATTGATGGGAGAGCAGATCCAACAAATGAAGTATAACTAATAATGTGTTTCTAATCAAGTCTGCAGTGTGGGCAGCAGATCAAAGAAATGAGACTGCAACACGAAGAAAACATGAAGAAATTAATGGACCAAGTTTTGCGGGAACAAAAGGTAATGCACAGCTAAGTTTTTCTCTGTTGAATTGGAAGAGCTCGAAGTCTGCTGTTTGACTCGGCGTTTCAGATATATGGAGGCCTTGGACATTTCTGCCCTAACTTTTCATTAAATGCCGTCCTGAGCAGCCCTAAATGGGTATTAGCGTAAGAACATCTGCCTGTTTTGCTCAGTCAGTGAACTGAGCCTTGAAGATCTTTGCTCTGCTACAGCCTTCCTACATGACATCATTGCTGAGGATTTCAGTTTCTTCTCTGTAAAATGGATATTACTTTTACAGCCCTCCAGGGTAGGATCTGTGTTCTTACAGCCTTATATAGGTTATTGCAGAGGGGAACGTGATCTCTACTGAGGCCTCGAGGTGCTAATGTGATGCAAATAACAACGGTATTTAAATGGTATCAAGGGTGTAATTATACAGTGCAAGCTGCCAGTAGAATATGGGCCACCTTCCTACAAACAGATGAAATAACCTGCTTTTCTTAAAATTTCATTTCCTTACTTCGTCTCTGTTTACAAACATTTCAAATAATAAGGCAGGCTTAAGGTAGATTTCAATCAGATCTTTTCTTAAAATTTAGAATTGTTTCAAAGTTTCTGACCAGAGGCTTCAGGCCAGTGATGTCTTAACGGGTTTGCATTATACTGAAGAGCTACATATGCCAATATAAATGCATGCAGCTGTGCTGTATTTTACATTTGCTGTTCAGTTATGTGTCCATACTCTTATGTCCCACCCTCAGGATTCAGGTTTGTATACAAAGGACTTCTGCTGTTGTTTGCTTTGGTGATCATCTAATTCATAAATGTGATTCTGCTTACCCAAAGTAATGTTGAATTTTGAGGGCTTTTGTCCTTTAATTTTCAGGAATGTGCTTAATATTGGTTCTCTGTGAATTTATTCTAACAGGCCACACAAAAAATGCAGTCGAGTAAAGACACTGAAGTAAGTCCTAATAATGATGACCAGGCGATATCTAAGACTGTTCCAGAGGCAGAAGATAAAAACACAGTAAAGAGTGAGCAGCCTTCAGATCATGCTGTAAATGGCAAAGGTATTCCCTTTTTTGCTCATTTCTGAAAATGGACCTGTTGTGCTGTGTCCTTTGCTATCATACAGACTTGTGCATTTCTCTGGAGTAGAACAATGATTTCTTTGGCTCAGATAACTTGATTAACTGCATGTGATTGTACTAAGTTAAGAGTTTATAGATATCCAGATATTGGTGTGTCTTTTCTCTGGGTCCTTTTGTGAAAGTAGTCTCTTGCACAGATATGTGTTCACTTTGTTGGTTTGTTTGGCATCTTCCTCCTCATGTGGCCAATTGTGAACAGGGAATGGCCTCTCTGCTCCCTGTGAGGCATCTCAGGGGGTGAGCTGGGGAAGGGGCACGTTGTTGGAGAGCCAGAATCGGCATAGAGAAGGTGGCTGGAGGTGAGGAGCATTGAAACAGCTGTGAGAGGTCTCTAGCTGGGTAAGTCAGCAGGAGCAGTGGGGACCTTTTGTTTCCAGGAGCTGTAACAGGAGGCTCTTGGTGAGTAACTGCTGCAGTTGTTTCCTCCCTGTAGGCCTCTCCAAAAGGCAGATGGGTTCCCTTTGTTTCTACTTCTTGTGCTGCCAAATCGGCACCTTTTTGTATCGGTTCAGGGTCTGTTGCAGCCAGTTTCTCACAGTAGGCTTTTCTTACCCTGCTACCAAGAGCGGTGCATCTGCTTCCCACCCTTTTCTGAAGGTTGCACCGACTTTGGGAGCACTGCTCCAAAGCGGTCTTCAGGGACTTTGACAGCACGATATAAAGAGTGTTGTAGTTGCATTATCAATATGGGACGTGTTCTGTGGATAAAGGACTTTTCTGGCCTTAGAGCCTTCCACAGGAGGGAATTTCACTGTCCACACTTAAAGGTTAATAAGACAGAATATCCTATTCTTGTCTTACAGAGAAAATCAAACCAGGAGGAGATGCAGGCATGCCTGAAATAGAGGATAATGACGCTGCTAAAGCTGAAGATACGCCCACTGGTTAGGAGAAATATTCTAATACTTTTGTATTTCGGTTCTTGGTGGCATACATATTCTGTTTGAATGCTATGTGTTTCATGGGGAATGCAAAGTTTTAAAATCTGTCTATGGTAATAAAATTCAAGTGGAGTGTGAAATCGGATGATTTTTACTGTGCTTTAGAAGTTTGAATTCTCAAAACTGAATGCTTCTGTAAAGTGGGATTTTTTTTTCTTTCCCCCCAGAAATCTTGTATTTCATATGTTCATCTATGGTTTAAAAAACATAAAAGGACAACAGAGAAAAAGTTTACAGGATTTAGAGGCAGACCTGCCTGTTTCATATTAATGCTTTTGTCCATGTCTATTTTTTTTTAGCTTTAAAGAAGCCACTTATTTCAGCTCCTAAAAGTGAAAGTCATCAACCTGTTATAAATCTTCCAACGGAACAGCCCCATGCTCCAAACCTGGCACCAGGTAAAATTTTTATTAGCAGGTGACAAGTCAGTGTTTTGTAGGAAGCTTACCATTTCGTATCTGCTACCCTGTGGTGAATGTTAGATGTACGTGGCCAGCCCTTTATTTCCTGTTTGATGTGGTTACGAAAAGAAAAACAATGATCCACTTCTGCAGGATGCGAGGTTTAGTGTGTTCTTAGTCTGGCTTCCTGAGGCACAGAGGTTGCTGGTTGTACTCTCCCTCTTTGTTGTTGATGCCCCCTGCACACACCCCGCCACCCCCCCAAGTAATCTCTGAGCCTTTTGACCACCTTCAGCCAAATTTGAAAGTGAGACGTTTCAAAGATAAGTGTTTCAAGATATCTCCACTGGACAGAGGACAGTAATTGAAATCAGTGCTTCTCCTTAGGTGTACTAATTACACAGGGCTGCAGCATATCAGGACTTGGTTGTTGATCTCTTGGTAGCCAGTTATATTCAGAGAATAAATACTGGTACTGTCACTCGCTCAGTGTCCTCCTGTTTCTGTGACCAGCTCACTTGAAGGTGATGTGGGGGGAGGTTTAGGACATGAGAGAACTAAAAGTACTGCAGCGAAAGGGTTTAGAATTACAGTTTGAAAGAGCCCAAGTCCATAGAAAATACACTTAAATGTAGTGCTCGTGGTTCAAGTCACTTTGCTTTAATGTCAAAGAGAACATTAAGTTAATCTGCACTGCAAGTAGCATGTTGAAATACTGTCCTGCTAAAAAAGATTAAATATAACGTACTCATTATATATTTGTGACATGACCAAATAGCTTGAAGTTTTTTGTTATGCCCATTATCGGTTCTCTTGAAAAAAAGCAGCAGAAGTATTTCTTAATTTCTTTCCTTTTGCAGTGGATATGTAAGCTGATCAGAATACCAAAATTAGTGAGCTCAAAGTCTGTATATGCATTTAAAGATAATTATTTCCAAATGTCAAGTCTTTTACATAGTTCATTTCTTCTCATTGTTCTGAGGTAGTCCTTCATTTTGACTTTTATTAATGAGAAAACGTAAAAGATAGCAAGTGAAAAGCTTGCTTCATTGAGTTTAGTTTATCAACAGAAGGTTGAAGTGAATTTCAAGGGGACCACGGTTTCCTGTATTCCGTGGTTATGTAGTCCTGTGATTCTGCTTATTATTTTTAGCATAACTTCTGTGACCTACTGCAACCTTCTCCTCAGATCTTAGCTCTTGAAACAATAAATGATGCTTAGTAGATTTGAAAAGCAGAATCAGCAGGAGGATAAAAAAAATATACGTAAATGTATTATTGTTCTGGGCTTCATCAAGCACTTAAGTTCATACAGAAAATCAGCTGAGAAGGTAACGACCTAGGATTGATTATATATTAAAATGTGATTAATTGTCTTTTGCAGTAATGTTATAGTCTTCTTTTGGAGCTACGTAAAAACTGAACACGCTTCCTCGTTCTGTAGGTTTGCACAGTGACAATGACGGAAACGCTGATATCGCGAAACAGATACCTCCAAATTCTCTCCAGCGCTTAAATTTTGAAGAAAATATGGAAAATCAGAAAGAACATAAAATTGAGGCAGACCATATAAAAATTCCAAAGGGCAGAATTAGTGACTTGCAGAAAATGAAGCAAAGTAAGTTGGCGAATACCATATATACTTCAATGTATTAAGAAAATCACTTTTGTTTTCAATCTGTAATAGTGCCTGTCTGGAAAATAGAAACCATTGGAGCCGGGGGCCTTCTGGAGGGTAAGCCTAAAAAGAAATGTGGTATGCTACTCTGTAAAAGATATGCCTTAATGTGTCATCTTTCATATATATATATTTTCAGTCATTAAGTTATTTGCTTATAGGAATTTAAAATGCTTTTGGAAATTACTACACATTTAAATAGATTAAGTCTTTTGATATATTCATGATA
The DNA here is from genome assembly GCF_023634085.1 of Falco cherrug. Classification (NCBI taxonomy): domain Eukaryota; kingdom Metazoa; phylum Chordata; class Aves; order Falconiformes; family Falconidae; genus Falco; species Falco cherrug. Next base: position 3,716,180 of record NC_073703.1, read on the forward strand.
CTGAGTTACTTATATTCATGCTGTATTATTTGACTTAAATACGACATTTCGGACAGTTTCATAAGAATTCAGCCTTTATGCGGGGGGTCTCTGTGGTGGTACATGTGTATTGGCCAGAAGTTTGTTCTTCTGTGTAAGGGAGTTTTCCAAAACCCTTCTCTTCCATGTCTGCTCAAGGCAGAAGCCGTCAGACAGGAGCAAACAATGTATTTATTTATTGTGTATGCTGGTGGTAATACTGCTGAGGTTTAGTGGGCGGGCGGCACAGATACAGCTGTCCGTGTGCTGTTGTGTTTGAGCGGTGTCTCTGCCTTGTGGCTGATGCCATAACGTCGGGAGAGTTTTATGCCCACAGTGTTTGATTTAGCGTCTTCCTGTAGGAGCATTATACTGAAACTTCAGTTTCTTATGGTATCCATGGAGATACTATACTCCTAACTGTTAGTATAGAGTGCTGACTAGGTATACCTTAACCTAGTTATTTTTAAAGAACTAATTCCAGTTGTTTAGCATTTGGGTGGAGAAGGGGCGTTTGTGCTGAAACATCTTCCCCCCCCCCCCCCCCCCCCCCAAATAAGACTTTTCTTTATATAGCTATTGTAAATTCAGCTTGAAATGTCTTTGTACTCACAGCTAAGTAGTTTTCATTTAGACTTTGATTTCTATTATTAAAATCTGTCTATACTCCTAGATGAGAGGTTGTTACATCAGAACAGCCATCTTCAGAGTCATGAGAATTGGGAGGAGGAAAGGATTCTACAGTCTTCTGCCAGAAACCTGTGTTAATGCTGTGGGTCAGATAAGCAGTAGGACAGAAATAGCAATTCTATTGAAAGAGAATCATGAATTGGTTTCAGTGATCAAGGAAAAGAATTCTGAAATCTAGGGTCACTCTTGGGAACATGCAACTACAAATTCATTTTTGTTGTAGAAGTTTTAATTTGGGAAGTTCCCTTAGAGTTCAGTCGTTGTGGTTCCTTTTCATGGTCTAGAATTTGACTGGTGACTGCAGCTTGGAGTAGTTGCAGGAAAAGGTGTTAATTCTGTAGCAGTACCTTAAACATTCCTTGAATAACAGAGAAGTAAGTTTAAAATAATACTCAATTTATTCTTCTAAAACATTTTAGTTGCTGCTCTGAAGCAAAGGTTGAATTAAAACAGGGCCTGTGAGGATCTAGTCAGATTTGTTAGCAGGTAGCTGTCGGGTGCGTGTCAGCATAGAGGGGTCTACAGAGAGGTGGGAGTTCAGAGCGTTCCCTCCTTCCTCCCCCTGCGCCCTTGTGGCCCCCGAGGCTCAGAGGCTGGAGCCTGTAGATAAGTGCCAGACCTTATCGGAGAGGTTTAAGAAGCTACCTGCAATGGTTTCTGAACCATGAACAACTTCGACAGAGGTACCATCGTACCACAAGAAGACACGGCTTTGAAAAGTCGATGAAAAGAGGATTTGAGGAGTTCTAGAGACCCAGCAGCCCAGCTTTGATACCTGGAAAGGTAACGGAACAAATTCTCCATCAGTCTGAATATAACATGGCCAGTGGTTAATAGGAATTTTTCAGGAACAGATTGTGTCAAAGCGACGTGATCTGAAATGTGTATGTTCAATGCAATGGAAACTGCAAAACCTGGAATGTCACTTGTCATAGGCAAATTTATGGAGACCTGGTCAGAAATAAACTGCTCTTTGGTGGGTGCAAGACTTTAAGAAGGTATCACCAACAGTTTTATTTGAAAAGCTTCAGTGAGGGTTACAAAGATGCCACCCCTTGCTTGGCACTGTTTGGTATTTTGAGTGCTGGGTAACAAACAGTGTATGAGATGTAGTTTCAGCAACATAAAAAGTTTGTAAACATAAAAGTAGTCCACAATTAAGAATGGAGAATCACATGCTCAGAGTAAGTAACAAATAGCAAGTGAGCAGTTTTGTTAAAATTGATGTGGTCGACAGTGGATATCAGTCAAATATCTTTGAATATGTTTGAAGTGAGGTTTTTCTTCTGGGGTGTGTTAACAGGAGCGTCAATTAAGATAATAAGGTGGAGTAACTAACTCTGCTTTACCTAGTGCTTGTGAGGCCATCCTCTGGCTTTAAATATCAAAGCTGGAAAGAATTCAAGGGAGAGAAAAAAAATAAATAAATAGGGTTTAGTGGAGGGAGGGGGACAGGAAGCTCTGAAAAGACCAGGGTTGAAGAGGTAGGGAATGGACATCAATTCACTGTTGTTTTTTAGAAATGGATCTTCGGGGAAGGCTTCAATTATTTTAATATCACTCGGGGATCTTTCCGATTAAGTGGGGATAGGTGTATTCAAAATTAGCGTGCAAGCTTTTCTTCCACCCTGTGTATCCCAAGATGTGCAAGGCTAGGTTATTGAAGGAGCTTCTTGAAGATCCCGCGCTTGTCTGGCTGAGTGACTACAGCTGAAATGACAAGAGCTTTGTATTTCAGTTGCTGGGGTTTTTAAATGGATTGGCTGTCTTCCCTGGTTATGGATTAAATGATGGGGGGAGCTAGCTTTGTAGGCAGGGACAGTGGATGAGATGTCTCTGTTGTAGGCTGTGAATGGGTACCCAAGAGTCAGTAATCATCAATGATTAGTCTTTTCTCATTGCTCCTTCATATTTGGAATAACTTCGATGATGGAGTGCGGGAGAGACTTCCTCTGTCACGTATGGAAGCAGCTCATCTGGACTTGTAGAAGATTTTTCTCCTGATTGGTCAGCAGTGGCTGTTTGGAAAGGTCTGTCAGTGATAAATTCACCCCTCTGGTACAGAGGAGCCCAGCTCTGGCATGCAGCTTCTGCTGTCGACAGTGGCCTGGCTGGTGTTTTGGCTACTGAGTGCTTCAAAACTTGCTGTGCATCAGCCTGTGGGATGAGACCAGTGACCATCAGTGGTCAGGCATATCTGTCCAGTTTCGGAATTGGGGAACATCTTCCCAAAAGATGTTATCCTTTTTTTTTTTTTTTTTTTTTTTTAATAGCATAGATTGAAAAAGTAACTTTGGTACAGAGATGAGCACCTTGCGACTGTTTGGTTTCAAAGGAAGCAGAACCTGAAGGTGACTGCAGCAGTGTCACTGTCTGTGCTCTTACCTGGCACCCTGGAAAAAGTTGTGTGCAGCAAACCTCTGGTCCATGCTGCTGTTTAAAGCTGTCATGTAAGCACGTCCTTAGTCACGAGTGTGGACAGCTGCTCAGAGTAGTGTGTTTGTAAGGATCCAGCTTTGAGTAATACCCCTTGTGTCTACTCCGAATGCATTTCAGCAGATGTTACCTGCAGCTTTTAGCATCAGTGATGTCCTTATGGGGCGTCCCGTGCTGTCACTAACCTCTTGTGCTTAATGACGTGTTCCACTGTGCCTCAAACAGTCCGTGCAATGCCTGTGTTATGGACTGGCTCATGTCTGGAGTGAGTCAAGAGATCCACGATGCCACCAGGACTCCAGATTTTCTGTCTGTTTCAGAAAGCAGTTGGTGCATTGCTGGCTGGGGCTACCAGCAACTCCTGTTCTGGTGTTTGCCTGAAGTCTTGGTATCCCAAGACCGTTATCTGGGCCTTGTGTCAGAGTATTGGTGCTCTTTGGTACACCTGACTCTGCACGCACAGGTGGCGGAGTTGCTGTCAAGACTGCCTAGCCCAGAATGACTGCTGCTGAGGTTTGTGAGCTCAGCTCTTCCTCCCTTTTGAAACAGCTCGAGCTAAAATACCGAGCACTTAAAGCACGATGAAGCACCTATAGTGCCAGAGTAGCTGCATCCTGAAGCTGTGCCGGGACCCGAGCTGGCCGGGGCTGTGCTGTGCGCTGGGGTGCTCACACGAGCTCCGGCTTACAGCCCTCTCTGGCCTTGCTGTGTTCCCTGGGATCTCTTTCTAATATTTTAACCTTTCCTTCTGTCAGGTTAAATTTATTCAGTACTTGTTTGTCATGGTGTTTCTGGCCTATCTACAGGCTTGTTCCTTCTGTAAGTGAAGTGCATTCAGTTGTCTCTCCGTAGTTTGTTTTATATTTAACGTGTGTGAATTGAACGGTTCTGTCTGCTTTTTATAGATAATGCCGTGTCCAAAGATACAAACAACAGCAAGGATTACTCAATTAGAGATGAAAAGAGAATGAATAATATATTAAACTGCTGATTTCTAAATAGATCATAGTTTCTTCTTGCTTATTTTATGAAAATAACTGAAACTTCTGTTTCTATACATTTGAGCTGCACTAGATTTTTTCTGCTTTTCTTCTCTATCCAGATAAGCACTGTGTTATTGTTTCTGTCCTGATTTTTATAGACTGCCACATATGATTGTTTTCATTGGTTTAAGAAATAATTTCATTTTTACACATCTGTCCATTGTAACCCCGACCTCTTTTTTTTAGTCTTAATGTTGAAATCATATTCTCCAGTTTTACTTCTCTGCTTAATTGCTTCTACTGCAAATCACTTAACATCTGCCTCAGCAGACTTTTTATCAGTCTGTTTCCAGTCTGTAAAGATTGTATTGCACTTTAATCCTATTTTTTTTCATTTATACATCATCCCTCCTGAGTTGTATCCTCTGCAGACTGTGTTGCATTCTCTAAGCAGCAGGCAAGCAGACTGAACTGCATTGGACTTGAACAGATCTCCTTGTATCCCATTAAACACCAGCTCTGAACTTGACATCACACCATTAATCTTTCATTGTGTGCTTGGTTGACTGTCTAGTCATTTCATAGTCCCAGCTAATTCTCATTTTTCTTGTGCATTGTTTCAGTATCTGGAACTAGTCTTAATTCTTTGCTCAGAGACAAAAATACTAGATTTAGAAATTTTGAAAACTGTTAAAGCTTAATAGGAAACCAGAGTGTAAAGCCAAATTAATTAGGTAGTTAAAAAATAATCAGTTCAGAGATGCAAGGCAGATCTTTACTGGTTTTTTACCCTTGACAGTGTGGTACACACTCTGCAGACATTACCGTATACGAATATATTGCTCCATTGTGTGCAGAAAAATGCCATTCCTGAGAAGAACGTCCAGATAGAAAAGCTTCCACTGCAATGCTCTTCAGCATTGTAAGAAAACTTTTGTTAGTGTTTGTAGGTAATGAAGATGGGGCTTTCTGTTTGGATGCTTACTCTAGCTCTTTTCTCCGGAGAGTGAAGCTTGTAAGAGTCCCGATTTCACAGGCTCCAGCTGCTGAATGACAGAGTACATCCTTTTGCAGAGGTGTTCCCTAAGCCTTGTTGTCCCCCTGCCCAGGCCCCTTCCCTTCTACCCCTCTTCTCCAGCTGAAACCATACGAAACCCCGACTCTCTTAACCTGCCCTACTTTTGTTTAGAACCTTCCTGTTTCTTTCCTCTCTGCTTCTGACTTAATCCTTTGCCTACTTCACAGGCCGATTCTTTGATGAGAATGAATCCCCTGTTGATCCGCAGCAGGGTTCTAAACTGGCAGATTATAATGGGGATGATGGTAACGTGGGTGAGTATGAGGCAGACAAACAGGCTGAGCTGGCTTACAATGAGGAAGAGGATGGTGATGGTGGAGAAGAAGACGTCCAAGGTGAGCTTGGGCCTTATCTCCATCCCATTGTAATAAAATCCACGCTGAGTTTACTTGTTGAATTTGTGTAAAGCCTCGCTATTTGTAGCTGATCACAAATTTCTAATAAAGAATAAATAAGCTTTAGGCAATCTTTAAAATTTGGTTTTGCTCTCCGTTTGAAAGCAGTGCTACAGCAGTTTGCAGCGAGGGGATTCTGATACCTTATTTCAGTTCTGTATACAGTTTACCTAGGAAAAATCGAGACACTTCAAATTTTAGAAATGGTTTTGTCTAAAACCCCAAATCTGGTATGTAGCTAGTTGGGATGCAGTCTTTGATGTGACTAAAGCAATTTTCAAATACAGAAGCGTAGTTGGGTTTTTTTGACTACTGCTTTTGCCACACCTGCCTTGAGGTGCTATGCAGTGAGGTCTCAGTTAGCAATTTTAAGTGTAATTTTTGTGCACTGTACACAGATTCAACAGGCTTCTGGTTTTCCTTGCTAACCAAACTTCAAAACCCATTAAGCTGGTGCGAGCCTAATACCTGTCTGTGCATGTTCACCACCTCTTGTTCTGCATGCATTTCAGTGCATCGCCTGTCCATTGCTTGTCTGCCATGTATCTGCCACGTTGTCTACCATTCTCTGTCTAGTTTGGTAATATTTTGTGAAAGGCTTGCATGTCTATAGGGTGAAAATGTTTATGTAAACATACACAGTATTTCTAATTAAAAGGAAAGTACAAAATAGAGGGGAAAAAAACCCCAAAAACCTGATAAACGTTCTACAGGCACCCTGATTTTCATCCTTACAACGCAAGTTTTTTAGCTCGTAGTTCTTCTGGCATGTATTTAATTGGTATCCAAGGATAATTAATGGGAAAAGAGGTGAAAAGCAACTGATTTCTGTGGGCATGCATCTAACTGCAGCGTCAGCATTTTTTGGCTGGGCTGGTAGTTTGAAGCTCATGAACAAGCAAAAGAAAAGTATGGATCAGAACGCTGGGCAATTAACTAGCTTACTGGTAAAAGTGAAAATTCTGCTGCTGCTCCAGACGTGGCCTGTTTTGTTACACTCTTGCTCAAAACTAGCAGCAGATTTTAGTCCCTCTGGATTGGTAATGTCCGTTCCTCTGGATGGGTGATTATTGGGTTGTAATCCGCTTCTAAGTGAAGGTGTAAAAGTATATACAGCTGCTTCTGTTGATGCCGTGGAAGCAGGAGACTTGCTTCTAATGATTATGAACTCATAATGAAACGGAAAGTGCGGTATGCCGTGCATGTTTGTATGTCTAAGCTCTGCTCTGCAAATCGAACCAGTTGTGTGGGTTGGGTGTTTCGTGTTTTTTAGTTCAGTTCCCTTACCAAGCAGTGGGTGATGCCCAGCTCCTCACCACAATAGATCCTGAACTGGACTTCAGAATAAAATTCCTGAAGTTTTAACCAAGGCCACGTAGCTGGTACTGAGTCTGTGCTAACTTCTGCCGTTCACCTCACTCAGCCTTCGGGCTGGTCTTCACCTGCAGCCATCATGCTGCGTTGCTCAGGCATGTGGGACAAGGTCAGCCGCCCGAGCGACGCAGGGATGCGGCTCCTGCTGTACCTCAGAGCTCCCTGCTGGTTTGCTTATCGGCACAAATTCATGGCTGTGGTGGCCTTCACGGGGAAACTAATGGCTTTAGGTATTAAAAGTTAATATCATGTGTGCTATAAACTGTTACCAGTAATATGAACAGCGTTCCTGTATGCCACTTAGAAAAGGGTGGGTGTAATACAGTCTTAAGTGGTGGAAAATGGTAAAAAATTGTAGAGATTGTACTTATGTAGCTTTTTATGCAAGGGATATTTGAAAAAATAAGAACTGTACCTGTAAGTGGCCTCATAAAAGTTTCCCATGTAGATGTGGTACCTGTCAGTTCACTGCTGTGGTGGCTTTAAATTTGGACTTGGTGAAAATCTTTCCTGATCAACCCTTCTGTATATCTGTATAGACATAATGGCTTTAATATCTGATAGTAAAGGTTAAAGAGTGACTTCTGGAAGCCTTTTAATGAAGGGTAGTCAGAGCAGTGTATGTTACTAGCTCACAATTTTCCAAGCCCTTTGTTATGTTGTTTGTAATAAATTGTTGACTTGATGTGAGATATAAGTCACACAGCATGGCAAGTGGTACTTCCAGAAGTAGCATTTTTGAAAATGTGTCTGCTTTAGTCTTTATACTAATTTGTTGGCAGGGTAGGAGAGGGTAGAATTGTGGGGTTTTGGAGGGGGGGGGTGGTTATAATTGTTTAGGGAGGGGAAAAAAAAATCTGTCCAAAAACTATTAGAAAAACATCACATGGTTTTGCATCAGGCTAGAACAAAGCATGTGGCATGCGTAAACAAAGCAATTTAATTAAACGTGTTTTTTCTGTTGCCACTAGAAATGTGTGGGCCTTGGATTGAAATGATCGGAGGAAAATAAACAAATTTGTGAGAGATGCTGAGGTGAATGTCAGTATCCAGGCTGGCATTCCTTCTTTCAGTCCACCTGTTTGAGATGGAAGGTGATATTTAAGAGTTGTTGGCTTCTACTGTAGTAAATATGTTTTTGTGGTGTCTGGGTAGTGGAGGATTATATAAATCAAGTGATACCCACATGCTGTAGTAGTAGCTTCTTGCCAAACAAAAGCACATGTCATGTAGATAAACCTCAGCCTGTTGCTGTCGGGAGCCAGGTTACCATCGGGTGCCCACCTCGCTCGCAGGCTGATGAACAATTGTAGAAGAGTTTCAGACAGTTTATCATCTAGTAAAAGACTTGGTAAACTTAAACTCTGCTTTTCATTCCTGTGAACAAGCATCTTTCCTGAATATAAAGGAACACAGCTTTGAAATGCAGGAAAAGCTTATTAACTGAAACAAGGTTTAGGGCTTTTTCAGTTATTGAGGGAAGAAGGCTGGGGAACCTCACAGGAGAGATCTGAGTTATGGCAGGTAGAATGCAGAATATTATCTTTTAAAACATCACTTGAAAAAAACCCGACTGAATATGCCTTTTCTTGATGGCTGTTTTTTGCATGTGCTATAGTAAATTATTATACTGAGGATGCACATGGGGGTTGGGTTTTTAAATTTTTTTTATTTTACTATTTTTCATGAGGCTTAAAAATGAAACCCCAAGGAATCAAACTCAAGAAGTAGGACAGAGTAGAGTGGTGGAGAGAGACAGCAGTTCTGGATCTGAAAGACAAGACAAAACATCTTCATTCTTAGAGTCAAGGACAAAGCTGTGGCTGGGAAAGATGTGGCGCGCCTGAAGTGGCCACTTAGAGTGTGTTGTCCCTGCCCTGCTCTTGGCTCCTGCTGTGTGTTCCCTGGCTGAGTATGCAGCTATTCTGCAATTCAAGAGTAGATGTCTTGACTGATGGGCTGAGCTTTAGCACGCGGGAGCCCGGCCAGATGGGTTTGTTTCAGTTGTGAAGAGTAGCGGTGAAAAATGTATTGTTGATTCTTCAGCAGCACTGAGAGAGGGAACAGGGATTTCCATTGATAAGAGGCTGGAGAAGGCTGAGCGCTGCTTTTTATGTTTTTAAAAGCGTCTCTTCAAGTTTTACCCGCACGTGTGAGATGGGAGATAGCAGTATGCAAAAATGTTGACAGCAAAGTCAATTCCAGCGTTAGTCAAAATCCCATCGCTGACAAACGGGCCGTGCCATGTTTGTCCTGAAGGTATCGTTGTTCAAATCTGAGAAATAGCTGGAAAAGGTGTTACCTTAGCCTGGAGGGTCAGGCTGGCTTCTCTGTACTAGTCCTGCGAGGCCCCCAGCCTTTGTAAAATCTTACAGCGTATTAACTCTAGAACGGGTTAAAAAATGGCAATGTAACTTTCCAGAGTAGTTGACTTTGTAGTTGGGTTTTAGTGGGAGAGTTTAAAACCTTTATAGGAAGACTCTCAAATTACAGTAGTAAGTTTAACTAGTTCTGTGGTCTCTTAAGTCAATAAATCTCTGAAACACGGTTGCAGTAAAGCCAAAGATATTGTCCCAGAGTGCTGACAGCTGGACTTGTAATCGCAGGCCCATATGCCTTCTCTGTATTTTCCCCGATGACTTCATTCCTGTAACCAGACGAGGCCAGTTCAGTGTGGATGTATGCATTAGCAGCACGTTCTGGGAAAGTATGCTGAAATATTTTTTCAGTAGTGTCACATCAGATTTCACTGGAGTGTTTTAATTGCAGATGATGAAGAAAGAGATCTACAAAATGACCTGGTGGATTATGGCAAGCCACGCTTCAGTGACGGTGTGCTTTAAGGCCCAAATTAAGCAGGAAATGTGGATGAGAAGAGACCTCAACTGAGGAACTTGAAGTGCTGCAAAACTGAACCATTTTTACTTCAGTGTTTCTTAAAGGAAGCTGATATTAAGTGATGAGTATACTCAAAAGTCAGCGATGTAACAGAAGAAACCAGTTCTGTACATATGTACATAGTTGTACTATTGGAAATTGTATTAAAACTACATTTTTGTTGTTACATTGAGCCAATTACTTAGACTGTATCTTATCTGTAATAATCTTTACATTTAAAACAGATACTATAAATATGGGCTGAATTGTTTCTGCAATTTAGAAAACTTTGTAAACTGGAGAACTTGTACAGTTTGTATCTCATGTAACAAATACGTGGAAACAATGTACAGCCAAAGGACTCCTTTTCTACAGTAATACCTGTATGAGCAAAAATACTGCTTTTCTCACAAGTGCTGTGTTTTTGTATTTTGCAGGTGAGCTATCAGTTGAGAATGAAAACTGAATGTTTAAAAAATTGCTCCTTCCTTAGTGTAACTGAGGAAAGGCTATGACAGTCTTCAGAAGCAAGTACCATTTTAATTCTTGTATACAATGACCAAATCTCATAGCTAGAGCTGGAAATTGGTGATATTAGAATTTTAATAATTCGATACATCCTGGAAAAGTTGTGTAACTAATAGCTTATTTTAAAAGGTAATATAAATAATCCAGCACAGCTTGTAGGAAATCTTTGTGTATGTGTTAAAGAGAGCAAGTGTGTTAGTGAGAAACAGAGAAGTCCACAGCAGCTTAGTCAGAACCGTGATGGAAGGAACAACCCTTTCCCTCGGCAGACATGTCGTATGCACTGTTTCGCTGTCTCGAGAGCATCCATCCTGTGTTGCAGTCACTCAACTTAATTTACAATTTAATACTTTGATACAGATCTCTAAACATCTGCTATGTTCCATGCTTTGATTTTCTATATTGGAAGGTTTGTAAGTTAGATACTTTTTGTATTCTGTGTTTAAGCACTTTCTGAATTTTATGGAAATGATTCTGTTGATCTGCAGTAGTGGAAATTAAAGTTATTAACCCAACCTGCTTCTCCAAAAGGGCTACTGTGAAAAGAAATTATAAGGCTTATGACATGAGTGATTGTACTTTCTCTCTGTACTCAGGTTCCAATTTGAAGTAACAGTTAAGGTTGCTCGATGCCAGTTCAGTGAACCTTTTAAATACATTTCAACAGTCATGCAATTTTTTAATTTTTTTTTTCTACAGGGATCTTCTACCAATCAGTCTTAAATATACAAGAAATAAACATTTCAGATTATGCTGATGCATCTCAAGGTTTTGTTTTGGGTTTTTTTGTTGTCATTGTTTAAGGCTTGAGCTCTTCCATTCCATACTTCTGGGAGGCAGATGGGGGGGGAATAGCCCTTTGCATGGTGTGATGTGCTTTCAGTTGAAAATAAAATGCTGAACCTGCTCAGAATTAGATACCATACTAATACCACGCAACAAGTATGAACTTGTACCAGGATTCTAAGAATAGCAGTCTTCAGTAAATACTGTATTTAAGCACTACAGTTTTTTTGTCTTAAAATGTAATTTCACCCTGAATTAGGTGTTAACTTGATTCTTCTAATGAAAGCAACATTTATGGGTTCTAATAAATTAAGTTGTTTAAAGTAAGTGAGGCTTCTGGTTTGGTTTTTTTTTTTCCTTTTTAAATTTGGATTAACTCAGGGCCTCACAGAAGTCACAGTATTTTGATGTTTTGGCAGTGGTTACAGGATTTGTTTCGGTTGTGAAGAGTAGCGGTGAAAAATGTATTGTTGATTCTTCAGCAGCACTGAGAGAGGGAACAGGGATTTCCATTGATAAGAGGCTGGAGAAGGCTGAGCGCTGCCTTTTATGTTTTTAAAAGCGTCTCTTCAAGTTTTACCCGCACGTGTGAGATGGGAGATAGCAGTATGCAAAAATGTTGACAGCAAAGTCAATTCCAGCGTTAGTCAAAATCCCATCGCTGACAAACGGGCCGTGCCACGTTTGTCCTGAAGGTATCGTTGTTCAAATCTGAGAAATAGCTGGAAAAGGTGTTACCTTAGCCTGGAGGGTCAGGCTGGCTTCTCTGTACTAGTCCTGCGAGGCCCCCAGCCTTTGTAAAATCTTACAGCGTATTAACTCTAGAACGGGTTAAAAAATGGCAATGTAACTTTCCAGAGTAGTTGACTTCAGCCGCAGTACCTGTGTGCCCAGCATGAATGCGCACAGCAACACAAGCAACACGACCGGAGCTGCTTCTACGGGTACGGCAGAGTAACTCGGCGGTATCGTACGGCTGCACAACGCGGGTCTTTAAATCTGTCGTGTGGGCTCTGGCCCTGTAGAAGCTGCTCTGGCCAGCCCTGTCACCCTTCGCTCGGACAAACGGGTTACGGCAAGGGTGTACGGGGGGACCTTTACAAGAAATGAGCCGCCTTTCGACAGGTGCCCCCGGGAGCTTTCTCTTGCTAAGGAAGAACTGAACCTGGTTTACAGCGAGGAACATGTGCTGCGGGGCAAGTGCTGACGCTCACCCCCAGATCGGTTTTCAGTGGATCTTGTGACTGCACCCTGAGCTGGGCTGGTGCTACCGTTCCTTCCCAGTAATGCCGTGGGGGGAGGTGCAATCGAATGTCTTTTTAGCTTCCTGTCTTCTAGAATATTAAACCATTGGGGGACAGACTTTTTTAGCAGGGCCTGGATAGTGTATATATATATATATCTTGTATATATATATCTTATATATATATAGGATAGCGATAGGATGAAGGGTAATGGATTTAAACTTAAAGAGGGTAGGTTTAGATTAGATATAAGGAAGAAATCCTTCCCCGTGCGGGCGGCGAGGCGCTGGCACAGGCTGCCCGGAGAGGCTGTGGCTGCCCCATCCCTGGCAGTGCCCAAGGCCAGGCTGGACGGGGCTGGGAGCAGCCTGGGCTGGTGGAAGGTGTCCCTGCCCGTGGTGGGGGGGTGGGACTGGATGGGCTTTAAGGTCCCTTCCAACCCAGACCCTTTGTGATTTGTGTTATTTCTTTGCATCTGTACAAGCCTGGTACTTTTGGAAACAACAGACCCAAAAAAACGCCTGTCTGTATCAAAAGCAGAATGCTTCGTTGGTGCTCAGGGCCCACTGTAGCATGTTTACCATCTCGAGTGAGACGGCAAACGATACGAAGGATTCCTTAATGTGTTTCTGTTCATTCTGATTTTTCCTGTAAGCTGGTTACTTCTGTATATGATACAGAATGATATTATCTGGCATTTCTAGTCATTAGATAACAGATGTTGGGAAAGAGGTTAGTATTATCATTATAGTCTTGTTACAACTATTACACGAATAATCAACCTATTACGTGTAACTTTTTTTGTTCTTATATGTCACAGGCTGTCTCATATTTTGAAGAGTCCCATGTTAAGTTTTAGGCCTAATGATAGTAAAAATTAAAACAACATTAATCCTAGCTTTCCATGCCTTGCTAAAGCGTTACCCTCCAATTGCTGTATCGGTTACCTCACTTCTGCCATGAATCAGTCTGGAAGGGACCCCAGGAAGCTCGTGACACTCACCCGCCTTGCTGTTGTCTGTGCGTGGTTTGAGCAAGGCTTAATTAGTTTATGAGTTAGTTCTAACTGTACGTCTGCAACAAAGGACTTGGCATGACCACTGCGGTGACTGAAAGGTAACAAAGCATTCTGCATCTCCCTTCCCCAGGACACATCCCTGCGGCCGCATCCACCTTACTTACAGGTTAAAACTGGTTAGACAAGATAAGAAAAAACAGTATTTTTCATACTATTGGAAGAAGATGGTAAAATGGAAAAGATACCAGCCCAGATGGACATTTGGTCTCAACCAGTACACTTCTGGTGGTTTTCTATGTATTCCTTGAAAATTCGCTACTCTCAGTTTTATGGCTTATTTCACGATCAGCCAAGGAAGGGGGAAATACCAAGTTACAAAGGAGACACGAGTGTCAGTCTCTGAGGAAAATTTCAGCTCTGGTTTGGGTGGCACCTCCTTGGCAGCACAAACAACACTGCTGCTGCTGTACCCACAGCGCCCAGCAAAGTTTGGACAGGAGGCAAATGCTACCAATTCCCTCTTGAAAAGCTCTAGGAGACTCGGCAAACTGCATGCATGGGCTGTAGGCTTCTTTTGCCTCTATATTTTAAGAAAATATCTGGCTGAAGTATAGCCCTTACAGAAACACAGTTTGATCTTAGTGGGTATCCTTTTAAGGAATCCAATTTAGGTCACTAAGCACTTTACCCTTCATTATTTAGTGATCCAACATTTAAAGAATCTTATTTCTGAGGGGAATTGTTCTGTCAAACAAGCTCCACTTTAGTTAAAAAAAGGAGAAGAGAAAAAAAAAAAAAAAAAAAAAAAAGTCGTCTGTTGTTTTGGGAAACTGCCAGTGTCTTCACAGCCATGTTCCTTGCTTGCTTTTGTTTGGAGGTGGCTTTGTTACAGCTCTCACATGTGGCTCCTGCCGCCTCCTCCACCCCACCACTCTGTCCCTTGCCACCTTCTCATTCCCATTTCTCCTTGCTGCCCTCCTCCTCCTCCCCATACGATGCCAGCAGTCTCTCTTGGACTGCGTTGGCACCAGGTTCTTCCCTCGCGGCAAAGCACCGCACTCCCCGCGGTGCCCTCCCCGGCGGCACCTCTCCCGCTGTGCCTGGCTGCCAGCAGCCCTTGGCCAGCTGCAAACCGCTGCTCTACAGGACGGGGTGTTTGATTCACAGTGAAGAAAGGGATCTGACTCGGGTTAGGAAATAAACGTCTGAATAATGAAGATGAAGATGCAAGACGACGAATAGAGGCATCTTCATTTTTCAGGAATTCCCAAAGCTCCTTGTTCTCAACTTCACATGAGATTTATCCTTTGTACAGTATCCTGGGAAGCAGCGAGTCCCACTCATTTAACTCTCTTTTAATGCTGCTGCAATGCTGACCTGGGGTAACTACTTCAGCTGTAAGTGGGCTGTTCCTAAGATAAATGTCCCCAAAGTAGGCCCCAAAAATGGGGCTTGCCTCATTTTAATGCTGCCAAAGGTTACAAACTCACAAATTATCAGTTCTGTGTTTCATGAGCCACTATATTTTTTGAGAAAAGTGTAGTTTGCCAATTAGCTGAGATCTATAGTTCTCATCCAATATGTTTTTCACCTCTTTTGAGGAAGGTGGAGACCTAAAGAAGTGATGAACCTGTGATTGCCTTCAAGTACACGAAAAATCACGCGCTGAACAAAATGCAATAAATGCATGTTTTTCTAATAAAGGTCTACTAAACACTAGCTCACTTTTTAAAAACATTAATTTAAAATATTAATCACCGATCTGCCAATTTGCATGACTATACCTAATATATTCAAAAGACAGGTTCTGTTCAGCACCACTATCGATGTTTATGACTAAAAATGACTAACCTGTCTTGACTTTGTTTTTTTAAATGCAATTTTGAAATCCCTATGCCAATTCTGCTGAGCCAATACCTGTTTCCATGGAAATAGCAGCATACAAAATGTTGACATATTTCAGAGAGCGAGCTACTTAAACATCTGCTTCCCTGAAACCACCAGCTAGTCTTTAAAACAAAAGTGGTGCTCACGTTTGGTGGAACTGGTTTACAAGAAAAATCACACTGGTCCAGCCCAGATCTTTTTAAATAATATAACCAGGTTGCTAAAGCAGCACTCAGCTCATTGAATTCTTGTTTTCAGGTTCATGTTACAAATAACTACTCATCTACACGGCAGTGCATTCAAGGAGTAGTCTCCTAAAAAAAAAAGCAGCAAATAGACCAACAAACCTTTTCGTATCTTTTCATTCAATTTTCAAATAATACCTCGAAGCACTTCATGCCACCTTACAATTCTGCATTGCTGAGTGCTCAGCATTGTCGCTGGCAAGTGTGGTAAAGATGAGCGTATTGGGTTTGCACGGCGCGGCTTTGGTAGCGGGGGGCTACAGGGGTGGCTTTTGTGAAGAGCTGCCAAAAGCTTCGCCCGTGTCCGATGGAGCCAATGCCAGCCAGCTCCGAGACAGACCCACTGCTGGCCAAGGCTGAGCTGATCTGTGGCAGCGTATTAAGAAAGGAAAACAAACCAAACCAACAAAATCTGCACCAGCGGGAGAGAGGAGCAACACTATGTGAGAGCAACAGCTCTATGAACACCCAGGTCAGCACCGGAGGGGCTCCAGGTGCTGGAGCAGAAGGTTCCGGGGCAGCCCGTGGGAAGCCCCCGGGAAGGGAGGCTGTGCCCCCAGCCCATGGACCCCCGGCGGAGCAGACCCCCACGCGCAGCCCAGGGAGGACCCCACACTGGAGCCAGGGATGCCCAAAGGATGCTGTGACCTGTGGGAAGCCTGTGCTGGAGCAGGATTGCTGGCAGGACTTGTGACCCCCCAGGCCCAGCCTGATGGGCTGCACCCCGTGGGGAGGGACCCACGCTGGAGCTGTGGGTGAAGAACTGCAGCCCGTGGGAGGGACCCCACGCTGGAGCTGTGGGTGAAGAACTGCAGCCCGTGGGAGGGACCCCACGCTGGAGCTGTGGGTGAAGAACTGCAGCCCGTGGGAGGGACCCCACGCTGGAGCTGTGGGTGAAGAACTGCAGCCCGTGGGAGGGACCCACGCTGGAGCTGTGGGTGAAGAACTGCAGCCCGTGGGAGGGACCCCACGCTGGAGCTGTGGGTGAAGAACTGCAGCCCGTGGGAGGGACCCACGCTGGAGCTGTGGGTGAAGAACTGCAGCCCGTGGGAGGGACCCCACGCTGGAGCTGTGGGTGAAGAACTGCAGCCCGTGGGAGGGACCCCACGCTGGAGCAGGGGAAAGAGTGCGAGGAGGAAGGAGCGGCAGAGCCCACACGCGATGAACTGACCGCAGCCCCATTCCCCGTTCTCCTGAACCGCTCAGGGGGGACACACAGAGAAACCAGGAATTAAGCCTGGGAAGAAGGGAGGGATGGGGGGACGGTGTTTTTCTGATTTGAATGATAATAAATAAATCTAATTTTCTCCAAGTCAACTCTATTTTGCCTGTGACAGTAATTGCTGAGTGATCTCCCCCTGTCCTTATCTTGACCCACGAGCCTTTCATTATAATTTCTCTCCCTGTCCAGTTGAAGAGGGGAGTGATAAGTGGTTTTGGTGGGCACCTGCCATCTAGCCAGGGTCACACCACCGCAATGAGCAGCTGCTTCTCACCAAAGCCTGACTTCCAGCCATGCTGGCATATCAAACAGAATTCTGACTAGATTTACTTATCAGCAATCTCTTTAGCCAGCCAGGCACATCACCCTTCTAGAAGCCATGTTAGCTGAATTTTAATACAACACTTTAAATTGGAAGAAGGGGGGGAAAAAAGCATCAGCTGATAAAAGGAGTAGAGCACACTTTGACTGTACCAGAAAACTAAAATTATTTCAGTTATTTTTTTCTAGAATGATTTCTGTTGAGTTAAAAAGTGTCGGGAAAAGAATTAAGTCAATGAAGAATAACAGCTCCACCCTCACATAACCCTGCAAACACACACCAAACTGGGTTAAATATATTTATCAGAATA
Organism: Falco cherrug; assembly: GCF_023634085.1. NCBI lineage: Eukaryota > Metazoa > Chordata > Aves > Falconiformes > Falconidae > Falco > Falco cherrug. The sequence continues at coordinate 3,733,593 of NC_073703.1, forward strand.
CGGGCTTCCTACCAACTTGACATTAAAGGGAAAAACAAAAAGCACTCTCCAAAAGCAACATGAAAAATCTATTTCCTCTCTTACGTTTTTCCCCAATGTACGTCTGAGCAACCTGTACTAACTTGTGAGACACTGGTGGCCAGCAGCTTCGCTCTTTCTGAGACACATCATACATTTTGAAAACTGAAAAATTTAATTTTTACACAGTTGAAGAAAATACTACATTTGGAGTAAAAAGGACCTTTGCTAACAATTCTTCATTTCTCCCTCCAATTCCTCATCACACCCCCCCCCCCCCCCCCCCCCAGCTAAATTAGCTTCTCCCCTGCTAGAGGACAGCACAGCTAAAGAACACCAGACTCATGCCTTGACCTAAGCCACAATTCCTAGCAGCATAATTAACTGCTCCCTCTCTGTTGTGCTCATCCAATACAAGCTATAAACCTCAGGGGTAAAAATTAAAATAGCTTTTAAAAAAGTAAAGCTTGGAAATCTTATCTGGCAAAAGGTACAGAAACTGGTGTTTTATGAAATCATTAAACAGCGTATTATACAACAGTTTAAGTGTTATGACCCACAATTGTTGACATTAATTATTGTGACAGGTCATATACTTCCTGCTTTGCGAGCTAGGCATTCTTACCTCTTCCTTGCATGCTGTCTAGATACATAGCCCTGTATGCAAGAATAAGAAAGGGATTACTCCTGAGCATGTAGAATTTCATTTGCTAATAATCTTCACAGAAAACTTAGGAAATTGGACAAAAGAACAAATTATCTTGGGCTGTGTCTTCCAGACATTTTTTCTAATGTTGAATATACTCCCATTTAGAGCTGTGATTAAGCACAAAGGAAGGACACTTGCATCAAGAGACTCGCTTTTTAAGTATTTTTTAAAAAATACTTTTAAAACATAAGGCACATCCTAACATGATAAATTTTCCTTTTGTATTTGTACTTTGGAATTAACCGCAATGACATCTGAATTATTGTCAGAGCTAGCAGTGACTACACACATAGTTTGAATTATCCAAATCATTTTGCAATACATGATTAATATTGCAAAAATCTTATTAAGAGGTAACCCAAAGACTTTATTCTGTTTCATTCCCTACACTTCATTTTTCAATCTACTAATGAAAATCATATTGAAGTTGTAATAACAGGGAAATGCAGTTATTTGGAGAACAGAAGACAGACACACACGCAGTAACTGTTAGCACCAAGCTAATTTCTGGTACGAAGGCTTTGATTCATACTACACAACTTGAGGCACTTAGCAAGGATAATTTGTCAAGTGTCTAACTGTCCTGGGTTTCTCACTCACGGGAAGGCACAGGCTCCTCCAAATGGAGATTCAACTCTCCCATTTTCCACGGAATACACAAGCGAGGGGCTCCCAATTCTGACATCTAGGCTAAGTGCCTGAAGCGAGGAGGGACGCGTCTGTTGAAGTCGATGATGGAACCCACTTAGGTCTTAGCTTTAGTAAGATCCTTTTGTTGGGCCCAGTTTATGATATCCTTAGTAAGGGCATCCAGCAAGCCAATTTCCATTGAAGAAATGTATACATCCTTCAAAAAAAAGAGGCGCAAGTATTAAGGTTCTGAACACGTACACATATTTGGAAGTTTTCCATGTATTTCAACCCTCTTCAACTTTCCTCATGACATTTCAAAAGCCCAAGTGTAGCAACTACCGCTGCGACTGCCAGGTCCCAGCCAGCAGCATAAGCGCCTGCTGCATTGCTGGGCTGGCTGAATGCGGCCTGATGTCAACCAAAAGGTTTTGGGGTGGCTGAAACTCGTGTTCAGAAACACCTGCAGTAACTCTGCTATCCCTCTCCAAACCTACTCAAGCTGTGAAAAAGCTGTGTCAGTTAAACACAGTGAACAACTGTTCCCCCCGGAACCTGGTGTAAAGGTATAGGGACAGCTGGCCAAAGGACAGATGTTTGGATGTCTATCTTCTTCAGGGACACAATGCAAACCCCAGATTTGGGCATCCAGTAGAATAATGGGGTAATTAGAAATATAATACCGACTGTGGCAGCAGGCTTATTTGATGAATTGCTTTGAATGTACTGGAATTATCTGCATCTGTTTAAACGCGGTGATCTCTACCAACTTTTCAATTAAAGAATAACAACAATTTATAGCTTCAAAGCACAGTACAGATATAAAGTAATTAACATATAACAACGTGTGAGGAGGTTTAGGAAAATACTGAATTCCTCAAACACCAAGAGCTGATACTGTATCAAAGACCAAGAGAATTCTTGCAATTGTCCCATTTCCTCAAGATTTCAAATGCAAAATTACAAGGGAACAAAACACCTATATACTTTGCATAAATAACCAAACTCAAAACCCCCCAATTATTAAAGGGTATACTTTAAAAGCATTCACAAGCCCATGTAAATGAATGCTGTGATACCAAAAATATTTTGCCCAAGGTTAAACTGAGAAAATACATATTCCTAAGTCATTTTTGATCAGCAAGTGATTGCAGTACTTTGTTTTTATGCCCAGCCCTGAAGAGAAATCTGACTTTAAGAGACATTAGCATACAAATGGGATATGAACTTTCAAAGCTTATGCAACTGTTACTCCATTACAGACAGCTCAAATCAATTATGTTGCTAAAAATCAGAGAATAAATCTTTGTTTCAGTTTAAAGTATGAGTACTCCCTTATACCTTAGAGACATACATGAAATTTAAAGCTAGCACTTGTTGAGAAGGGGAAAAAAAAACCCACCCAGAATTCAGTTAATGCTCTCTCTGCCCCTGTTATTTTCCTCCCTCCCTCCTCCTCGCTTCAGTGTTCCTTTCTCTCACTCTTCGCCCAAAAAGGATGGAGAAGGAGGCTACATTTTCCTCTAAGATGATTTAACTCAGTCTTCAAACGTAGTAAGTGTGAAATCAGAGGGGTGTTTATTCTGCTTAGTGGGAAAAACCTCACCATAGTCATGACTGCACAAATTCCAAGGACTTCCGTAACGAGCAGAAGGAAAACAATTAACAGCAAGCTGAAAACTTTCCTGCCAAGACTGAAGGATGATTTCAACAAGTATGAGAAATGCAGGCACCTACTATGAACAGTCAAAGAAATAACTCAATTTATTCTAGTTAGTCCCAACTGTCCGATTCTGTAGGTTTTTCAGCAAGCTTCAACAAAGCCAGTTTTCTCTGTTACAAGGATTCCACAAAAGCCAAGACTCACTGATGAACCTATTTTAGTTTAAACATTAGGAAAACCAAACAAACTGATGGTTATTTCACCAAAAGGTAAAAAAGTGGTCTATGTGAAACAAAAATAACCAAGTTTCTCAGGATTTTAATAGCTGCAGAGAGCATTCTGCTTAAAATACTTTGAAGGCTAAAGTGACAAGATGAAAACACATACTAGATAACTAATGGTGTATGTATTTTATTAAGTGTTACCATTTACATTTTCATACAGAAAAAAGCATAAACAATGAAAAATCCAAAGCCTGCAGAACAAAAGATCTCTCGTAAGCAAGTATTTTGCAATGGAACATTAAATGATTTTGGTGAATCACAGCATGATTTGCCTGGAAAATACAGAATGTTGACTAGACTTTACACGTGTCGTCATGCACTTCTGCTTCAGTTTAACCTTAGCACATGCAGTAGACCCTCTGCATAAACAATTTTTGAAAACTCAGTTGTAAAATGCTACAAAATCTCCTCCCCCAATTCACTGTGTGACCTGCCAGAGGCCAAACTAAAAGAGGCAGAGGAGCCAGGTTTTTTCATCTGTCACTTTACAGTACATCCACTAATTAGGCACTTTACTGCACACATAACCATCTACTGCTCACTTCAAATTCTCGTGGATTTGCCTGAACAAATACATGTATGGTGTGTACTGGTGGTACACGGAGAACTCACCTCCACTCCACAAGTTCACTCCTTCCCAAATATCTTACAGCAACTACAGGATTTCTTCAACTTCCAGATGCCACAAGAAAAGCCCAAATTTTATTTGAACTCCTGGCATTTTATTACTCTTAAACTGTGTTTTTCAGGTAGCAACAATAAAACTGTTGGTACAAGCAGTCCATTATCAAGCTTGCTCCAAACATGGTGTGCATTATCACACTGGTTGCACAGCCTCAAAACAGTGTATCAACAAAACTGATCAACAGCTGTCAAAACATTCTTACATGTTCCCATGACAAAGAAATGTACGTAATGGAGTGTACAAAAGGTTTTCTTCCATATAAAAGTATTTAATACCACTACTTTGTTTGCATATTAGAGAAAAGCTGGACTGAAAAATGCTATTTTACTTGAAGCAAGGTTTTTGAGGTCCCAAGGTCCTAGCAGCATACATTCCACTGTTCAACACCAGCTTCTGAAGAACGTCTGTATCTGACAACTTTCTACTTTACTGGTATTATGGCGAATTTCAGCATGCCATAAAGCCAGCTGTCAACTGCAATTCTTATTCCAGGATATACAGGGAACTTAGTTACATACTGGGTTCCAAGTTACCTAAAGTTAAACTTTAGGTAACCTGGGATCCTTCTTCTAGGAGAAAGACCAGAATATTTAACGGGATCAAAAATCTTGCTGCAATAAACTAGAAAATGAGATTGGATGTTTTGTATCACTGTGGAGAAACAGCACAGTGTTCTGCACTAGCTAGAGCTTTCTAGCTGACTCCAGAACTAAGACTGTGCTTCTCTAGTACAGCACTGGTTTAAACAAAATAGAACATACCCCCTCCCGCCCCCAACAACCAGAACAAAAACAACTGGGGGCATATATACCTATTTATGAGGATACAGTGGAATATTCAAGCTAGCTAGGGAGAGTAAAGGTATTTATGCAAGAACTTCATGTCAACAGAGAAACAATATCACTCTTAATTCCTCAACCTGGATCAAACTCTCCCCACGCAGCCACAGTGAGATTGCTAGTACAGATACTCTGCAGTTTAACGTCCTAAAACCGGACTTGACCACTTGTGGATATGTATTTCTATCCCCAGAGGACTGTTTCATGACACTTTCAGTGATGCACTGTGCTAGATCAAACACATAAAGGTTCATTTAAATTTGTTTCTGTGGGGGGACACAGTATCGTATGAATTCTGATTCCTGTCAGCTGAAGTGTCAGCAGCGAGAACAGCAAGACTGTTTGCTGTTCCTGGACAGACAGATTGGCTCACAGACGCCTAGGCATGAAGGAGCAAGCATAGCCTGGTAGCTGCTTCTCATCTAAGTGCAGTGCATGGTTCTGTTTACCTATTAAGCAACATTTATTCCCTCCAGATACGCAAAAGAAACAACAAATACTAGAAATAGGTAATTTTAAATATATAAACCCAAACAAGAATTGTTTTGTTTATACAACTCTCAGTCATGTCACAGTTGTTTTCACTTTGAAAAAAAATAAACGAGATCTCTGCCCCAAATTATCCCCCCCCCCCCCCCCCAATTATCCAGGGAATGAAACCCTTTCCCCTTGAAAAAGCAAAGGCCATGAGGCAGGCTTTGGACTTTAGCTTACGAAACAGAATTCTGAGGGATGACCTGATGCCTACAAGTGGGTCCTGACACATGGAAGAGGAACTCCCACAGTGCATGACTTTTGAATCTTGCTGAGAAGCACTAGATGCCACAGCTGGAAGTTAAACCTGAAACAAAGTACAACCCCCAACTGCAGATATTTGAAACAGCTTACCAAGAGAAACTGGTGAACTCACCAGTGCTTAATCTCCACAACAAACAGGGAAGTCGCTCTAAAGCATGTCATTTTAAATGAATGTATAAACACAAAGCAAATGGATCAGCAAGACTTGGGGGGTGGGATGGCAAGAGTTGAGAGGAAATCATAAAATATGAAGAATGGCCTTTCAAATGAACATTCAGAGTATACCACTTCAACAATGTGCAACATGTTGGCCGCTATACGGCTTCTTCCTTCAGTTTCTCTGTAAAGTGAAGAAAACATGGACCTAGAATATCTCAGTCAGTCTGACAGAGTGCCTGAAATCCACTGTTGGGAGAAAAACGCTGCTGCCAATACATCAGCCTTTTCTTTGAACCAAATACACATTCAAAGCTTCTAACACTTCACACGTATGCAGTCAGACACAGCATTATTTAGTGTTTTTACATTTTACACACATGCAGAACTAATGCTCTTTTCATGGTATACATTATAATGCGGGGAACAGGTTACAGCAGGTGGACCTTTGAACTTTTGCCTTCACAGACACGTCAATTCGTAATGTGATTTTATATATTCCCACCTGACATGTGGCAAAGCTCACAATCCTGCTGGTCCAATGCCCTGTCCCTGACACGGCTCAGAACCAGGTAGCTCGAGGAGAGCAGAAGACCCACTGTGGGAGACATGCTTTAACATTCTGTAACACAGAAAAGTACAGATCTCGTTTGAACCCTGAGTTACATGCTTTCATCTCTCTTCTAAATGTTTTTTGGGCTTTTGTTATAAATGCATTAGGCTGTTTTGGTATTCATACAAATATCTGCTTGCTTTGAATCTTGCTGAATGATTTCCTCTGGCAGCTAGTTTCAATCTAATTACATGGTTTTAAGAAGTATTTCCACCTACCATTTTTCAAAACTCCCACTTTCCAAGTATCAGTGAATGTCCTTTTGGGTTTGTACTGTGAGACATCCCAGAGTTATCTTGCCATACTAGTTCCTCTTAATGGACTGACAAACAATCTTAATTAAGTTTTAACATGTCCAAGCTCACCTTTTTCACAGCTGATCATTACAAAAAAATATTCAAGGGCTATGGTTAATGAGCCTGTTTAGAAATACTTTAATGCTGTAAAGGAATAAGGCTACCTCTTCTCAATGCGTACTACATTGTTTCCACTGCCTTTTTATCACCTCTTTTCTTCAGAAACTATGGTAAAATTAACTTCATAATGTCTTTAGCTAAAGAATACTAGAGTCCTGTGATAGAACTCTAAAACAAATCTTGGTTTCACAGCAGCAGATGTGGCTCAGTTTAACAAGCTAATAAATGTTTTAAGTGACTAGAGAGCTGGGACTTTTATAATATGATCCAGGTTTAAAAGCTAAGAAGGGAGTCAACAGGTACTAGGAAAACAAAACCACGCAACACCTGTGTGGGTTTCTGCCTACTGCTGAATTAGAGAAATGTGGATAGAAGCTCCTTTTGTAAAAACATTCCATTTTTGAGTGATACCTTAAGAAGTTATCCTACTACCAGAACACACGTTAACCTGAGAACTGAATGTTTCTGTTTAAAAAACTTGAACAAGAGCGATCACCAACGACAAGAGAAATGAGATACAGAGTTCAGTAAGATTGAAATTACAAATCTAACCTTGCTACATCCTCTTACACTTTAGTGCACGAGATGGTCAAGCTGCTTCATTAAGTCACTCAAATACCAAGGCATGCCCAACACTCCACACCGAAAGAGGCTGCCTAAAAAAAAACCAACAACCAGAAAGTGCAAATAAAACTTCGCACTAGACTCCACAGACGTCTTAAAACTGCAAGTGAAACCACAGAACTCGCACTGCCTTGTGCTCTGGAAGGCGGCGAAGCTCCCTAAGCCGAGCAACGCCAGGCAGGGCAGGGCAGGCGGAGCGGCCGGCTGGGGTGCACGGTGCCCCCCGGGCCGGCGGCCGGCAGCCTCCGAGGCAAGGCCCGCCTGGCCGGCCGGGGGACGCCGTACGGCTGCCAGAGGGGCAGCAAGGCCACCAGCGCAGGGAACGGAGCGGGCGGCGGGGCCCGGGGACCCCGGTTGTTTGGGTGCCGGCCGGCCGTGGCCAGCCCTCCCCGGGAACCGCTCACCCGCGGCCGCGCCGCTCCGCCGGGATGCGCTCCTTTGCCGCCCGCCTCCTCTGGGACAGCTGAGAGGAGAACCGGGCCGGGGGCCAGCCCGGGCCCCCGCTCACCCCCGACCCTGCGGAGCTCCCCGGCCGGCGGGGCCCCGGCAGCGAGCGCTGCGGCGGCCACACGCCTCCCGCCTCCCCTCACAGCTTCCCGCCGCCGGGCCCCGCCCGCGCCCCCCGCCGCTCTCAGGGCTCGCCCCTCGCCTCACCTCAGAGCGCGGCAGGCCGCCGGCCGGCTCGGCTCGGCGCGGCGCCAAGAGAGCGAGGGCGGCCGCTGCCTCCTCCCCGTGAGGCGGGCTCGGCCCCGGCGCCCGAGGCGCAGCCTCCCGCCCTTGGCGGCGGGGAAGGAGGCGGCCGGGCCCTCTCCCGCACCCCCGCTGCGCCGCGGCCCGCGTCGCTCTCCGCCCGCCCGCCCGCCGCCTCGGGGCGCCGCTCCCCGCGCCAGGCCCCGGCTTCCCTCCTTCCCGGCCTGCCCCGGCGCCGCCGTCCCCAGGCCCCCCTCCCCCGGCCGGGCTGCGCCTGCGCGGCGGCCCCTCTCCCCATCCGGGTCCCTCCGTGCGGTGTAGCAGGTCGGTAGGCGGGAAATGGCGACTGGCTGCTGAGCGGCTGCGGAGCGCGGAGCCCCGGCGGCGGTGTAAACACAGCGGCGCCCGCCCGGCCCGGCGCGGCCCGGCCCGGCCGCCGGGAACCCGGACACCAGGGGCTCGCCTCCCCGGCACCCCGCACCCACAGGTAACTGCCGCGGCGGCTCAGCCAGCGCGAAGTCCCAGCCCGGGATCAGGTGGGGAAGGCGAGGGGTGGCCGCTCCGGAGTGACCGGCGGGAGCCTCCCCTCGGGGCCTGCCCCGCGGCGGGCCCCCGTCCGCCCGCCCGTCCGCCGGGCTGCGCGCCCCTCTGCGTGCGGAGCCAGCCCGTCCCTCCCCGCTCACCTCCCCTCGCCGCCCGCGGAGGCCAGCCAGCCCCGGCCGCGCCGGAGCGGGAGCGCAGCCCGCCCGGGCCGGCCCCCTGCCCGCGGGGGAGCGGGCGGCGCGGCTGTCACCCCCGCGCTGACACCCCCCGCCCGCCCCTCTAGGCCGAGGCCTGCGGTGAGCCTCCTCCGTCCCGCCCGCCCCGTCCCGTCCCGCTCCGCGGGCGGCGGTGGGCGCCGCGGGGGCTGCGCCGTGCGGGGCGGCGGGCGGCGGGGGCGCGTCCCGGGCCGGGCCGGCTCGGGGGCGTAGCTCCGCGGGCTGCATCCCAGCCCCTGCTGCGCACGGGCGGGCCATGTCCGCCGCTGGCTCCCGCGGAGCGAGCGCGCAGGACGCGCCTGTTGCTGGCTGTTGTTGTCGCCACCCGGGCGGCAGCGCTGGACGTGCCTGTCACCGGCTCCGGGGACACAGACACGGGACGGGGCGGGGTGTGTGTGTGTGTGCCGCCCCGCCGCCTCCCCGCCGGGTGCCGGGCACCGGCGCGACGCCGCGGGCTGCCCGGGCAGAGATCCCGGGCGGCAGAAGGCTGCTGCGAAGGCTGTCAGCGCGGCCGGGCAGGGGGAGTAACGCCAACTTTGCTGTCACTTGTGAGGGCAGGAGGTGGGGGAACAGCGGCCGTGATGTGCCGGCCACTGGCGCGCGGGACCACCGCATTCTGAACCCGTTACCGGCATCCCCTGTCAATACTGGGAACGCAGCAGAAGGTATTAGCGTGTCACATACCGCATTGATTATCTGCTGGCTTCTGTGCTACCGAAGAATACTGTACAAGCCTGTTGCTCAATTTTACGGTACTTAGGAGCACATGAGTGGACAGGTCTTGCTATTTCTTTGTGACGGTTTGGGTGAGCTCTCGCCTAGGTCTGCCTAGGGTACTCGTTTCTCTGCGGTGATGATTGCAGCACTTGTTCTGAGCCCAAGCCTATTGTTGCTGGTCAGGGGGTTTCATAGTCTTGCAGTTGCTTATGGTGCACTTTAAAAAGCGATTTTGAGATTGCAGTTATTGACTTTGCCTTTCTTGATAAGTTTCCACTGTTACAATACAGTAGTCCACGAAGAGGATCTCTAAGTATACCTATTACTCTGTTGCCTTGGGCAAGTCACAACCTTTGTTGCCATTTCTCCATCAGTAAAATGGGGATAATAATACCTCGGAGAGTTGTTACAAGAAGTAGTTAATGTTTGTAGAGGGCTTAAAAGACCTAAGTGTTATTAATTAAGCCCCATGACACATTAAGGTAAGAGTTAGAGAACCAGGTTTACACATGGATGAACTGAGGCAGGAAGAGATTATGATTTAGCTAGAGTAACGTATTGGATCTGTGACAGTAGCAGAAAACAAGTTGTAACTACTTCATGCTGTAGGCAGAAGCGAACAGTTCTATATAACAGATATGATTCAAAGATTATTTGCCCCTCCCTCACCCCCCACCCCCTTCCCACTTCAAGCTTTTCTCCCTCAGGAGGCTTTGCCTGTGTGACTTCCAGTGACTGGATAGCTCCAAGGACACTTGTGGCTTGCCCACTTAAATATTTCAGCAGTTTTCATACCAAGATATATGTTCTAGGATGCAAGCCAAATCCCAACTTAAATTCCATAAAACAGTCTCCACTTTTCCCCTGAAAACATTGTGTGGAACTTAGTTAAGACTTGATCCTGTTCCAGTCAGTGGAGAATGCACTGAAGCTGACATTCCTGTTTCATGCGGGGAAGTTCTTTCATTAAAGAAAATATTCTCTTGTCAGTCTGTCCCAGAGATTTAATGGTACAGTTAGGCCATTTTTCTAAAGTTGTAAACATTCCACAGATGCTGGAGCTGTACATGTATTTTCATAATCTGAAGGTAATTTTCCATCTTCAGATTTCCACCGCAAGTGTTAACTTCCTTCCACTGTGTTGATTCCCCAGCACGCTGATGTGACACTGTCGCAGGCTGAATAGCATTAAGCAGTTGAAGAAACAAACAAAAAAAAAGTCAACTGAATTCAAAAGGAAACTTAGTCTTCATCTTACAAAGTTTTTCCATACTGTATTGGCTTTTATTTTCTTTGATCGCTTGTAATGCTGTTGAGGTTGACAACTACTCCAACAAAAGTAGTGTCTGCAGAAGACTTTAAGAATCACCTTTCCTCTTCTGAAAGTTTTCTACGCAAGTATTTTGTTCCCATGGAAGAAACTTTTTCATAGGTGCAAGTGGAGTAATGACTGGGAGTACTTGCACATTTTTGTGAGAACCAATGCTGAAAGTCAAGCTGAACTATTTTGGCAAGAGCTTGCAAGAAAAGCTTGAGCAGGGGGGTTGGACAAGATGAACTCCAGAGTTCCCTTCCAACCTCAACCATTCTGTGAGTCTGTAAAAGCAGGATATATCAAGCAGGACTGGAATTTGGCAGAAATTTAAAATTAATGTGCATTTCTAGACATATGTACACTCTGACAGAAGCTTGAGAATTCTGGCCCTTTTGAAGGAATAACTGGAAGTTCCGGAACATCGTCATGATAATTTCAAGGTCACATCTGAGGCCAGGGTAATCGTACAACTCTAAAAATGCCTTTTGGAGTTTGTGGGTTTGCACCTTCTCCCGATTCAAACCCCGTACAAGTTTCTTCCCATCCATGTGTTTTCAGCCTGGTCTCCCTAGGGGAGCCAGATCCTATTGTGATAGTTTTTGGACTTTGATAATGTCAGCGCAGGATTATTAAGATTATCCCTGATTTAACGGCTGCCCCCCCCCCCACACACACACTCCCCCTTGTGACTGCATCCTTATCCCATACTTTCTCAGGAGCTTTCCTCTCTGACAAGTGCCTTTCTGATTCATTACTGTGAGCAGATCAGATATGATAGTTCTTACTCTTATTAACCCAGAAAGTAAAGGCCTAAGTGAATGAAATTCTTTCATTTACTGGCAGTTTACTTTACCACTAAAGTGTTGGCACCAATCTCTTGTAAATTTTAAATGGAAGATTGCTTTTCATCTGTTGTATATGAAAAGTTCATTTGATGTTTATACTTCCCAGTTAAGTCTTCAGAAAATGCAAGTATGCAGTATAAGTGCATAGTTGATTAATCAAATTCATAATGGATTGCAATTTTTACTAGTTAAATTGAATCATGCTGCTCTCATCCTGTAAGGGAATGGTGAACTCTTCACAAGCTTGTTTATAAAGAATAGCTGTCTCGGGCAGGGATTTTGACAGTCAGGCCCGATAGAGTACTTTAAACATAGGTTAATTTGGTGAAGTGCAGCGTTAGTTGCAGTGCAGTGTGTCTCTTCTGATTGCTTGGAGAAGCTCACATACACAGAGATTCTTGAAAGCCAATATAACATGTTGTTTACATGTTGAGTTGCCTAGATGGCCATTGTTTAGTATTTTAGAAAAATAAATATTTTACATTCACAGATGAAGACTTTTTCAATAGCACTTGAAAAATTAAGTGTGCAATCATCAACATGTAAAGGCATCAGTTTCAGAGGTGGGATGGTGGCATCCCAGTTGGCAGTCTTAGCTTCTAAATAGATTACTTCCCAATCAGATCAGTTTCAGTAATTACTTCAATTAAGGTCCTCTTAACTACAGAAAATAAGTTCTTTCATTGTACCTTGTGATCCAAAGAAAACACTTGTTAGGATGATCTGGTATGAGAAAGTAGTGAGTTGAGTATAAGCCTGAAGTGTATTTTCACCTTTGCCAGCACTGTCAGATGTGTGATCTCACAGATGTCCTTTGTTGCCTCAGTTTCCCTATCTCATGGGTTGGTATTTATGGTAATACCATGATCTGTGGACAAGCCAAGGGAAAGAAAACGTGCAGCTTCTGGTGGACAGCATTAACTTGGCAGCTGCATTGATCTCTGCTGTATTGACATAAAAAAATAGAGCTCCCCATGGGGAAAATTTCATGAGAGTCCAGCCCCATCAATCAGATTTCTATGCATCTAGCTAAAAATAACCCTAAAGCCAACATTTAAGAAGCTACCTATCTGTTGCATTAGATCTAATGAGGATCCTCTGTCCACCAACGACACGGATATCAGAGTTGCATGAAGAAGAGATGATGGAAATTGAAGTTATCCCTAACACTCCTGTCTGAATTCAGAATTTCTTTCTTTTGGGTGCAGAATCTTGTTAGAAGGCATAAAACACTTCTGGTTTTGAACTCATAATATTTATTGTAGTACTGTAACTTTTAGTATAACATTATGAAAATAAGTTTAACTAAAAGGAACCGTTAACTCCACAGCATCTGGAAAATAAGCTATGCATACTTACTTAAAGTAGCACAATGCTAAAAAAATATATCTTACCATTCATTGCCAATATACCAAGTGCAAGTAGGAGAAAAAAAAAATCAAAGACTCGAAAAAAATTTGGATTAGAATTTACTTATGAATAAATTATTTTACATGTATAAACACACACAGTGGCAACACAGCAGGAGTGTCATCAGCACAGTAAGGCTAGGAAGGCGATACTGTAGGGCATGTTAGCATCCTTGAAGCTTCATATGAAAGAAAAGGAACCTGTCCTTATTTAGGCTATGCTTAGGAATAGCTAATTTAAATTAATAAATTAACAGGAACTTGGATCAAATCAGAGCAGTTGTTCTAAGTGATTTAGCTGCACTGATTCAGTCTAAATCATAACTCCGTTTACTTTAGGCAATTCTAAAACATGATTGCTTTGATTCACCCTATATTTTAGGAGGTGCTAATTAGAGGAAGGTAGGTAATTCAATCTAAGGATTAGACTATACCACAAAGACTTCAGTGGCACAGCAATATCAGCCTAGTTAGTGGTAAAACCCCTACACAAAGGGGTTGCTTTTGCCAGCACGAGTTGCATTTGCACTCACTAGGAGACTTGTTACCCTAGCTATGTTTGACTAGGGAAAAATAGTGTTTCCCCCTTCCTTTCACATTTCTAAGAGGTAGTAGTATACAGGTAAAACTTCTGGTTTAGACACATAGATTTCCTTAATCTAGGTAGAATGTCAAGGGTACTCAGCATCTTCTGCTTAACGTACAGGGGCTGAAGGTGCTGGAGCAAAGAGTCTAATGCAGATATATTTGTTTCTTACCCCCTGTGGTGGGATTTTGCTTCATCTGTTGATAGCTTCCTCTAGGCTCGCTCTTCTGTAGTTTGCATCTCCTATCTGGTGTTTTTGAAGTATCCACTATTTCAGGAAGGAGTGGGCTAACTTGAGGTAACAGCTAGGATCTGTAGTCTCCTTTGTCCTTGCTTCATTTCCCAGTACCCTTTTCATATGAGATAACACAACCTAAGTTGTCTCTTTTCTCCCCTTCCTAGGAATTTCTCTAATTTTACTATCCTAGGGGAGCTCATTTAGGTGCAGCAGACTTCCTTTTATATGAAATAATGCCTTCGGGGTGCCCTGTGATGCCTGGTCACCTGATTCAAATCCTTCACCTGAGAGGGAGATAAATCCTAGAGGTGAGGGCTCTGAGCTCAATTATGTTTGAAAATGTGGACAACTGCAACATGCTGCTTGTACTGCAGTCCTGTGTCTGTATCTGCATGCATGTCTGAGAAATAATGAACAATAACGTCTGTCAGAAGTTAAGTAAATAAAGACAGTAAGAGAAAGCTAGTTATTAGTAGTTACGTGGGCAGCAGTTATGTTTCCATGTTTGCCAAAGAAAAGCATAGTATGAACAGACGTTTTAAGGTTTGGTGTGGTTTTTGTTTTTTTTTTTTTTATTATTATTATTATTATTTGTGGAGGAGGGGAGGAAGGTAACTTATAGATAGCAGAAATATACACGAGAACATTAAAGGCACTTATGGGCTTTGTGTGTACTAAATTTAAATATAGTCTATTTGGTTGTATTACCTAGCTCAATGTATCTGACACCTTAGACTCTTGTCAAGACCAAGCAGTTGTAATTAAATAGATTTAAATATTGGAATATTGGAAAAGCTTGTTTATTTTGCTTATCAAGACAGAACCAATGAATATTAAAGAAGAAACCAAGAATGTTAGTGGAATCTTGATATTTTTAATTTATGTTCTTAAAAATACAGATTTTCAAGAAACTTTTGGAGACTTCAGTGTAGCTGAAGTGATCTTCTTAAACAACTGTAATTACTGGATTTATAGTTCCTTAGTCTTGTGTTGCTGAGGGACTAGAAGGGTTATTAGCTGTCGTAAGAGAGAAGTCTTTGAGAGCTCAGTTGGAAAAATGGGCTGTATAGATACAGTTTTGGGTGAAGAGGTGTCATGCTTAATTACATTGTTGGACTTATTTGAAAATAATTCTTTTTTGATAGTGGATTGGTTTATTATATACCTGGGAACTGTTTGATAATGTTCAGTCTCAAAGATTAATGGTTAATATAAAAATGTCCTGAGTTAATTAACATAATAGAGTTCTAAACCATAAAATAGTATAAGATTAGAAAATAAACATTTGTCATCAGTGGTCCATGCTTTCAAAAAGTTATTTCAGTAAGATTGCTCTTTCTCTTCTTTAGGTATTTTCTGTTCCCTTTCAGTTAGGTACTGCAAGGTTGGAGGAGTAGCTAGCTGTTAATGTGCCATTTGCTGGGAATTTGAAAGGCTCTGTGTCTGCATTTAGATAGCTGGTATTTTGTCAGTATTACTAGGGTAAAGGGGTATAGGGCTTTCTTGTTTGTTTGATGGTTTAGTTTTATTTTTCAACTAAAGTAACAATGCTGATAAACCCAGTGCTTTTACATCGACTTACTTAGAGTGTTGTCAGTTCTTCATCTGTACTGTCAAACATTGTGTGGTGCAATAGGAACAGAACTGTAGATTGAGTCTGTTGGTGTGGAGGACTTGATGTGCATGTCGTTTTCATTTCTGGAGGTTTTAACTTGGTCTGGTCCCGTGACCTGTAGTGATGGAAGTGTGTCTTCCAGTTCAGTTTCAGGCAGAGGACTCCAGTTGGTATGCTCTGAGGCCGCTTTGTTATGCAAACCGAAACACTGTAGAGGGGATGATGAGATTTGTTTCAAAACCTCAGGCTAGATCCAAACTAAAAAACTGGTGCAGATGTATGTTAAACAGCATCTTGCCTTACGAGAAGGCAAAAGGTGCCATGCCACCCACTTTTAAACTTTTTGTTCAAGTTAAGCTTCTTGTGAAAGGAGTGAGAATCTGCACATGGCAGTTGATAGAATGGGACAAGTCTGATGTGAAAAGGCTGTATCAGAGGGTTAAAAGCCTTCAGTCAGCCATCATAGAATAGAAGCAAGTACAGAAGAGAATCTGTACAGAGCTTTCTGAGTACCTGAACGGGTGCTTTTTCACCTGTTACTTGAGTTCCATAGCTCAGCTCTGCTCTTTTGCCTGTGGCTAGGTGGACACTCCTCATTTGCTTTTGCACAAAGTCTGCTGAATTAACTTTGTTTGCAATAGATGGTTGTTTAAACTAATCTGGGTGGACTTTGTTTACCCTCTGTATTCAAAGAGAGTTCAAAAAAATAATTTCTGTTTTATAATGTATATGATACTGAAAGGATGAGGAGAGAATGACTTCCCCTCCACCCACCCACTTTAATATGTAGGTTTTTAAATACTACTCTGTAGTGCTTGGGGACAAAAGGTGTCAACCCTTTACATGAATGGTGTTCTCAGCATTTTTCTTCAAACTCTATTTCTGAGTTACTTTATTGTCATGTTGTGTCATAAACGAGGATTCTTCTGAACAAGGTAATCACAAGCTGAAATAATCCAGTTAGTTATATGTTGTTTCTTGAACAGCAGAATTGATAAGATCTGTTTTCCTGCGGACTTGTATTCCTTTTACCTTCCAGCCCCCTCCTCTCTAGCGACAGCATTTCAAGTATCCCCACCCCTAGTCAGAGCACCTCCTGTTTGCTCTGCCTCCTGGTGCTTGCGGTGCCTGCGCTGGATTTGCTGGCTGTGCTGGAGCAGAACGCATAGCTGTTCGTTCACTGCCCTGCCTCTGCACAGGAGCTGACCTTTTTTTTTGTAGAGGTAGGCTAGGAAAGGAGACGGGGTGGAGTGTGTCTGTGTGTAGCCAGAGTGGATGTGGGGTAAGGACTGGGCTGTGGCTGTTTTGCTTATTGGGGGTGCTAAAAGGGTCTGTCTTGCCTACATAGCTTTTCATTTTCAGAAAACTTGTGGGAACTTGGCATATTTGATATTTCTCTCCCTCTGTGAAACAGTGTTGATGTAGTCACTGAGTTCCACGTTTACCTGGGGAAGACTGGCAGACACACAGACAGTTATGGACAGTGCAAATGTATTAAGCCTTATTTTCTGTAGAAACAAGGCTGTAAAAAAATCAACAGTAATAGAAAAAGCTTGTAAATATTTATGCTAAAGAATACAGCCCATCAAAGAGTACGGTAAGCGAATGAAACCCATGACATAAAATACTGTTGCTTTAAAAAATTTGTGACCGGATGGTCTTTGTTAAAATAACATGCCAGAAAAGGCAAATTTTAAACCTGAATAGTTTCAGTGATCACATCAACACAAAAAACCCAGCCTCACGGCTGATAATAGAGCAGATGAGGCTGTGGTTCCAAAGCAGCTTGGAACAGTCTCTTGGCTGCTGCAGTCCCCCACTGACCAGGCAGTGAAACCGGGCAGGATGTGTTCCTTGGCCTTGAGAGCAAGCAGCGAGATACAGGTTGTATCCTCCCAGCTAAGCGCTCTTCCTTCAAAACAGGGTGACCTCCTCTCTCCTGCCTGTAGGGAACAGCCCTCTCCCACGTGTTCCTGAGCACCATCCAGGAGGATGCTGTGCCATTGATGCCATATGTGACTGTGCCAGAGAACATGCTGACAGCTGAGCAGTTGTGTTAAGTTATGTGGTTATACATGGGTGATCATGGTACAGTGCTTTAACGCCATGCCCTGGGCTTGCTGGCTTACTACTCGAAACCGTCCTTTCCCCTGCCAGGAGTTGTATGTTTTCATTCCATCCCTTGTTCTGTGATTCTGTTTACTAAACTGGCCTAAAAATATGGCTAAATGGAGGGTTAGCTGAGCGCCAGAGCTGCGTCAGGGAGAGTGCAGGAGTATGACGGCAGTTAGATGGGTTTAGGCTGTCGTGGAGCCACAGCCTGTCAGAGCAGCAAACTCTGTCATGCGGGTGAGAGTGAGCTGTGCTGGAGAAGGGGAGGCTGGAGCTCCCTGTGCCAAATCCCCAGCAAAAACTAGTGTCTTGCAACTGCATGCTGAAAGGCAGCAAAGTCAGTAGAGGAATGAATAGCTCCTTAAACTGACTTTATTGTCGGAAAAAGCATTGCTGAAAGACAGGCTGCCTTTTCTTTCCCTCTCCCCCTACCCACTTCCCCTTGATCGTAATGCACAATGAAAAAGTACCTATGGAGCTGGAAGGGGTGTGGAGGAAGGAGGTATGGAAACTAGAAAGCATTCCTTCTATTTCCATTAAAACGTTTATAAATATCAAGAATATTGCTTCATGATTTTGCTAAATTATTTATTCAATATTTCTACTGAAAAGTATTGTGTGCTCTATCATAGGTACTATATGGCACAAAGGTGACAACTAACTTTCTTCCAAGTATTTATTTGGTATTTAAGTTAACTTGCATTAGGTTTGTTATTTAAATTAAATTAGGTCTCCTCAATATCTAGAAAATTCTCCCAAATTATAATGTAACTGCTTCATAATCTAATGAATTAACCGCGCTCAAGAAAACTTGCTTTGCTTTGGAACATGGCACAGGCCTTTCCTGTCCAGTGGAGTTCCTGATGGAGAGGCTAGGTTGACGCTTGATACTGAGGAATCATTGGAAAAAAATCTAACAACTGTGTAAGCTTATAGGTGACAACAGCACTTCTTGTTCTTGCAGATTTCTCTGTTTTAAAACATAGAGATACAGGTTTCTGGATCGAGTGTGGAGATTAGTGGACTTTAGCTGCCTCTATTCCATTCAGATTTATTAGTGTAGCATATGAATCCATGCCCCATAATACATATGCACAGCCTTCCTTTGCTCTGACTCCAAAAGGCTCTCAGGTTGCCAGACATACTAAAATACTAGCTGGTTTTACATTTTTTCTTAAGAATGTAAACCTGTACCATATGGCATCGGTAACGGTAGTATTAATAGTGCTGTAGCTTCTACCTTTTTCTCAGACATAAACTTTCCAAAGTAAGGCACCAGGCAAACACTTATCTTCTCACTCAACAGAGCAATTCCCTGCTTGTTTACCAAGCAAGAGCCATATCTGCTGCTTTACAGCCACATAGTTATTGTTTCATTACATCTTACACATTTTGAAGTGGCAGAGATATGTTAGACCAAACTGGAGGCAATTAGTTTGTGAAATAAATAAGCAAAATTCAAGGTAGAATCGAAGTAGAATGGAAACATTACAGCGTATATGCAGATAGGTTTGGCTTGCAAAACTTTTGTTGCTGTTGGTAACTTGTGCTTATTATACTTTGTATTGGAATATTGACCAGAAACTTTCTATAACTTTCCACTGTGAGGTTTGTTTCTTCCTGGGGATTTCTGACCCAAAATAAGACAGAAAAAAATATTAATGACAGAAAATAAAATGTGTAAAATAGCCTCATTGTGATGGGATCAGACAGGTCCCTGAAACTCCTTTCAGGTAAGGTTTTGAAACTGAATGAGATACGAGTTGATAATGTCTCAGTATTGTGGTTATATGTAAAAACATCGTATCGCTCACAAATCAGTAAAGCTGGTAGAACTTTAGCACTACTTTTCGTATCAGTTTTTAACTTGGGTACATGTACAAATTAGCAAATTAATCTTAGAGACTGCAATTTATAAGAATGATCTTTTCCATGCAAGAAAAAGGCCAGAATGGAATATGAAAGTCAGGTTTAAATCAGCATGTATATGTAGTGGAAAACATTTAGTTTAAAATTTTTATGGACAGTAATTGATAAAAATCTTGACTGTGATGGTATTTCCCCCCTTTTTAATAACAGGGTTGGTTGATTTATTTATTTTAAAACAGGAAGGCCAGGTGCGAGAAAACCATAATAGCACCCCTTTATAAAGTAGAGAGCACAGTTTGAACTATTTTTAAAGGTTTTGAAGCTTTATGTTTTCCAGGACAATAAGGATCATATTATCATTTAAAGAGTTTTTATCCTACAATAAAAATAATCTTCTGTTTTAAGGCCAAAGGAGCAGCCAAAACTTTATCTAGCCTTTTAAAAAGAGATCAACCTGACAAAGTCCTGTGGAATATGTGATTGTGGTTCTGATACCACAGGAGGATTAAGGTGAAGTAGAGCAAGATTAGGTTTTCTGGTGAAGTTAAGCAAAAGGCAGCTCTCTTGTCTGTGTAGACCTTGCAAAAATTACTAGTTTCTCAAAACAAACACAAAAGTTACACCATGGCTTCTGTAATCCAACACAGACTTACTTGAGCTTATTACTCTTAACTTTTTTTTTGTTTGTTTTTAATTAAAAAGATAACTAATATGGATGAGATGAACAATTAAAAAAAGTAATTCATTAGGATTTTTTTGTGGTCAGCCAACATCCTGGAAGGTCTGTTCAGGAAGTGTTTAGCAACCTGTCTATACCACGGGTTGTAACAAGGGGGAGATGGCTTCCAAAAATAGGCTCCCTGTGTGCCTAGCAGCATGGATTAAATGTCCAGAGAGCCTAATATGTCTAAAGACAGCTGGTCCATTCCAGGATCTCAACAGGAACGGTGCTGTTTGTAGTGGAATTCGTTATCCACTCATCTAAAACTTGGGCACTGCAAATCTGTACTTCAAAACATCTCCACTATTGGTGAGCTCCGCAATATCTGAAGATGACTAATGTAAAATGCTTGTCTTGGCAACATCAGAGACTGTAAATAGTATCTTTCTTTGGCAGTAGATTTTGGGGTTCTGTTCTGAGATTCTCTTCAACAATTAACCCAGCTCTCCATTTTTATTTCTTGGTTAGTAGTCTGACCCAAACTGAAAAGACTGAATTAATTAGAAGCATGTACCCACATTCGCAGAGATAAAAATATCTTGGCCAGGAGGGAATAAACTTTCAGTTCCAAATGCATGTAGTGTAATCAAAACAAAGCCTCACTAGCAACGCAATGGCAAAACAAAGGTGCCTAGAAATATGATTGCTAGAGCAGAAAAATAAAGTAACAAAAAATCTATTATCTGTTAAGGCCAGTTGTGAAAAGGCACCTTCATTCTTTGGCAAAATCTTTCTATGAAAATCTTTTGTTTAGGGGAGATGGTTAATCTTTGGGAGAGTAGAACTATGTATGTGAGCCTGAGACAGACATACTGAGGAATCATCGTTAAAACATGGGGACTGAAGACCAGGGTTTCCAAGCATGATTTTATTTCAGGTTGAAATGACTTAGTAACCTGAAAGAGAGGGAGAAGAAAAGGTGCTTTCAATGAAGCAAGATAAAATTAGAGTTATGTCACCGTCCACACAGTGGACTCGTGATGGTTCGTTTACTATGATCTCAAAGTGCAAAAAATCAAGGTGACCATGCCAAGGGGTTATGCTTTGATCAAACAGCACAACTTTATTGTTTGCCCGTAAAGCGGCGTGTGATAGAGTGGCAGGGAGGGAAGGAAAGGTAAAGTAAAAAGAAAGGAAAGAGGATTATAGCTACCACCACGAGTCCAAGGCGTCCCTATGGTCCCAGGTCCAGGCAGCGTCCCACCCATCCTTCCGATCCTCGTGATCCTTGGTGGGAAAGATCTCCAAGGTTCGGTTGCTAAGGCACCATCTTTTATTGCCGAGCAACACACCTCGCTCCTCCTCTGGCCCATGGGTTGTTGCCAGTCTCACCTTCTTGAGCACGGTTACCAGCATGTCCAAAGAGGGGTGCCCGAGGCGTGGTTTGCCTTAGAGGCGGGTAGCTTCAGGCCAGAAGGTGTGTTTTTGTATTATAATGAAGAAAAGTTCACCTGAAGTTCAAGTTTTCTGGTTCGTTGCTATGGCAGTGGTTGTGATCCATCTTCTGGACAGCGGGTATGTGGCCTTATTGTAGTTGTTCCTTCCAGTCCCAGGTAGCAGGGAGCGGCATAGTACTCCTCATACCGTGCAGTTCTCCTTCCCAGGGTCTTTGTGTCTGGGTGTCCATGAGGACCACATTCCATCTCCAGGTCTCTGTTGGCAATGTTGAGACAATATTGTTCTCTTTGGCCCGACTCTTACAAGGTGCCATTTGCATTTGATCTCTGATAGTTACAATTGCTAGCTATTTATTTGATGGAACTTGTGGTTTCTTTATATATTTATCCAGATTTCATAGCCAAGCACCAACATTTGAATAGTACATATTGTGTGTTTTGCTGGTTTTATAAGTCATTGTCTTTTTATCTTGTTTTTATGTACATTATACTAGCACTACTTCCAGACTTTGAATCACGGTTTCCTAGTTAATAGTTGTCTCTCTAGGAGGCAGTTGCAGAAAAACACACTTGAAAGATTTGAGGAGAGTGACAGGTAATAGTGTATGTTGCAAAATATGAAATACATCAGCTGGAATAACATGAAATTGCTGTAATTTTCTAGGGAAGGAGAATAAGTTGGTTAAAGAAAGGCCAAAAGTCTTTGAGGGGGAAAAGTCTCAACATCTTTGAACTAACAAAAAACATTTACTTGAAGTTTGTAAAGGCTTTGGGGCCTGTCTGGATGAAAGACATTGTCTATAAGTCATTTCCCTTGACTTTGTTGTGAGTCCAGACAGGTATATCATTACACTGTGGTTATCGTTTGTCCCATATTTCTCTCTCTTGACCTGGCATAGGCTTACCAACTTTTTGTCCATTTCCCATGGTGACTCAGGCTTCTTTGTACACTAGCGTAAGATCTTGTGTTTCTTGAAAGCATCACTAGTACCATGTGAATGGACTTCAGCCAGCTCAATGAACACATCTTCTCATTGGGATGTTTCTTCATACTTGAAATCTGGGTCACATTACAGTAATGAAATGTGCTGATGAAATATGACTGGTATTGTTTGTTTAAAAGGAAGTTGAAGAAAATATTTGTTCTTGGTTTTTCTTTCTGTGGATGTGCCCACTGTGATCCAGCTTGTATATCCAGAAATATTTGAAAGAAATGAACACATTTTCTCAGCAGCGAGGTCTGCGCTATCCGAGCTGGTTGATAGTGAGCCACTGAACCTGCCACTGGTAGCTCACAAATTGAAACCCAGGTATCAGTTGTCACAGCTGTTAAATTTGGTGACAGTTCACGGCTTTGTGTGTGTTGGTCATGCATCCATCTCTATATCTGTATCTACAATATAGACAGCATGCATTGACATTCTTGCTCAAAATCTAAAAAAAATATTTTACTTCTTTCTTGGCTTTGCGTAAAAAATGTTTCAAGAAATGCTGCGGAAGTAATGCAGGAAGAATATTGTGGTTGTTAAAATCGGATATATTTCACAAAATTTTTCAGTGTGCTTTGTTTTGCAGTGTGAATCTTTTACACTCATTGGTCATGGCAAAATGATGGCAAAAATTGATGTATGGGCACAATTCCTCTGAGGAAAGGGAGTGTTTTTTGGCTTACTTCTGTCATTTGGAAGGGAGGTGTACTGTGGCAGCAGAAAACAAATATTCTGTCAACATAGGCTGTGTCCACACGAGGAGGTTAATATGCTCTATAGCAGCAGAATCACAGAATCATTGAGGTTGGAAAAGACTTTTAAGACCATTGAGTGCAACCATTAACTTAGCACTACCAATTCCACCACTAAACCACATTCCTAAGTGCCATGTCTACACATCTGTTAAATACCCCCAGGGATGGTGACTCCATCCCTTCCCTGGGCAGCCTGGTCCAGGGCTTGACAACCCTTTTGGTGAAGAAATTTTTCCTAATACCTGATCTAAATCTTACCTGGCGTGACTTGAGGCTATTTCCTCTCATCCTATCGCTTGTTACATGGGTGAAGAGAAGCTCTGTGTATCAAAAACATTGAGAATCCCAACATATCTGATGCAAGTTCCTCATAATTTCCTCTTCTCTTACTGTCTCACCTCCTAGGAGAAGGTCAATCTGCCTCCTGACGCCATGCAGGGTGGTGAGGTAGGCTCACAAGCTTCCTCTAGCTCTGTACATCTGCACTTCTGTGGTGGTAGGGAGTGCGTGATGCTCTTTGTGATCCAGTGAGGATTTGCAGCATCTCTCTGATCTGCCTGGGAAGGACCTGGGTATTACATTTCAATGCTAGAGAAATTGATGAGATAGGTGGGATCTATTTATTTATTTATTTATCTGGTGTGTTCCTGTCACTCACCAAGTTACACTCCTGAAGCGTGTTCAGTTGTCTTAATCCTGTAGAACTTTTCTGGTGTTCAGGCTTGGCATATACAGTTTACAGTGGTGGCCATTCAGTGTTATTACTGAGCACCAAATTGAATTTATAAATTGTTCAACACTATAATTTTAGAATTTCTTGTCAGTTCTCTCTTCCTATTGTTTGTCACTACTGTTCTTTTACCATCCTGCATCAAAAAGCCTTAAACCCTGTAATTACATGTGCCTCACCTAATTTTTCTTCTATAGTTTTGGGAGAAATAGGTAAAATAGTAGTACCATGTGTGGTGGGAAAAGAAGATAATCCCTAACTGAAAGTTTCATGGATGTATGCTCTTATTTAGAAATATGAGTCGTTCACAGGAATTTCTTTCCTGTAGGTACACTGTACCTGTGCCATGGAATAACAACAGTATTTACAGAGGAGTGAGCCTGACAACTTAGTGTGTGGGCACTCAGGGAAATGGGGAATTTATTGCAGCTGTAGCTCATTCAGCTGCTGCTTTTTAATAGCTCCTTCATTTCTTATTTTCCTGTCTCAGAAGTTGTTTAATGAGAAATTCATTTAGACCCTCTTTGTTGTGTATTTCTCTTGCGAAGAATGAGGGTTTTCCCTTCCCCCCACCCCCCACCCCCCCATTCGTGGTTTATTGTAAATGTAGAAAGAATTTGAGGCTTTGAGAGTTTAACATATGACATGTATACAGTGCAGAAACATGGCTCGAGTTTTTAAATATTCAGTATATTTGCTGCTAATATATGTAGTTGACTTCACGTTCATGATGTTGCGGTAATGATTCAGTATCAACTCTTCATGATGAGAAGGAATTACACTACTGCACAGAGAGGGGATTTTGAGCTGCAAGCTGCTGAAGGAATCTGCTGAAAAGAGAATTAAAGTACAAAAATTGCTTAGGATTGTTTAGTGTAATCCCACATGACTCTGGTCTTAGCACGTGTTTCTGGCACAACCAAGGTGGCAGCTAAGTCAGCCTTGACAGAACGAGGTACTCGGTTACACATGCGTTTAGTCAGGCTCTTTGCCGAGTGGCATGCTGTGGTGAAATCCGAATTGTACGTGTTTGAGGAAGGAAATTCATGTACATGTTTAGACTTGATTATTTTGACTGAGAGAGTGTTTTAAGTATTGTAGTCTGGTTTATGCTTGTTGCAGAAAAGAAACGTGACTATAATTCAAGTAGAAACTGGCCACTGCCAAATGTATCAAGCATTAGAAAAGCAAACTCCTGTCATTGAGAGGATTGCAGGTAGCTGTTGCTAAGTCCATTAGAGATACTTATAACCCCAGGCTTGATACCCAGGGTGTGAAATGAGCCAAAGAACTCTCTGGCAGTGGTGTACAGATGAGTTGAATGGTTCCTTGCTGGATAAATACATACTCACCGTTGACAAACATTACATTGGTTCGTCTTTTGCCTAATACTTGTTTCAGTTCTAGGAAAATCAGGCAACGTGGAGTATAGCAAATTCTTCTCCTCAACTCCTCAGCAAAACCACGTTTCCTATACCCGAGGGGCCCTCATGAGTATAGCCTGCCTCTTGCTCTTGTCTTGCTTCCTGGCAGGAAGGAATGCAAACAACAACCCATGCGACCTGTGCAATACAAAAGGAGAAGGGTTAGTTGTTCTGGCTGGCGTAGGGCTGCCTGGCAAGTCAGAGATGGGAAGGAGGCGACTGTGCTGGGCTGGGGATGCCCATTTGAAACCAATTGAAGCTGGGATTGTTGAAGTCTTCGTGACTGCTGTCTGCACTCCTCTGCTTACTTCTCTGCCCAAGAGATTGCTGTCTGTGATCCAACACTGATCTCCCTGTGATATACATCTCGTAGAATTTCAGAGAGTTACAATTCAGCCAAATTAATTCCTAAACAGGTTGATAATAAAATTCCCTTTTTCAAATTGTGGAAGGACTAGAGCTCCTTGGAGAGTTTTAAGAATATTTTTAACATGTCAAAACAGTGTTGTTTTTATCAAACTTCCTTCCAACAAATTGGTATTTAACTTGAAACGTGGATATATTTAAACTACTTGGTTTAAAACTTTAATGGCCATTTTCTGTCTCAGGCTGTATTTCCTGCTAGGATTGGGAATTAGTTCATCTCCCACATACAAGAACACAGAGAAACCTTAAATGTAATTGTTCTTTTTTCAGCTGTCTAGGATAATACGATTTTGGTAAGTCATGCTAACTTAAAAGTACATGACTTAATGCACACAATGTTGATTAAAAAGTAATGCTTTCCACGATATTTCTGAAGTGAAATTACATGTTTTAAGGTATCTTTGGACCATCCTGTCCACTGATGTTTGATAATTTCTTCAGTTCTATAATTAGGTCCTCTGATTTGCACAGAAATACAATGGGAGCATATGTGTGTTGTAGATCCTTCCCACTATAAATCACGCCCAGAAAATTAATCTGGCAGCTGTTTGTAAGAAGGAAAAGTAGAGATGCAAGTCCTGATAACAAGCATATTTATTTTACATCTTTGTATAAGAAAGTTATTTTAAATTTTTTTATTTTTCTAGTGGTAAGGAGTCAGAACAGAAAATAGGATTAAAATCTCTGGGGATTTTTTTTCATTATTTCTCTGCATTACTTTTTTTTTACATACAGTAGATCCTTTTAAATGAAATGCAGATTTTTTTGCAAATATTAATAATGAAAGGATACTCTTCATGGACTCGGGAGTTTTAATGCTTCTGTTACTAGAGGGCGCAAGATTATAAGGAATCACTTTTTATAAATTTAGGCTATGGTTTTTGTGGTCTTTCCTTAAACCTCAAATATCAGTCTACTTTTGCTGTAGTTACTTCAGTCATTTAGAATCTTGATTTGTCCTCCTCCCTTCTGTAAATGGCTGTTGTTTTAAACTACTGATGGAAAATGCTGGATATGCAAGTACAAAAAATGAAATCTGATGTTTGCTGGCAGTTAAAACAAATACTATATGTAACAAACTATTTCATTCTTGACAATACTAATTGAGTACTTTTTTGGTTGAGTCTTCTAACAGTAGCATCAGTAGTTGTGTTATTCTTCACTAGCTGGAACACCTTTCGTTTGAGATTGAGATTTATCCAACTGTGAACAAATGCAATTGTGTACAGTTTTTGGACTGTTTTTGAAAAAATGTTACCACAGTATTTCCATGCCTGTGAATCATACCAGTGCCACCGTTGCCTTTTCCTAAACAAGATAGCTATTGTGACATTGCTTATATTTTAAGTGTTATAGATTATTTATTCTGTCTGTGAGGCAATACGATACATGCTAAATGAACTTCAGAAAAGCAGATTCTGATTCCTATTGTGATAAGCATATGCTTTTCTTTTGAAAAAAATAAAAGCTTTTTGTCACGACTTCAGCTAGGAAATGTGTATTACTTTCTTACCGGTATTTCTGAGCGTTACTATTCAGACGGATTTGTTAGTACTTCTTTTTTTGCTCCTGATCCAGTATACGTATAATTTTAAGCACATGAGTAGTCCCATACAAATTAACCCAAGTATGAGCTTCCGTCAGCTGAAGAAGGCATATCTCTCAGTCCAGAGAAGCAGTTATATTTATGCACAAGTTTGACTATACCAGCAGTCCAATTGAAGGTTGGAGATGAATGGGACACATTCCCTGGAATGGCCTTTTACTCTGCTTTAATAAATACTGCCCTTGCATGAGTCCTTCTGTGGCCTAATCTTATTCCCAAATACAGTTGTATTGAAGATCAATCTTAAGTTCCTATGTTGAGCTGCTATATCCTCACCTATATTGAATGCATAGTCTCACTTATGATTTCTTCTTCTGTGAACACTTGACACGAATTTAGATTTATGCCTCATCTCAGATTTAATGTAGAGACTTAAAATGAAGTATTGTGAGGAACACAGAGCTGGAAAGGACTGCGTAGGTCATTGAGTCTAGTCATCTGATGCTGAAGACACCAGGCACCATACAATCCTTTTCATCTTAAAAGCAGGTAGATTTTTTTTTGTTCCTGCTACTCAGATTGGAGGGTTTTGCAAAAACCTCATTGATCTAATGGTTAGATGTAGCCACGGCCAGATGATATTAATTTGTTCTTCTGCCAGTGTTACGCCTTAACTTAAATAGCTCTTCTCTTTGATTTAAATTAAGCCATATATATGGATGTAAAAGGTCGGTGCATCAGAACACTGTCAGTGTTATATAATTTTTTGAATTCATGATCTGAAGCTTAATACATTTCTTCAATGACTAACTATTCTTGTTTTTTTCCTTTTATAGCTTTACATGTGGTACACATGAAAATGAGGCTGAGAACGCGGAAAGCTTCTCAGCAATCGAATCAAATTCACACACAACGTGCTCCGAGGGCAAAGAGGAAACATTCGGAGGTAGAAGAGAGCTTACCTGTTGGCGGAGGAAAACCACAGAAAAATGAAACTGGCTTGTTGTCTTCAATCAAAAAGTTTATTAAAGGAAGCACACCCAAGGTACACCATCAGTGGGTTCTTTTATTTTTTAATTGAGTCGTATTCAGTTAAATTTGATTTAAAACCTTTTCTTCTATTAAGTATAAACAAACATGTAATGTGGTGGGAGCAAAACATTTTTGTAAAGAATTGGAAGGCAAGAAGTACCTGTCGTAGTTGTCAGGTAACAGCTAATGGGTTTTTTGTATTTTATTTTTTTTATAAAGCAGATTTTCAAACGCTACAGGAGTCAATTGTAGGCATATTTAAGACAATCCAGTAAATCATGGGGTTTATTACCTAGGTAGTTCTTTGTGAAAATATTGGGTAATAAATTCAGTAGGATTTTAACTTCTGTTTTAAGGATTCCTTGAATGTGAGGATTACCAGGACTAGCAACTAAGAAAAGCAAGTTTGTAAACATAAATTTGCTGAATATTTTTAGCGTTTTTATTCAAAATTGTTTAGGAGTCCATCAATCAATAAAGGTCAAACCTCACAAATTCAACTATCGTGAAATTGCTACAACTACTCAGTGTATTATTGCAGTGAACACTGCCCCCACTTTGTGGATCAAATTCAAACATTGTCAGGGCTAAACCACTATAATCTCGCCTGTCTTGATTTAGACAGAAATCTGAACTTTACTAATCTTCACGTTAAAACCTGTTGCATGTACATTTTGAGGGTGAATTTTTCACACATGTGTGCATGTGTGTAACTTTGATAGGCTGAATATAACCTTGCAATTGCTTCAAAAAACTATGGCTTTTTTCTGTAAAGGGAGACCAGTTAAAAAAAACCAAAATTAATTCAGTCCCAGCAGGCCAGATACTGACATTATGTAGCTGTAAATTTTAAAGAAGAGTAGCCAAGAAGTCATTAGTAAATTAAATGTATCCCAGATTAACTATACGAGAAATAAAAATACACAAATTCAGAAGTATTTTCTGGGTTTTGAACTGTTGAAATGATAACTTTGTAACAGGCTGAAGTTGAAATAATTTTAATTAAAGTAGCACTGTATTCTTAAATTGTCAAGAATATGATGAATTGTAATATTTCATGGCATGTGTTAATTACCTATCATAGAAACATTGAGGTACAGACAAAGAAATCTTTCTGTAAAAATGAATGGTTAAATCCACTTACATTTTGTGTTCTGTTAAACCAGGACAATTAATCTATTTTGCATTCAACATCTATATTGTAGCTCAGTAGTGCAACATTTTGGCTGCAAAACCACTGCAACAAAATGCTAAAATCTAAGCAAAACACTTTACATTGGAATTTTAAGATAAGGGAAATATGTCTGGTTTTCCTTTCCTTTGTCTCTTCAAGGTTTTGTTAACTTTCTCTCTCCTCGTCTTCCCTTCCTCCCCCAAATCTTTGGATTACATTTCATTCTTTTTTTTTTTTTTTTCTTGACACATTTTTTAATACACAATGTCCACATTTTTCTCCTGTTTCCTTTCATGTCCTCTCCTGTGCCTGTAGCAGGACTTGGAGTGGTTCCAGTGGCATTAGCATGGCATGATATTGATACTGCCGGGCTATCTTCCAAAGCGTTAATGACTTAAAAAAATGGTCTTGTGGCTGCCATGGAAACGTTATAACTCTTTGAGATAGTGTATGTGCACAACTTGCATAGTAGTTTGTTTATGGGAAAGCCAAAATCTAAATCACCACTGAGGTTATATGGATTTACAGCAATAAACGTCTTCCTAAGAAGTATATTTTGAGAATTTTGATCATCGTCATAAGGTTGTTTATCTGGTATTGTAAAGATGTCATATTGGAAATACTTCATAAACAAACAAAACGTGAAAAAACCTTATAGCTATTTAGATAAACCAGAGACTAAAGTGTGGCTCTTCGAATGTGGATGGTGATCGGTCTGATCTTGAGGTCTTTTGCTGACTCGCGGTCCCCGTGCAAGTTGGCAGTAGTCGTGGTCATTTACAAAATGATAAATCTGATATACCAGAAAACCTGACACACATATGCACACAGGAAGTACTATTAAAATTTTTAAATGTTAATGGTGGAAATATTGTAGAACTTGCTGTTGCAAGTTCCTTTAAACTTCTTAAATTTGGGGGTTTCTAGCACTGTCAGAAACTACTTTTGACTTTGAATGTGTTGTCATCATTTCTAGTTTAACTTTAGGCCATTCCTTGATAAATACATGGTTTCTGAAAACAACCTAAAAGCAAACAAAATGTTTATGTCTGTGTGACATTGCCCTGTTCCTTATGGCACAATTATGAGTAATAATAGGTTATAATGAATTGAATAGATCATATAATTCGAAAAGATTGTTACATAAACACATGGAATAGGCATATTCTATATGTATGCAATAAAATGTTGAGTGATTAAAGCAAGTAGCACAATACCATTGTATCATATTTCACCTTTGAATTCTATATAACTAGTACAGCAAGGGCACAGCAGGTGTGAGCTTTCCCACCACATCGTGAAGGATGAAAGGAGTCCAGATTTAGTGAATTCTTTGTGCCTCTGCCATCAGCCAGATTTCCTGTTTCCATTGTAATTTCTGTAACGCTTCTACACTTGTTTTCTGTAAAGCAGAATGAGAACACAACTCATTTTATGAAGGCCAATGGATAGCTTTAGAAGTTAATTAATTTCTCTCATTTTTTCCCCCCCGGTGTTGAACATTTGAACAAATGACCTAGAAGATAAGATGCTTTACTGTTCTTCTATCAGTTCAGTGAGCCATCCGTTTTCTCTCATTATATGGATTTATGTTGTATACGATATTAATTCTAAGTGGTAGTAATTACATTGTTCTCACCAAGGTTGTTGCTCAAGGATATTGCCAGTAGGAAGCTTTTGGGATCAGTGGTGTTCACTTGTCTTCTGATACGAATGTCAATACTTTTCCACATTTGTTAGTATTTCTTTTAGCTACTGCAGTGTTTGCATGGGCTTTAGATTAATTTTTCTAAAAGATCTATTTTTTTTGGAGTACGTGAACAGTTTTTTTTCTTTTTAAAGATGTAAAACTGCTGCTCTAGAAAGGTAATATTGTAGTTCTAAAATAGAAATTTTAATTAACTTTTATGTGTTCTATGGCTTTTTTTTTATATTTAATTCAATTTATTTTGCCTTGTCTCATACCTCACATTTCAGTGTACTCTGTACGGTCATGCTTTAGATTTCAGATTGCCATTGAGTTGTAGTAGGTACTTTGGGGAAAAAGGGGAAGAAACCTGTCTTAAACATGTGTGCCTACACATACACTCATGCACAGAAAAAATGAGAAACTGTTTGGTTCTACATCATTCATGTAAGTGTCACAGGGAAGATCAGTCATTTACTTAAAGGAGAGTCATTGGGTCATAACCCTTGCTTACACCACTTCTAACAGCTACGTTTTGCCATGTACTATCTGATACGCGTTGAATAGCAGCACGTTATATCCTTGTGTACAGTTTAGCAAGGCACTTCCTGTAGGGAGCATGGTGGAATTTCACATTGAATATTGTCATGCAGTTTATTTCCTATATATTTAACATGCAGACAAGTCAAGTTTCAGGTAATTTTAGTTGCCTTGTCTCTACATTTCCCAAACTTTATAGCGCTTCAATATTTATAAATTGGCTGTTCAGTGAAATAGTACTTAGACAGTATTTCTACTACAGAAGTTCCAAGTACAGTTTTCTTTCCTGGTACTTTGCTCTTTACTTTGAGTTGTGTCAGTTCAAATGAATTTAAAATTCCAGCTGGCCAGATAACATGTTGCATACCCTGCATCTGGAAGTGGAACAATAAATAGATCTTTTGCAAAACTCTCTAACAGTTAACATCTTCTGGTGGTATTCAGTGGAGAAAAGAGGCACTATTCAGTACGTTTCTTTTTTCCCCCTTTTCTATTTTAAGGAAGAAAGAGAAAATCCTGCAAAAAGAAGTAGAATTGAACGGGATATAGATAACAACTTGATTACATCCACACCTCAAACAGGAGAAAAGCCTAATAAACAGATCTCTCGAGTACGACGGAAAAGTCAAATGAATGGAGGTTTGTAAATACTCCTAATCATATGTTGCAGTCGAATGGTGATTCAGTAGTCTTACAGCTCTTAACTAATACAGGCCATTTCTTCAATGGTGGAGGTTCTTAAGGGTTATATGATTGACTTCAGTGACAGCAAGGCTGAGCTGATAGTAGCGAAGTAAGATTTCTCTAAGCAACAGTTAAATTACTTCTCAGACACATCCATTGTATTTTTGTAAGAACAATTTGGATACATGATCATGACCAGCCATTGGTTTCAAAACAGGAACTAAATTAACTTTTAAAAATTACTGTTCTAATAAACCAATGATAATTGTTTGATTCAGCTCTTCTCCCATTTTCTCACAAAAAAAAAGTGAAATACAACTTCCCACCTCATGAGCGTTGTGTAAGTAACCAGGTGTCCTTAGATACTGAAAGCACTTGTCAAACATGTAGATGGGTTTCTGTCCTAGAATCATGGAAAATGTAGATCAGAAGGGCCCTCTAAAGGTCATCCGGGCCAGTCCCCCACTCCCCTCGCAGCAATGTTCATCCAGCTTGAAGTGAGATCTGACTTTGGAGTTAAGTTGTGCTGCTCAGAGCCTTATCCAGTCAAGTTTTGAGTGTCTCTAAGGATGGAGATTACACAACCCTGTTCCCCATGAGAATTGTTTCTTTTTTAATGTCTCTAATAATGACATGATCAAATGGTCAGTGACATTTAAAGTATCAGCTGTGGTTCCAAATCTGACTTTAAAAAAGAGCTGACTTCTTTTCTAAGGAGTCTCTGTGATTGTGCTGCCTGTCAGTGTTCCTTCATTCT
This sequence comes from Falco cherrug, assembly GCF_023634085.1. Lineage (NCBI taxonomy): Eukaryota > Metazoa > Chordata > Aves > Falconiformes > Falconidae > Falco > Falco cherrug. Next base: position 3,767,044 of record NC_073703.1, read on the forward strand.
TCATTCCCCCAGTAATGTGGGAATCCACTTTGGGTTTCTGCCAAGTTTGACGGCAAGGCAGAGGTCTCAAAGATTTTGTGATCCAACAAGGTTTGCAAAATCGGTAGCTGAGTAAAGGATAGAGCTCCAAATAAGTCATTTCAGTGATGGAAAGGTTACCATGTGAGAGAATTTCCTATTTGGTGGTTGTCAGATGTCTGTGTAACATGGCTTGAGGAAAAAACCCTTTTTCCAGTGTTGGCTACTGTTAATTCAGGTTTTTTGCCTCCTGGAGAGAGAATGGATATGCACCCGCTCACAGTGTGATGCATGCAGGCAGTGCTTAAAGACGGAAGAAAAGCTATTGACTTAAATCAAGTCTGTTCTGAGGTCTCCGCGTAGAGCACACTGAGCCCACGTTACTGTTCCAGCGATACGGAGTTCTTAGTAAAAATATTGCATATTAGTGAAGGCGCTGAGTTGCAGCTGGCACACACTACATTTTATATAGAAACGATAGGAAGTGTGAAGTCCTTGTGCAGCTCCATCAGGCTCAGCTGACAAAAAGGTTCTCAGCTCATGTGCACAGAATACATGTGCTTACTTCCATATGGACAGACGTCTCAAAGCCTTGTTACTGTGAAGTAAATAACTTCTCTTTCATCTCAGTCTCAGAACTGTGTCTTGGATCTCAGCCACGAGATGGAAATTTTTAGTTCTAGGATGTACTATACTGTACATGCACATTTATAGAAAACCTTCCTTGTTATGTGTTATGTTTTGTAATATGAAAATTTATTTAACTATGTCCTTTGTTACCTGTCATTACAACTAAAAATTATTTAATTTGTATTTATGCGTGCATGTGTATGTGTATACAAGTGGAGAATAATAAATTACGGGCTTGATCTTGTGAAGTCTGGAGGCTCAGCCACTGGAGTTCCACTGACACTTGTTTCTGTCTAGTGGAGTCCCACTGCTACTGATATTATTTGTGGAGAAAGGTGCACAGCATCTTAGTCTGTCTTCCATCGTCAAGCCCATTTAAAGGATTTAAATTTATTTATTTGTTAATCTGTAGCGTACTTCATATAAATATTGAGAGCTTCCTGATTTGTAGTGTTAAACTTAAGATGGTGTTGAAAATTGGCATTTTTTTTTAATGTTGATAATAAATTGCTAGCTTTTTAAAATTATTATTTACTTAGGCTAATTTTTTGTTGACCAAGTTGAACCATGAGCAAGAGGGATCTTTCCCATAGTGAAAATAATAACAAGGAAAGAGAGGATGTAACTGTGAAAAACAGAAGCATAGTATTACACTTCATAACTCTTCTTCCTTTACAGAAGCTGGAAGTTACGAAATGACAAACCAACACGTAAAGCAAAATGGAAAATTAGAAGATAACCCTACCACTGGCAGTCCCCCACGAACTACATTACTGGGAACCATATTTTCTCCTGTTTTCAATTTTTTTTCACCAGCAAATAAAAATGGTAGGTATCATTTAAAAAAGCAATAATGTTAAAGCTAAGAATGATAAATTATTTTTTTTAAAAGAAAAAGCTGTTTTGAGTGGCAGTACACTTTTCATTCTGATTTACAGACCAAGAGTTACTGCTGCTAGATAAAGGGCTCCTTAATTCTTAAAAGGGTTGATCATTAATAAAAGAATCAATACATTTATATGCATTAGAACATTTCTTTCATAGCTGTAAGTATCTAGTGGTGTACCTTTTATTAAAATAGAAAAAAGAAAGAAAAAGAAGAAAAAAACAATTGGTATTAAGTTTCTTGCTCCAAACATGAAAGGCATTTGTCGTGATCTTCAATTTGGTTCTTACTTTTGTAATGTGAATCAAATGCAGCTATCTTCTGGAAGTTTTTTGGTGTGATTAATAATGATTACCAGTATTCTAATGGGTAAGTCAGCTTAAAGATAATGACTGTGAGTGTGCCAAAATCTTAATACAGGAACATCAGGATCAGATTCTCCCGGACAAGCTGTTGAAGCTGAAGAAATAGTCAAACAGCTTGATATGGAACAAGTAGATGAGATTACTACAAGTACTGCAACATCAACCAATGGAGCAGCTTATACTAGCCAAGCAGTGCAGGTCAGATCTACTGTCAACAATGGTTTAGAAGAAGTGGAGGAAACAAATGACCGTGACTTGCCACCACTTACAGGTAAGAAATGTGTGTTTGCCTTGGACTCAAGTATTGGAGCTGTAATTTGTACTCTTAGGGAAATCCTAGCATTTTGTATAAATTAACATTTCCCATTTATGCAAACAGTATTAATATTTATTTTTATGTGTAATAGACAAATCTGGTTTATGTACCAAAGACACAGTTTTGGCAAGTCTTACCTGTTCCCAGTATAGCTCAGTTGACCTCACAGCATTTCTTCAAATGAAAACAAAGATTCCAGAAGAACGGCACTTTTATTAATACTGAACCTCCCCACCACCTCCATTAAAAACGCACACCCTGGACTTGCTGATAGTGAAAGAGAAATTGGCAACATTTTGATATCTTTTATTAGAACAACATGGTGAGGTGAATGAGAAACATAGAGATCCTACATTAAATTTCCACGTTTTCTTCAAAAGACTATCATATGTCTTTTTTTGACAAAAATTGTATCCCTTAAACTCACCTTCTCCTCTTTGTGCATGGCCAGCATCAAATTCTTACCTAATCCTCCCTAGACTCTGAAAACATTGGTAGTTAAGTAGTGTGGAGGATTTTGAGGACTACTTTCACAGAAGTAAACTGAGCCTCTAAGTAGCAGGGCTGAGGTGTGAGCCGGGGGTCCCGTGCAGCCCTTCCGAGGGGCTCTGCTGCCTTGTTTCAGAAGGGCCCTCAGGCACGAGGTGAGAGTGGGCTGCGGGCTGGAAGAGTTGGGCTAGCTGCTTAGGCTGCAGCGTGCACCCCGGCAGCTCACCTCGTCACAGGCTGCATGGGTGCCTTGCTGTGTCTTGCGGTCACAAAGTTCTGTGGCACGATGTGACATCCAGCTCTGGGGTAGCTCCCTGAGGGGCTGTGCAGGCTATTTCAGGGGAAACGGGGCTACGGGAGGCGGGGGCTGCAGGGAGAGGTTTTTTCACTGTTGAAGCATTCGTGTATCGAGTGCAAATTTTCACTTTTAAAAACTGCACTAATAAGACTAGCTCTTGTGGTTTTTTTGTTTTATTTTTTTGTTTTGGTCATTTTCGTTGAATTTTAGCACCAGTATCTCCAGACAGTGGCTACTCATCAGCTCATGCAGAAGCCACCTATGAAGAAGACTGGGAAGTCTTTGATCCGTAAGTGCTGATGTTTGTACTGAAAATATTAAAGTGATCATTTTGGGTATTGGATTAAGGCCTTTTTATTTAAGTTTGAACATTTTTATGTTGTGGTAATGAATTCCAAAAGCTCTTAACTTAAAAAAAGTAAGTGTATATTGGTGTGGGGTTTTTTTCAATGTAAAATACTTATTTCTTGTGCAGCATTAAATATTTGAAATAATAAGCTGGGCTACAACATTACCAGTTAAATAATTTGTATACATTTCTACAGCAAAATCTGTGTTCTTTTCAGATATTATTTCATCAAACATGTTCCACCACTAACAGAAGAACAACTTAACAGGAAGCCAGCTCTTCCACTGAAAACAAGAAGCACACCAGAATTCTCATTAGTTCTAGACTTGGTAAATACCTTTATAAACACATACCAAAGGCAGGGGGTAGGTAGCGTTTCATTCATCTTGTTTGTTGCTGAAATTAACACTGTTTCCTTTCAACAAAAAGGCCTTGTTGAATGTTATGCAATTTTTAGTATTTTTAGTTTAATACAGTCTGCATTAAAAAAACTAACACATTAATAGTGGCAAGAATAGAACGCTTGCTGTATTTGTTGAATACTTAATATCCTGATGAGAAAAAAAAAAGGCATTGCAATTTTCATCATCTCAAATAAAAGAGTTATCTGTCCCCAAAAAGTTTTCCTAAATCCAATTTGGAAGAAAAAAGAAATGTAATAAATAGGAAAATTTGAATGAGATGTAATAAATAGGAAAATTCAGCTTCATATGTCTTGCATCAAGATTGCTCAAGAGCGTATCTTTTAATTCTTAAAACATTCGTTTCTTAGAGGGCACAAATCCACTTTTTAAAATATTCACAGAAAATATATTTATTGTTAAAATAATTTCTTCTAATATCTCTGTTTTGAAAGCTGTTTCAGACCCTGTTAATGACAGCAGGAACATTATTTTACCATTAAGAGTTTCAGCTGGCATGTCCTCTAGTGGTCATATGAATGGATAGATTATTCAAACTGACAGATGCAGGTTGGAACTGAATGACAGGATAGCCTACAAAATTAAAATATCTTCTTATAATTATGCCCCTAGCACACAATTCTAAGTGAAATTTTTCAAAAACTGTAAGAATAATGAAATGTATAATTCATTCTAGGAATTTTTCTTCAGTCTTGACAGCACTTGCACAAAATAGGTTTTCCAGACTAAATAAACCTACCTTAAAATGAGCATAGAAGTCCAGAAAATTACTTCTGTTTTCAGTATTCTTTTCACAATCTTTTCTTTCTTTTATACAGTCTTTTTTTTTTTTTAATAGGATGAAACATTAGTGCACTGTAGTCTAAATGAATTAGAAGATGCTGCACTCACTTTTCCAGTTCTTTTTCAAGATGTCATTTACCAGGTAATTAGTGCGCATAGAAAAGTATATACCTTTTAATTTTGTTTAAGATACGAATTCTTGCTGTGTGCATTTTGTTACCTTGTTTTACGAGAGATCAGTAACTGTCTGGCTTTTAACAACTGTCTGGGTTATAAACTGCAGCTGTCCAGTTTTGCGAGGCGGGTTACCCTGTATTAGAAACCCGGTGGAGCGCTGGTTTTTGCCACCAAAACGTGGTGACATGGGTCACTGGTTCCAGTTGTGCACACTCATTGCTGAGAGCATGTGAATGGTCTGTGTAGCTGCGATCTGCAGCAGCACCGTTTCTCCTTGCCAGCAGGTGGAGGCAGGAACACTGACAGTTTGGCCAGGATCATTTCCCAGGTGCAGCTTCTCATGGACTGTTAATTTTCTTCCCTTGATCGTTTCTTTCTACATAGAAGACATCTTCAGAGGACTGACATGAACTAGGATCTGTCTTGGTCGTTAAGTCTTGCTGTACGCTTTGCCAGTGCCAGTTCTACCTCTTTACTCCTAGAGAGTCTGCTGGGCACTTAGAGTGATTTTTTTGGTTGCCTTGCAGAGACTGCTAGATATAGGTTTTCGTTCTGCTTTAGGAGGTGTTGTCAGTTATGTGTGTTTACATTGACGTACCACAGAGGAACAAGCATGGGAAGGAGGAACTCTCTTCCAGCAACTACCAAAGATGCTGCTCTGACCCAGGCTGTTGTTCTCAGGTCCTTTTGTGTGATGTACCTGGGAGTAGCAACAGCTTCCCCACCATGTAGTTCGCACGATATTGGACCCCACTGTAGTATCTTTGGAGAATGAGCCAGTCATCAGACACCTTAAAAAGACACTTGTCCAGGTATTTTTCATGATTTTAAAAATGTTTCTCTTTATTGTTGCATATAAAACCCCTTGGAATCTGAAAAGCTGAAATAATTCTTAAACGTGAGTTTATCTTCTCTCTTATTTGGTGATGGTCACGCACAGTTTTCTCCAGGTTGAACTTGGAAGGAGCCTTAGAATTAGTTCTTTGGTGGTTCTTGACACTGCTAACAGAATCAGGAAGACTAAAGCTTCATTTTTTTTCTATCCTTCTCTTACAAGATCTCAGTATGATTTGAGTATTTTCTGTCTATAACTGTGGTCCTTTTAGTGACTGATTGTTTATGCTGAGATCTAACTTGGATTTTGCCTTTAGGAAATGGAAGTCAGTGTAGAGTATGACTTAAAATATTTCTAATGCTTTATTTAACAGCACTGTACACAAGCGTGTATAGCCCTTGATACAGTACAGTATCAGTATGTGTGAGTCCTGGATAAGTTTTCTCTTGGCTCTAGAGACTAGCCTGGGTTTGCTGAAGAACAATAGCTTCTTGCAGGCTTGAGAAAGTTGGCCACTGTCTTTGAGCACACTCTTCTGATCGCTGTATTCTGTTTTCCTGGGTTTACATCACACTAGACACTGACAAAACATGTACTTCCTCCTAGATAACAGTAACAAGCAAGTCAAACATTTTAAGTTCATCTTTGACTAAGGTACAATAAGCAAAAAGACAAATAATCATCTCCTGTGATAAAAGTTGAAAAGTTGTTTGTTGGTATTTCATACCCTTAGCGGTTTTGTCAGTGATTAGCTATTTATCAGCTTTTAAAATTTGTTTTACTTACCAAGTTGACCATCACCTCTGGTATAGTCCTGTTAATTTCATGTCTTCATATTTCATTTTGAAAGCAATTTCAGCTGGCAACAGAGAAGCAGACACTAAGCTGACTGAGCAAAGTAGAAGTCAGCAAGTTACTATCTATAAGGTATTGCATAATATAAGCCACCGAAAACAATGCTTGATGTGGAAGAAATGTTTCTGAAGATGTTTTTCATTGTTATAAAAATAGGTACTACTTTAATGTAGGTTTTCCAGAAATATTAGACATTAATTATTTTTCAAGAAGGAGTAGAACCTAGTTCAGTGCTCATTTTCCTACGGAATGTCTTTGCCTTCTCCCATTAAGTCTGACTAACATTAATACAGATGTGAGCCTGGGTTCAGAGCATTTCAGTTTTCTTACCCATCTGAAGGCATCAAGCCAGTGCTTTTGCAGTAATATTGTGATGAGAAACCAGGCACTTTCTCAAAAAGATGCTCCAGAACTGGCCATCGTAGGATACAACACTAAGAATCAGACTGACTTGGGTTCTAGGAGGTCTGTTATAAAATAACAGCGAAACTCAGTTGGCTGTGAGTCAGGCACAAGTTTCACGCACATGAACTCGGCTCTGTTATTGCTTGTTTCAGCGATTGTAAGTGATGGTCTGTTTTTAAAGAAAGGTTTCTAAAAATATGGGCTTGTTTGCTCTTAAGTTATTTCTCACAACTTACCCAGAGCTATGCGGAAGGACTATTTAATGTCTGAGCATAGAGCAGTGTTCTGCAAACTTAAAAATTACCATGTGATTCTGCACTGATATACAGCTTTTTTGAAACCTTTGGATTAGTCATGTACACTCACTGATTTCTGTTTCAAAAGAAAAAAAAGAAAGAAAACATATTTGTGAAATGGGTACAGTTGAGGTTGCTTACTTCAGGCTTTGGAGACAATGAATTTGTTTGTGTTTTCTTGGCTGAAAAAACATCTCTAAATTATGCCAGTGTTTTAAGTTTGGGACTTAGTAAAAATACAGTCTTTGCAAAGCTGAAATTAAGTACCATATCTGTTAAGTGCTGTCTTACGTCTCACTGGAAAACAAAAATAAATGTTCAGCTCTTCAACTGTGGACTTTAGACTTTGTATGCTTTCTGTTACTTCACACAATAAGATAAGCAGCTTATCTTGCAAAGAAATTTATCTTTTTTTTTTCTTGGTAAAGAGGTTTTATTTCTGTTGCTGGCTTCAAGTCCCAGATATAAGATCATCTCACTCTGTACCACTCCAAGGCTACCTTCCTCAAAAGGCAGATGTTTTCACTCCGTTCTTCAGTTGAAATGCATCTTTATTGATCTGTCACAGAACAATTCCCTTCAATCTTTGTGATCCTCGAAAGATGTTCTGGAACTCCATAGGTCAGTTGTAGGTTACTGAATACAGTGTTACGTGTATCCCATCTTACTGTTGCCAGTGCCGACTTAGCTGCTTTACTTTGTTACTGCAGTGGAATGAGGCAAACAATGCCTGTGAATTCTGGCTCTCCCTTCTAATGAACTCCACTCGGTCTGTTTCTCGGAAATAACAGAAGAGCCATCAAGCTTTGGATCTGAAAACCAGGAAGCTTTAGTGTATCCTGGGCAGCATCCACAAAGAAATCTGGTCTTACTTAGGTTGGGAAGATGTTCTCCACAACTACCTGAGACTGTAGCGAGGTAGGTGTGGGACTCTTCTCCCAGGTAATAAGCGATAGGACAAGAGGAAATGGCCCAAGTTGTGCCAGGGGAGGTTCAGGAAATTAGGAAAAATTTCTTCACCAAAAGGGTTGTCAAGCCCTGGACCAGGCTGCCCAGGGAAGGGGTGGAGTCACCATCCCTGGGGGCATTTAACAGACGTGTAGATGTGGCACTTAGGGATGTGGTTTAGCGGTGGAATTGGCAGTGCTGGGCTAATGGTTGGACTCAATGGTCTTAAAGCTTTTCCAACCTCAATGATTCTATGAGTCTGTGATTCTGTGACTTTATTTTAGTTCAGTAGAACCTCTAGAATTGCACTTCTGCCCCTTGAAGAGCCATGGCTGGCTACACTTCAGGCAGTTCTGCCTGGTAATGAGGTGGTCTTCGTCTTGAGTCACTTAAGACACAGTCCAGTCAGAAATGAGTCCGGCTTGTTTGCCTGGCAAGTCCGTCCTGCTGCCAGGCCTGGAGCAAGACCCAGCTCAGTGCATCGTGTGTGTGTCATGCAGCTGAACTAAGGCTGGCTGCACGTGCCACCTGTCCTTGCAGCGGGCTGGCTCAGGGCTGTTTGAGGCAAGAGCAGGGCAGGCGGGTTGGCCTGGTATTGTTGTCTGGCATGCCCCAAGGCCAGGTGGGGAACCTGGATGCAGCTGGGCCGGGCAGGAGGTCTTGCCGTGCTGGAGAATGCTCATCTTGCATGTGCAGTGGGTAAGTGAGCTTCACATGGGCAAGTTAACTAACCTCTCTCTGGTTCTCACCTTGTAAAATGATGGTAAAATCATCAGGTATAGAGAGATGTTACGGGTATATTGAAACTCATTATTGTAATTACAGAGACTTTGACACCAAGTGGAACGTGTCTTTTGTTGGGCTTTTTTAATGCATGAAAGGAATAATGTTTCCTTCTGATTCCACCTTCAAAGAAGTTAAATCCGGTGTATTTTGAACAAGGAAGACATTGAATGACAGTTTTGATTTTGCACATTTAGATTTTGTTGCCATTGAAGTAATAGGATGTGATGATCATTTGGGGGTGGAGGGGAACAACAAACAAAAACATAAAAAAACTTTGAGGGGCTTTTCATATATGTTATGCATTTATAAGTCACCTTGAAGCAGATGATGACATGTATCTCTGTTGGCAAACTTCCAGTCATTAAAAGTAGAGGCAATTATTATTAGACTTCTATCTATGTTTTTAAAAATTACTTTTCATATTAGATCTACTTATCAGAGTGATGGCTGCGGTTTGTTCTACTTCCGTTACTTAATTCTTCTACTTTGGTTACCTGGAGTTCTGTGTCAGCTCATCGTAGCTGGGTGTAATGACGTGGGTGCCTTAGGTTGTGCCAGTGTGTCACAAACCAGTAAAAACAGACCAGTGCATCTGCCATTGATCTCATTGTTAAATTATATAGGTGTGTGTATAAGCTGTAATTAGAAATACATGTTCTAAAAAGAAGTATTTTTTCCTGGATTTCTTGTTTGCATTCAAACTTGTTAGAGAAACATTGATATTAAGATAGCTACACACAACTGTGTGGCAGGAATCTAAAATAGAACACATTACAAAGATGCTGTGATTATCCACAGACTAAAAAAAATATTAAAAAATCAAAAAATAAACCAGAAAGAGTGTGCACGCATGAGGAAACCAAGCAGCCATAACTGTTCTCTGATCTATTGGAATGATTTTTAAAATTCTTTAATCTGGCCATACTCAATCCAGATTTAAAGGGAAATATGCATCATATGGAAAATGTTTTTATTTATATTAGTGGCAGTTGAAATATCGGCAGATACTTTGCCTTACTGCTTTGGTTTCTGGGAGAGTTTGTAGAAGAGTTGTTGAAGAGGCTGTTTCTAAACTTCTCAGAACAGAGAGTAGGCTTGTTAATTTGAAATCAAGCTCCTGAAAAAAACTTAGAATCGAACATCACCCTCTTTATCTACCATTATTTGCAACTGTTACGTCATGTGCAGTGGAAACATTAGTATCTTTTCTGTGACTTACTTTTTAGTTTTGAAGAGACAGATTCAGGTTGCAGTAAATAAATATTTACTCGGGAAAAATTACATGAACAGAGTAATCCTTTTGGCACTTGCAAAGAGAATTCAGCTTCCCTTAAGCTCTGGGTTACAGCTAGGGAGTTTGCTGGCTGCTGTATATGCTTGCTAGGTACAGCCTGAACAATTTGCCCTGAATTTACAATCGCAGACAAGTCAAATGTTATTTAGCAACCTGGCGACTATGTGTTAATTCATTACTTGCGTTCTTGTGTTAAGGTAAACGCATCATCTAGTCTTTGAGCAAAACATCACTACCTTAGTATGGCAAGATGAGGCATCATTTTCACAAAGATTTTAGTGCTGACAGGAGATGTGGTGTGAAGACACACTTGTCAACTCTGTATTTAGAAAGTTGGCTTTTCAGTAGTTACCTTAGCTAAATGCAGCCCAGAAACCTGTCAAGCACAGGCTGCAGTCTCTCCAAACTGTTCCGGGTAGCCGATTTGACGGGTAGTTTTTTACTGCCTGAAAATGTGGGTTTGCCAGAATGAGCAGGGAAGTAGACATTGTCTGCCTAGTCAACAAATGTATCTTCACATGCCAGTAGACATCCTATTGCCAGACATGATAAGACTGTCTGATTTTGATGATTGCTTCTGGGGGAGGGGGGACAAAACATGTTACTGTAATAACTGGTTGCTCTGCAAATTTAAGTCAGAACTTTAAGAAAGAAATGAATAAAAGCCCTACCAAATTTTAAGCTACATAATGAAATTCACATGGGTTTAGAAATACGTGCTTCCTTTAAAGGACTACAGTGTGTTGCAGTATGTGCTAACAATATGAAATTTTGTATTCACTTAAAGTTATTCCCCTTTTGTTCTCCTGTGGTCACTTGGTTGTGTCCACATGTAAATTTGATACAATTCAGTTCAAGTAGTACAAATCCTTTGTGGAGTTTTCCTGTGATTTGAAGGTAAATGTAAGCCTATTCCTAACTGGAATGTTAAAAAAAGATAAAAGCTGAAATTACCTCGGTTTCAATTAAAAGAAGCTCTGTGTGCTCCCTTCTCTTTTTGGCTATTTTACTAACTCTTTTGTCAGAACTGTAATTCTGTATGTGGGTAACCTCTGAACCAAAAAGAAAGGTAAGCAGAGTGTACAGCTGTCATTTTTACTCCTCAGTGTATGTAATCCCTGATGGTCCAGATCAGTGCCAAACACCATGCCAGGCCATCGTTCAAATATAAATTTGAATGTAATACCACAGGAACAGGATGGTGCTTGATCTGTGCCCTCACATCTGCTGGCGTGTTGGGCCATTGCCCTGAAGCTACAGATTTATGTAGATGCCTGCGTGTGAGTCCAAGTCTTGTATTTTGAGTTAATTCAGAGAGAGATATGCAGAAGTCTCCTAACTTGGTATCTGTTCTCATAAGCCTACAATTTTTTACAGGGAATAATTCGTGTATGTGTGCAGTTTTGTGCTGGTGATATCTGAATTTATGAAAATTTGGAAACAGCTGAAACCTTTTTTCTTTTTCTTTTTTTTTTTTTTTAATCACTTCTGACACTCCCATATTCAATGTGTAATTCCTAGTGGAAGAAGGAAGGTTATTAAGAAGATTATTCGGTTTATGTGCTGGCACACATTATCTAGTAATTGAACTGATGCCGCCCAGCTGGTGAAAGCTAATTCAAAATGTTTAGCCAAAGCAACAAGTTTCATTTTTCTTTAGAGATTGTCCACCTTTTATATTTTAATTGGAATTATTTCTAATTCCATCAAATTTTCCAGTAAATTTGTTAAGCCTAATTTTATCATCTTACGCTTTCACTTACAGCTGCTTAGGCTGCAAGCTAATTTAACATTGTTTTAATTGCATTATTATTCTGTAGGAAGCTAATATTTGCTGTTTACTTTATTCATAATGCTCCTTTCAACCTCATCTTTACAAAGTGATACTTAGTGGTGCGGGTGATTAAAGTATCTTGAATCTTTAATAAAGTCCATCTCTGCTTCAGGTTTATGTCCGGTTAAGGCCATTCTTCCGAGAATTCCTGGAACGTATGTCTCAGATTTATGAGGTAAAAACAATTAGACACTACGTTTGAATTTAGTTTTTAAATTGTATTCACATACTTATATCTAAAATAATTACTTTTTCTTCTTTTTTCCGTAGATCATTCTTTTTACTGCTTCTAAGAAGGTATATGCAGACAAGTTATTGAACATACTAGACCCTAAAAAGCAGCTGGTCAGGTAAAGATAGAAAATCGTGAATGTACCTGTTGTAAGCAAACTACGTACTGTTTCCTAACAAATGTCGTGAAGAAAGTGATGCTGACATTCATTATTGCAGTGTCTCACTAAACTGATTCTTTGTGTTTCAGACTCTAGTCTGAAAGTGAGAGAAAAATCCAATGAAGCGATTGAATTATTGTCTTGGTGATAAGCTAAACCCAGGTGGTTTACGTTGCCCTCTGTGGCCAAAACCCAAACCCATTCGTGCTCTGCTGTGTTAGGCTTGCTCGAAGAAAATGACGTCTTGGGTATCAAAAATGTGTTTGAGCTGCTTTGGAATACACATTACTACTAAAGAAAATGAACTGAGTGTTACTTTTGAACTGTTCAAAATCGATTTATTATTTATAAATAATTGTATAGTTACCTTTACAATCAGCATATTTTTATTTCTTACTCAATCACAAAGTAATTTTTGTGTGGGATTTGTATTAGAGTTGTTTTGGTTTTTCACTTCTTAATACTGAGCTTGGTTTGGAAGGGATTGGCATCTCTCAAGAACGGTTCCTTAAGGCATAAAGAAATTCCACCAGATGAGATTCTTTCTGTTATTCTCATCTGGAAGGTGGGCCGTTAGGTGGGAAAGTTGAAACCGAAGAGGAGCCTTCTCAGGGATTCACCCTACACAGGGTGTCCCAAATAAGGAAAGTAAACTACTGTGCCTGATAACAGTCAGAACTGTTTAAATTCTGTGCCTGGGACACACTGGCAAAGCACTTCTCTGCATCTTCTTATTGTCCTGTTCTTCAGCTGAAAACTTGATTTTCTTTACACGCATAACAAACTTGCCATTTGGACTGAGACAGTGGTTGCATCCACTGTTTCCACTTGGCAGTTCAGGCACACAGTAACTCATTTTCCTTAAAAGCGTAAGGATAAAACTGTTCAATAGTTTTCATCCAGGAACGGTCATCTCACTGCTTGTTTTTGTGTGGCATGCACAGCAGGATCCTGGTTTGGTTTTGCTAAACTTGCTTGCCACTGCGTTTTGAATTGGCAAACAAAACGAGACTTTCGGATACTTCCAATCATTGAAATGCGTGAACGAGTAAGATATTGGCACTTGAAGAAAATTAGTCTTAAGTGTGCATTCATAGCTTTAAAAATCTTTCTCCAAGAACCTAATAGGTATGATTCAGGACTGCAATTTTAACTGCGTTAAAAGAGAACAGGAAAGAGATAACAAAGTATACAGCCAAACAATATTCTAAGAATTTGCAGAAAGGTTCATGTGATGCATGAATTTAGTTGTGATTCATGTGCTACTGAAAAGCTGACATCAAGGCATGATTAGTTTTGACATTAGCCTAAAGGTAGACTTGTCAGGCACTCCACACGTGTGACTCAGAATCTATATATAAATTCATTTGCTGCCGAGGCATCAGCTTATTTTCCTCCATAGCAACGTTAGGAACTCAACCCCTTTATGAAATTAAGCACACTATGTACAGCTTCTAAAAACTTCATTTAAAAATATAAGCAGCCTTAAAGAAACTGCACTCTTAATATGACTGTGTAAAACTCTAAATCTGTCTAGTTTACAATTTATTTTAAAAATTGTAATTATGTTGATATTCCGTGAAACGTGAGCTTTATTCCTGGTGTTATTTTTAATCAGAGTCGGTTTAGTCTAGCTGTACATTTCTTCTGTAATAAATTAAAGGGGAGTAGTCTAATTGGAAAGGGAGAAGTTGATGGAATGTTTAGGCCTCGAGGCTTTTTTCAAGCTCTAATAACTGAAATAGGTTAATTGTGAACAGAGGTAACATAGAAAACATTTCTTCTGGTACTTTGTGTTCTAGCATGCAGTGGCGTGGGAATGCCATGTACTGCAACAGCTGGAGCAACAGAAAGGGATAATAAATCCCAATAAACTGGCTCCTGTGCAGAACTAATCTCAGATCTTGGGGCCTTACAAAATCTGTTGAGTATTTTGGATCCCTTTGTTAATCTGTCTGCAAAAATGGTTAGAAAGCAAGACCCCGTTTGCAAATATCTGTTACATCTGAGTTGAGCTTTTCTGTTTACATACAATCAATCACCTGCAGAACTAGGTTAATACAAAATTACCTTAACTAGTAATTTCACCGGTAAAAAGCTCAAAAGAGAAAGGAAAAAAGGGAACAACTCGTTAAAAGGAGCTAGTAGATCGGAAGAGAAAAATACTGAGTAACATTTGGCAAAGTTAACTTTTCCCCTTCGCAATGTATGTGGTGTAATTTGTCTCATTGATTAGTATTTTACTTTATTCACAGGCATCGACTTTTCCGTGAGCATTGTGTTTGCGTACAAGGAAATTACATAAAGGATTTAAACATTCTTGGTAGAGATCTTTCAAAAACGATCATCATTGACAATTCACCGCAAGCCTTTGCTTATCAGGTAAGGATGCTGCTGTCAGCAAACTTTTCAGGTGTGGTGAAAAACTTTCTGAAGGAAGACAGAGGAATGCTACATTTTGATTTAACTTCTTCTTTAAGCTTTGTGCTTAAGTTTGTATTTAAGTCTACAAACCAAACTGTAACACATCACTAAGGTTTGCTTGCTTTTCTTTTGTTTTCGCGAAGAGCTGATAAGCGCACACTAAGTGATTTCTTACACGAACAGACTGTATCGCCAGGCAGTTGTGTTTCTTATTCAGCTTTTCTAAAGAAACCACCAGTCTGCTAAGTCTGTCGCTTGGGCTCCGTTGTGGATTTAGGTTTTTAATGCTAGTGAAATGATTCAAGAACAAACTGCTGGTTGAAGTGACACACAGCTGGGAAAATTGCTTATGCGTAAATGTTATAAAGTTCTACCCTGTGATTTAGATTTTCCCAGAAGTGTGGTACATGACTAGTCCAGTTAGTCTGTTACACAGACAAAGTGCAGAATGTGGTCTCTCGCGTCTTACCGACATTAAAGAAGCAAAAACCCAAAAAGCTGTTTGACTTAGGCTCATTTGCACAAACTGCCTGAAGTCAGTACACAGTTAGGATCCATGGGTGTTTTAACAAAAAATTTTCTGAACATACCAGCGCTTTTCAGTTCAGCAGAACTTCTAGAGCTAGTTCTGTTTCAGCTTTGATGTGGAAATTTTTGTAGCAATGTATGCAAAGGAAGGAGATATTTTGGAAGTGAATTGTAATATAGACTTTAGAGGAAAAATACATATTAATAAACTCTAGCTTGGAAAGATTTTTCCCCCAAATGCTATTTCACAGTATTTTTAGATAACTTAAGTATAAATCATTCATTGGTTTTCATTGATTTTTTTTTTTTTTTTCTTACTTCAGCTTTCAAATGGAATTCCTATAGAAAGCTGGTTCATGGATAAAAATGACAACGAACTTCTAAAATTGATTCCGTTTCTGGAGAAACTTGTAGAGCTGGTAAGTGCTTCCTTGATGTGGCTCTTCCTTACCTGCCACCCAAAAACTTTACGTAGCTCTTTCAGGTACTGTCACGTATTTAAAGATTTTTTTTTTTTTTGAGCCGCTGAGATGTAGACTGCTAAAAGTCACGTATGGCTCCCTTTGAAAAGGGGGCTCTGGGCAGTGTTTCCGAGTATGCACCAGTCTGACTGACATAGCCAGAGACGGGCTGCCGTTATTTCTAACTGTGCTTTTAATCAGGGACTGTGGAATGGTAACGTCCGTTGGCTGTGATGTGTGTCTTTATTTTTAAAAGGCAAATAAATTGTTGTGGATGTTAGGTAGTTATTTCTGTAAGTCTCTTGTGTTTACATATATTCACGCCTTGTATTTTGTTACGTTAAAATACCGGTGTTAGAAAATTGACCCTGTTAAAATCTGACTTACAGATGTGTTCATTCTCCTAAAACCTGCGCCTTTGTGTTTTTTCTTTTCCCCCCTACAGAACGAAGATGTCCGACCTCACATCAGAGACAGATTTCGCTTGCATGACTTGCTACCCCCAGATTAAAGCCTTTTGTCTAATTACTGAAGGGGGAGAAAATGCAGGACCCTTTTGGACTAAAACAAAACATTGCCATTACTGTTGAAATTTTGCATTTTTGTACCCCGTCTTGCTTTTCTTATCTTTGGTGCCCAACAATAATCAAGGGTTACGGAAAGAGACTTTATATATCTGAGATTGAATACATTCAGTACAATACAGTACAACACAGTAGGTAGGCTAGAACAGAAAAGTCTTTAGAACTAGTGCAACTCCAATGAAATTTTTTTATGTACAGGACATCTGCAGTTTATAAAGAATTCTGTTTCTGCCACCAGCAGTTTGACCTGTAGAAACACAGGATTTTATGATATAACAGAGATTGAAAATGGACTCTTATTTTCTCTCTGTTCGGTGCTCTAAGTGGGTTTGTAGCCACTTTTCTGTTACTTTTAAGATTCTCATTTCAACAGGAATGGCCAGTAAAAGTTGTTTTATTTTTCCTGTTAAGGTTTATAACCTTTTTACATTTTTGACCTGTATTAGATTAGAATTTCATTATGCATTCCTTTTAGTTGAGGCGCTTCGTAGTTTTTCTGGAAATAGCCAAATTTTCTTAGTTTTTTATTAAACAGTTGGATGGCCGTTTTCCTGCTTTGTCTGCCTGCATACTGTATATTTGTTTAAAAATATTCTCTAGTTTTAGCCCATGTAAGTTTCATTTAGAAAGAAAACCCCTGCATTTATATTTTCTTTCTGTAATATTCTACTGTAGTTGAAATCTTTTCAAAAATCAAGAGACTGGCTAGATAAGAAGAATATAAGAATTACTAATATTCAGAATATTTTAAACCATTGTGATGGCATGTACTCTGGACAGACAATATCTTGCAGTGGCACAAACAACTGATGGACAAGGAATACCTCAGACTATGCTGTGCGTGCAGATCTTGAAAGGAGAACTAGTTTGGTCACCTCTTAGGTTTGATGCAATTCAATTACTGCTGCCTTCTGTTTCCTCCAAGATTGAAGTATTCTGCACAGTGGCTCAGTATTGTGAGATGTTTTGCATGGGCTGATGGTACCCCTGTGACACTCGTCGTTACAATCAGTTTTAAGCTCTGTGTGACAGCGAAGGTACCTGGCAGTAACTATGCACAATCCTGTGGTACAGTACACTCCCACGCCACCGAGGCAGGCAGTCTGCTATCCTAGTGGTTTGCTATGCTATATGGAAATAGTCTTTCAGCCTTGGTTCTCTAATGCAGCTACCACAAGAGGTGGATATTTTTATAATGGTGTGTAATCTCCTTTTCAGGAGGCTTTTTATGGAAGGTATAATTTGTAAAAGTTAGGATGCTTTGCCTCTCGACTGCATTAACACGCCATAGGCTCAGACTGTTTTTGTGTAAAAGATGTCACAGAACGGCACTTTTTCTAAAGAGAAGTTTGATATTTTGTATGCTTGTTAAGAAAGTACAGTATTGGAAATTAAAGGTGGACAACTGATAATTGAGAAGTATGTCAATTAATTTTTTATGTATATTACCTGTTTACTTGTACAATTTTATTGTACAAATTACATGCAGCTTCATTTTCAAATGAGTCCTTAAAATAAGGAAAATCTTTTTAGGAAAACATTTAATTTTTGTATTTTTTGATTTTAAAAGGCATGAGTTATGTCAACTTTTTCCAGTGTATTAATGAAGATTTTAACTTTTCATCAGGTTGAGTGTTTTCTTACTATATTATCTGTTGTGTATGTAGCTAGCACATTGTGTCACTGAACTGTTTAAAAAACTTAGCATGTAGAGCAAGCCTGTTTTGTGGAAAATCCTTATTCATTAAAAAAGAAAATCATCATGGCAGATTTTCTGCAAAAAAAGTGAAAACATTTGCAATTCAGAATACTGATTTTTTTTGTATTTAAAGAAAGGTATTTTGCTTGCAGGAAAGAAATACTACAGATTCATTTTAATGAGAATCTTTTAAATGTATTTATCTTTAGGGCATCTGGGCATCTTTACGCTGTTTGTCTTATGTCTTTATTGAAATAAAATGTACATAACATTAACTTTATATATGCTTTTGCGCAGACGTGTGAACCCTGTAACCATCCCCCGTTCCTTCCTGGTTTTATGTCGATAAGATGGTTCTGGAAATATTTATAGATTTTGAAAATGGTCAGCTTGTATTTCAATTGCTACATGGTTTGCCAACTATTTTTCAGTTGTTCGTTAAACTGTAACCCTAAATCTGAGATTTTTGATTAGTTTAACAGTGAATCCTTGCTTAATGTGGGATTCTTCCAAATTTCTCCAAGTCACTGACATAATAGAACTGCTTTAAAATTCAGTAGTCTACCAGAATGAAACGAGTTTTGTTAAGTAGTTCATAGCTTTTCTCTGACTGTAAAAAGAGATGATCATCTGTTCAAAGAATGTCCTTAAACACGTGGGTCCTATCTTTGGCTAAAACCGTTCTAAAAGTGCTTTCTTTAGTTAAGGAGACCAAAGCATACATTGCACTTTACAGCTGTATCTGTGTTGTGATGATCAGATCAGTGAGGGAAATCAAAATGTAAATTGAGGGATTTAGTTCTACATAGATGCACAACAAAAATAACGGAGACTGCTTAGTAAACATATTAAATACTAATATTTTAATGTGCTGCAAGTCTGGTATTTATCATTCTGAACTTTCTTTGCAGAATGAGTCTACCTTCTTGAAAATGCAAGTTCCTAAAAATGTCAATCACTTCTGACACAAACGATCTTTGCATGAAGCAAAGTTATAATCCAGCAGGTTTTATTTTCATCTCATTACTCTCGAGGGTGAGACTTAACTGTTCCTCAGATGTGAGTCTGGATCAAGTTGTGCACACCAAAACTGACGATGATAACTGGGGGGGTCTCAACTATGTGCATTACTCGAGTCTTGAATGTAGAATTAAGCAGTTAATCTTGTAGCTGTATCATTTATTCCAATTTTATGTATTTTTAGAAAACGCAACATCCTATTTCCAAAGTT
The DNA here is from genome assembly GCF_023634085.1 of Falco cherrug. Lineage (NCBI taxonomy): Eukaryota > Metazoa > Chordata > Aves > Falconiformes > Falconidae > Falco > Falco cherrug. The sequence goes on from NC_073703.1 coordinate 3,786,349, forward strand.
CTTAATGATTTCATTATGGTCTTTCGCTTGATCGTGGTATTCATGTGTTAATTTTACATGTCCATATGTATTCTGTTCTAGGTTTAAGCATTCTTGGTTCTGACAGCAAAATAACGTCTTTCATACTTATTTTGGCAATACATGTTCAATCTTTTTTGTTTGGTTGTTTTCCTTAAGTTGCTATACAGCTGGAATAGCATTCACCTTGGTATTACTGACTTCCTTTCCACCTTTGATTCATTTCACCTTCCATCTGTGTAGGAAAACATTTTTTCATTATTTTTGAGATATATCAGAAAGCCTGAATGTTTCAAGACATGATGAAAGAATCTCCCAAGAGTGGTATCAACCAAAGGCATGCTAAGGAGACTTATCTTCTTTAAACAAAGCACTGAAATGCGTTATCAAAGATAATCAGGTGTGCGAGCGCTGTGCTGAAGGAGAGCAGGACGCAGCGCCGGCAGGAGCGCTGCCGGGTCAGTCTGCCGCTGGCAGCAGAGCTGGCGGGGCAGTTGCTCTCGCTTGCTGTGAGAAGCAAGCGTCATTTTCGTGGCACATCGTCTCCCCTCCCCCAGCGCAGCTCTTCCCAGCGTCCGAGTTCAAGGGCAATCGTACTGGTGGTTGGACTGGCGCAGCTGGAAGAGCATCGAGCCCCAGTGGGGAAAGGGACCGGGAAGGAGCAGATGAGGAGATGGAGTGGGTGCAAATCTCATAGCACGTCTGCCGCCGGCAGAATAGTGATGTGGGCCCGCAGCCCGAAACAGCCTTTAGCAGTGCAGCCTGCTCGCTCCGTAAGGCAGGCTGCCCAGTAACACAAAGATACTGTGACTCTACTGAGTAAATACCCATGCTCCTTTATAATTCCTCCTGGTTCTGGCTTCCTTATAGCATTGCATTGCAAATGGTATCTTTTATTCTTCTTTGTCTAAACCAACTTGTATCAACCATGTATCGTTAGTATATTAAAGTAGATGATGAGACTCATAACTTCACCATATATACGGAAACTAAGGCAAGCCTCTGCCTGTGATAAGATGCCTGCGTTGCAGGGAGTTGTGGCTGCTGAACCAGTCGTGTGAGCCTTGCTGTCATTCCTCTCACTTCTGAGCGAGGACTGCGTTAGCACCAAGTACGCCCAAGCGTGGGGAATTAGAAAAGCGAACCGTGCCTTCCTCCGTCCCCTTGCTGCGGGGCTCCTGGTATGTTCCACTGTAAGGACTTGGAGCGCACACCTTGGCAAAGCTAAAATCTCAACGTGAAATTAATGCTTGCACAGATCGGAGAGCTAAATTAGAACTTTAATAGAATTCAAGAAGACAAGGCCAAAAAGCAAACCTTCACCACCCATTGTCAGTTTTAAAAATTGTCAGTTTAAAAAATGGACAATACCTACTGGTATGATATCAGTTCAGCTGGACAAGTTTCTTCAAGCAGGTGCCAAGAGAAACAAATTACCCCATTAAAATAACGTCTTCCACTCCAAGTAGAGCATTAAGTTACACAGGCAGTATTTTTCTGGTGAAAGGACTTCTATGGGTCTACGTGGCAAAGAGGACAGACGGTACCTTTGATCTGCAGTCATGCCATTTCCATGTTTCAGGCCATTAAACTTCTTTAACCTCATTGTTAAGGATGGATACAAGAAGATATAAAGCAGCCGCTGTCACACAGGCAGTGCAGCAAGCAGCAGACGGCAGCGCACAGCTAGCTGGGGCCCTCGCCTCCCGAGAATGAGGTAAACGTCTTCGTTCTCATGCGACAAATGCCTCTTCCTGGGAGCGGTAATCCATCACGTTTCGTCAGCATCTTCAGGCAAGAAGATTGCTTTGAGGATTTGAGTGAAAAGGGACTTCAAAATCCATTCTGCAAAGAGGGTGAAGTTGGAATGTGATGACTGCCAAGAAAGCCCGGGAGGCTTTCTCTCCTGCTTTTCCATCCCTCCCTGGGTCACATTTTACCTGCTTCTTGTGCCCGCGCTGGTTCTCGCGCAGCCACGTGGTAAGCCTGTGCTGGGAGCTGATCCGCCTGAAAACTAACCATGGGAGAATAAAAGAGGCAAAAGTGAGATTGCAGCAATGAGGGCTCCACGGCTTAGATCAGTTAAAGCTGCTGTGGAATGGAAGCTGAGGGAAGGTTCACGAGAAGACAGTTTTTCTGGGAAATGATTGTTGCATTAAACTCACTCAGCTGGAGAACAGTGTCGTGGTGTGTCTTGAGGATGCTAAAGGACTGCTCTCAAAGATTAGATCACACCAAACCCACGTGATTTCAGATTTGCATCTTAGGTTCTTGATACTTAAATCGAATCCTGAACAAGTTGATAAATGGCTGATGAGAAGTAGCATAGGAGCATCATTTTCTTAGCTAGCAGTCATAATTTTGTAAAAAAAGAAATAATAAAAAAAAACCCTAAAACATTGGCAGCAAGTGTTTTTGTTTGGAAGCAAGCAAGGATGGTCTGCTAATGATTAACTCGTATAGATTTTGTGAAGCACATCGCTATTTTGGTTGGCTTGATTGTGTAATGTAATACCGTTTTGCTTTATTTTTTTGATACTTGCAAAAATGTCACTGTACCGATAGGCTGAGTCTTGTAAAATACAATTGGAAGAGAACTCATGTTCTACAGATTTGTGTTTCTTCTGCAGTCATTTCTAGTACATAGAATCATAAAGATTTATATTAAATATTTATGCTCTGGCTACTGTTTTTATGATTTTTAGCTGATAACCTTCATTGAAGACTGTGTTTTCTGTAAAGCAAGACATTTCTCATGTCAGTTTTCAGCCTTTAAAATGGAAGGAGAAGTGTATGTATTTTAAAAGCTAAGGATACTGGAGGCCAAATAAGGAAAAAAATAGACGTGGTTTAAGTACTGCGATTGTTACAGCAGATTCATTTAAGATGGTCTTGCTTTGAGGCTGATTTTTAATATGTGATACACGTTCCACTGGATATCTTTTGTAAAATGACCACAAGACCCAATCTGTCTCATTTTTATTAGTTTTTCCTTCTAAGCAGAAACCTTTGGACTTCTTCAAAATGAGAACTGTTTGCTTTCCTGGAAGGCAGTAGTTTCTCTGACTCAGAGCTGCACTGAGCACCAAAAAATCGGAAAAAAAATTTTCTTTGTGCCTTAGTTTCCTCATCTATACAATGGGAGTAATACTTAACTGTTTTAATCCACCTGTTTAAATTACTTTAAATGTGCTGTGTAAATACATAGTATTTTCATAATTAACATGTTCCAAATCACTGCACAGTTCTTGCCAGTTTCATAATTATCCTCATAGCATACCGAGCTTATGAAACTCTGTGTAGACTTGTGAGGACGTAACTTAGGACATTATTTGATCCATAGTTACATCTCTGTTGTTATTTATATTGCCTGGTAAATGGGTAACAACAAAAAAAGGATGATAAATTTGGAAGACATATTTTTCTTTTAGCTAACATCATAGTATCATAGGTCATTCCTCTTACATGAAAGACAGGTGTTTGAAATATCTTCAGACTAAATATATCCTCCTTTTCCACTTAATCGCTCAGATTGTCACAGAAATCAGAGTTGGGAGGTGGCACTGAGTAAACTGGAAGAAGTTACTGTTTCCAGTGTTTACATATTTGAAGTTATTTGACAAGGTAGAAGGAAACGCCACCAAAAAGCTTGTCTGGAGGAGGCTCAGGGGGGCCTGGTCTGTAGCCCCCAGGCACATCATGGCTTTGTTTAATCCCGAGATAAAGGTGTCCCCCACTTCTAACCTGCCCCATCAGCGATGTCCAAACAATGCGGAGCATCAGTCGTCATGGGGTCTGTGACAGAGGTCTGCTTGCCTCTGCCTGAACCAGCGCCTGGGGGCACCGAGGTCTCTCTCCCTTGGTTTTGTGGGCCGAGCTGTCTGAAGGAACAAGACCGGCCCGAGAATTTCAAAATAAAAAGTTCCTTGGGCTTGGTGGGGGGGAGGTTGGAGAAGAGTGGTGACTTGCAGCTGGGTTTGTGTCCGGGGGCTACTGCCCGTCCATCCCTCGAGCCTGCCTTTGGTCTGAGAACCGAGTTTTGTATTTTTGGGCACTTAATTCCTGTAGGTGGTCTTTACACTTGCGCCCCATTTGCTTAAGGTCAGACACTGCCTTTGAAGTTTTTAGTGAAGGACTCACCTACACTTCTCTGGTGGCCACAGGGCCACAATCCCTCAGGGATCTGACCTGAAAAACCACACCCTAAGCAGCATCATGTGGATAAATTGTGGAAGTGCATTCTGGCTGCTAGACTGTCGCTAGTAGCTCTGCTGCAGCCCTTCACCCATGTTTCTTCCGGATGATCATGAACCTGAAAGCTAGGAAATTACTAAGTCATCAACTACCTTTACTACACGTCTATCCTATTACTTAGAGAATTAGGAGACTAATGCAACATCAGGCTTCACCTATTTTTTTCTCTTTTTTCTCTCTCCCTCCCAGCCACAGGATCATTCCATTACATTTCATGCATGACACATTCCCAGCAGGACCGTAAGAGGCAACCGAATGCAGCCGGCCTGAAAGCCTCTGCCACGCTGCCGGGTGGGTTACTGCAGCCAGCGGCCGCGGCAGCATGGTCCGCACCTGGGACTCTGACCTCTGAAGTGAAAACAGCTGAAGGCAGAGCAGTGTTCAGGTGGGCAGGGGCCTTGCTAGGTGGAACTTCTGGGTTTGTGGCTCTTGCTTCTTGTTCGGTCTCCAGTGTCTCTATCAATTAAAAGTTATTTCTACATTGTGACAGAAGTAACGATGCTCCTGGGAAAACTACATCCAAGATGGCACAACGGTGCTCCTGAGGTAGCACATGTGAGTCCCTCTGCAAGGGACTGAGAGGGATGCTGTTGAGGTATGTCAATGGGATGATACTAACCTTCGTGGTGCTGCTGCTGCTAAATATTAAGTAACACAGATCCCAGAATACTTTAAAATAGCCATGTGCATAGAATCAAGCAGTTCTGGACTGACCGAAAAGCAACATTTAACTCCAGTACTGCCAGCATTTTAAGAAAGGAAAAGAATCCAAGTCAGCTGAAGGAAAGTCAGCTAAGGAAATTTAGCGGTCGACAGCTGGGGTGTTTTCCTAGCCTTTGCCTTTTGCTCTGTTTGAATCATGCATTAGTATTTTTAATGGGTAAAGGAATCTTCAAAAAAGTTGCTTCTTGCTTTTTCTTCTGTAAGGAAAAAAGGAGACACGGCAGCAAAGTTAAGGGAATAAATTCAGACCAGGTATGCAGGTTAACTCCTAGATGAATTCCCTGATACATACTTTAATAGGATGTTCCACTTTTTTTAAGAAAAGTCTTGAACTATTTCCTCCTTTTTTCTATGCCTTTATATTCCATTTTTGTGTCTGTTTATTGCATATTTTCTAGAATTGATACCTAGAAACCGAGCTTCTGAATGAGACTTAGTGTCTTACCACTGTAGACCGGCCTGTCTGCAGCATCGGAGGACGAGGCCTAAGCAAACAGGACCAGGAGAACAGGGGACAGTGGCTGAAGCGTCAGCTGGCAAAGTTCACTCCGTCTGAGGCTAGTCTCCCAAAGCTGCTGCTATTTTTTGTGACGATGGTCTATTTATGTTAAAGCCCTGCCGTCTGCAGAGGGTGTGAGGAATCAGCCCGGAGCGCCCCAAGCTTCGCCTTTCCGGGGGAAGCGGTTTGCAGCTTGGGGGCCGCCCCCGCGGGCTCTCGGTACAGCAGCGTGCGGAGTGTTCGGAGGCTGCCGGCCTCCTCGCCCGGAGCAGTGACGCTGCTTGAACCGCGCCCGCGAGGTGTAGCAGCGTGTGCGCGGTCCCGGCACGGGAGAGATCCTTGTCACGCAGAGACCCTTAACCGCCACACGGCTCACGCCCTCTGCTTCAGAGGGAAGTACCAGGCTCCCTAACGCCGGCTGCGGGCACAGCGCTGCTTTAGTCCCCCTGTGCGGGCACGTTCAACCGCGGGAAAGAAACCGCGGCCGGGGACTGAGGGCCCTGCCCGGGGCGGCAGCGCTGGGCCTCGGGCCCGCCAGGGGCGGCTCCCCGCACACCGCGGCTGCCGCTCCGCGATACGCCGAGGGGGCCTTCCCTCGGGGCAGGGCGCCGCACCTACGGGGCCCGGGGGGCTGAGGGGAGCCCCCCGCCCCGCCTCGGGCCGCCCCTGAGGCCCAGCGCGCCGCCATGGCGCCCGGCCGCCCCGTCCCGCCCCGCGCCGGGCGGAGCTGGGGGAGGGGGCGGGGAGCGCGCGCCCCGCTGAGTCCGCCGCCGTCCCGGCGTGCCCCGCGCGCGGCGCTGGCTGGGGCCGCTCTGGCGCGGCCGCCTCACCGTTCCTGCTGCGAGCGCCGGCGGCCGCGGCGCGGCGGGGAAGATGGCGGCGGAGGCGGCGGATTCGTGGGGTAGGTGGCGGCCGGCGGCCCCCCCGCGCCCGCCCGCGCCCGCCCGCCCGCGCTCACCCGCTCTCCTCTCCCCCACAGACGCCGACAGCTTCGAGGTGGTGGAGCCGGTGGCGAAGCGGCTGGTGCCGGGAGTGGCCGGGGACCGCTGGGCCGGCGAGGATGAGGAGGACGACGTGAAGGTGCGGCCGGGCGGGCGCGGGCCGGGCCCTGCGGTGTGGCGGGGGCGGCGTGGCGGCCCTCGGGCTGGCGGGGGCGGCGGGGCGCGGGCCGGGCCGCTGCCATATGGTGCCGCGTGTGTGGGGCCGGGCCCGGGGCAGGGCCGGCGGGTGAGGGGAACTCACGGGCCGGGCTCGTCCCTCCGGCGGCGACGCGCGGGGCCGCGGCCGGGCCCACGGCGGGCGGGGGGGACCCTGCGGGGCGGCCCGGCCTGTGCCGGAGCGGCCCTCGGTGTCTCGGCGCCCCGGGAGGGCACCGGGCGGCCTCAGACGGCAACGCCAGAACGCGGAGCAGAGCCCGAGCGCTCCCCTGCCCTGCGCCCCCCCCCCCGCTGCTTGCCCGCGGCCCCCCGGGGGGCAGGCGGGCGCTTTCCAGGCCTGAAGAGGCATCTCCTCTTCGGGGGATCCACCTGCTGCTCCCCAGCTGCTTGCCAGGCTTCTGAGTGCTTGTCTGGGGCCGGCTGGTTTCCCCCTGTAGCCTTTCAGATTCGGAGCTGTGGGTATGGTGCACTGAGACGTTAGAACTGGCTTTAAAGAAAGCAGTGCTGTGTTCGTGCTTCTGCTGTTGACCAGAAACTACTGTGTTCTAGCAGCATGGCTCTTCCACCCCTTTTTCCTCCTCCTTCACACACCCCACACACCCCCCCCCCCGCCGCCACAGCTGGAAAGTACAGTAGTCTTACTTTGTGGTTTCAGATTTGGTAGTGCCCCTATCACTTAAAATGCATTTACTTAAGGCACTATTTGAGACAAATTTTCACTGTATTTCGGAGTGACGTCTGTGTTGAATCAGGATTAAAACATGCGGATGTTCATTTCTGATGTTTGTGAAAGCAGACTTTCCTTAAAAGCTTGTTTTCTCCTACCTAGTTCCAGCTGTCCCATAGCAAGCCGGGAGACTGAGTGGCGAATGCCCCAGAATCCTCAGTTTGCTTCGCATTTGTATGGACAGTAAGCAAAATGATGCCAGGGAACACAGAAGGAACGTGCTTGATGAATGTAAGGAACAGAAATAGGTCAGCTGAGAAAGACCTTTTTGTTTCAAATGAAGCTGCTGAGATACCGTGATAGGCAATCTCCGGAGGTGACTTGGTCATTCTAGTATGGTCACAAGTCTGAAGCTTTCTGGAATCAAGTATTGCTGCTTCCTGGGTGACGACTGGCTGCGTTTGTTATTTAGGCTGCTGGCCGTGTCTCAGAATCTCAAAAACACCAACACTCCTTGGAGCTTAGGGTGGTTTTCTTTTTATAAATAGTATGAAAAAAGTAGTTCATCTTCTCTTTAAAAAAAAGGTAACAAATTTTTGTGAGTTACAGGCTGTCCGTTTTCCTTCTTAAATTTAATAACACCCACACCTTATAGTTACCATAGGTGTCGCGTTACAGCAGGCAAAATAAGTAAAGGTATCTCTGTATACAGTAGGTACGGTCGTTTGTAAAGAGTGTGGTTGGCATGTAACTATATGCATATATGTAACTTACAGAAGTGTATATATACACGGGTATCTTGGACTCATTGGTTCTGTGAGGCTTGCTTTTCCTCCTTCCTTTGAAAGTGAGAAACTTCTCTGATGTGGTAGAGTGTGTCCAAGAGCCGGACTCTGAAGTGTTACTCTCTTGAAGGCACCTGCGCTTTCTGTGGCCGTTTTAGTAAAGGAACAGAGCTTTCCCACATGTAATAAGAATGCAACTACCTAACTCTTTCCGCGAGCTTATGGGTTTTAGCACTGGAGCTGCACCTAGAGGGAAGGACAGGTCCAGCAAAGAAAGCTGTTTTATTTTACTTCCATCTGCTTTTCCTGTAGAAACACCAAGAATCACAGCACTGAGCCTGGGAGGTGGGTGCTCAGGCTCTAGATTCCTTGTTTGCAAGGGTCTGCCTTGGGGAAGTACCCGCATAAGGAAAATTACGTGGTCTAAAAGAGAAGCACAAAGTGTTTTCTGACCACGAGCTTGTCTTAAGGCTGGAATGTGTTCTGTGTATTCAGATTCTGTAGTTTATTTTGGAAGATTTTTTTAGTGAGGAACTTAAAGTAACTGGTAAGTTAGGAAACTTCCACTTTCTCAGGTTTAAAATTAGCATCTTCATCAGTAACAAAACTCCTCTCCAGTGTTACCCAGAACACCAGTTTCCCAGAAGACGGGCCTCCTGCCAAGGAATTTTCATCTATTTACTCTTGGGCAATTCTGTGCTTAGCAAAGCCAAAGCTGGGAGATGCGCTTGTTATCATCCAGGCAACAGCCTTTCCCATGGTGCAGGCATTTCTCTTTGAAGGAGAGCATTCAGGTTTAGCTGGGAATCTCAGATGCTGGAGTACCTGTCACTTCCCAATCATGTCTTCTGGGTTTTTGGGGGGAAATAATTTGCATTATCATACTTTTTAAGGTACATGTGATGGAGCATATGAAATTGTAAGAGACCTGCTGTCATCAAGGGATTATTTACGTGAAATGGAAGGTGTTTTTAATAGCATTATTTTAGTTGTTCACAGTGTATGGTTGGACTTGATGGTCTTAAAGGTCTCTTCCAACCCAAACAATTCCATGAGTCTATGCATAATTAAGTAGCGCTGAAATACTTTGAAGTAAAGATGTCCTCTTTCGATTACTTAGTATCAGTGCAAAGATACAGCACTGAAGCAATTTTCTTTTCCTCCAAGAGAGTTCACTGGAATTTGTAAACCACAGAAATAGGTGTATGTTTGGATGCTTCACCCTGCCCCCAGTAAAAAAAAAAAAAGCCTGCCCAATATATAAATCATGTTCTATTGCTGTTTTAAAAAAAATAATGTTGGAGAAGAGGGAGAGAGTATTCAGTGTAGCTGGGAGACCTGCGTATCTTAGCACGCCAAGTTGAAGAGCGAACCCTCAGATGGCGATGTCTCGCAGGTTGTCCTGCCAGGAGCGTTTCTCCGATGGCGCTGAGCTTGCGGCTGTCTGTCCCCGGTTCCAGCGGCGGTGGTCTCCATGGGTAGGCTCCCGGCAGTCGTCAATCCCTTCTGTTAAAAGTCGAGATCCTAAATCCCACCTGACAGCTCGGGGGCAGGTTGGGCCAGGTGGCAGGCCCTCGCGCTGCCCTCCAGAGGGTCTGCTGTTCCTACGCTGCTTCATCATCTCAGCTTCGCAAGCCGAAACTGCCACTGTGTGCTGTCCCCACGCAGGCACAGCTAGCAGGGACGTGGTCTGCTGCAGGGAAGGAGTGCCTCTGTCATCACGTGGAAGTCCTTGCCCATGTGCCCTCTGTTAAGTCTCCCGAATGTACTAACAACGTGCAGCAGTTTCCTTCAGTCCCACGAGTACCTTTACATCACGGATGGGGTGCCCTTCCTCTGGGGTTTGGCACCGTAAAATACTTAAAATCTGTCTGTGAAGGACAGGGCAAGGGATAAGGCAGCGAGCTATATACAGCAGTTAAAAGTGCTATTTAATAAGTGGGTGTAACAAACTTAATTAGGTATGAGCTAAAATAATGCTGCTCCAAATTCACGTCAGCTTCTTGGAATGTGGATGGGAAGCTGAATCCCTTACAAGTGCCAATTAACTCGAGTGAGCTGGTGGATGAACTCAGGTGTCTTCCTTGCTTGGATCAGGGAAATACTGAGTTCTTCCACCAGTGTCTTTTATTTTGCCACGCCCATAGCAACCCTTAGAAATTAATAAATAGCTTGCATGACTGCTTGCGTTGCTGTTGTGGGATGAAAATCACAAAATTCAGGATTTACGGTTTTTAAGCTTACCTTTAATGAGATGCTGACCGTACATGTGATTTTTGTGTAAACTAGGTCTTGTCAAATGTAATCTCTTAAGCTTGCAAGCTGAGTTGAAACAGGTAACAGAAATTAGAACCCTGTGAGGTTTCTTGACCTTAACTTGTGGTGTGTATGTCGTGTGGTACTCTGCACGTAACTTCAGATCAATTTTAGAGTGTTGATTTCCATGCGGAGGCCACCTGCTTGAATTTGCAGTGCCATTAGGACAAGAATATGTATTCCCATAACCCTTACCCCGAAAACTGTCGAAACTGCAGAGTTGCTGCTGGCAAAGTCTGCAGATGACATCAGCAGGTCAGTTCTGAAGAAAATGGTGCTTCCTCGTATTTCTTTGAATGAGATACAGTATTTTGAACCACAGATCATCCACTTGGGTACAGGACAGTGGGAGACGTGGCTTTGAAAGGAAGGAGGGCAGTGAGCGATGGCTGATGGTGAGGTGCGCAGTGCAGTAGCTGGGGACCACCACAGATCTTGAACACGCTGAAGGGGAAAACTGGAGGCAGAGTTACTGCGAGCACCGCAGCTGAGGCTGCTTGAAAACACACTTGAGAACGTGGTGGCTGTTGGAGAACATTTAGGTGATTTGTTTGTGAGAAGTCTTTCGATAGCTTCTATGCTTATAAAAAGGCAGTAGTCACTGGTCAAAAACCGCTCAGAAACGTGGCCTTGTGGCTGTTGAAGTTGGTATTCCTGCCTAAAGCTGGGCTCCCTGCATCCTCCTCTGCTTGCTGCTGCTTTCCCTGCTCCCACAGCGCGGCCTTATCTGGCTGCACACTGCGTTGGCAGCAGATCCGGGTGAGCGTTCTCCTGTGCGCCACAGCTCCACGTGCAGCCGCAGGGATGGTTTTCCCAGCACAAGGGAGAGGGCTGGGCCACAGGGAGCGGTATCTGGGAAGGAATGGGGTCTTTTGGGGGGGGTGACAGCGTGTTGGGGTTTAAAATGGTTCCGCTGCACTGTCGGTTTCCAGCAGTGGCTGCACTACATGCATGTGTCCGATGACATTCCAGTATCTTGTAATGTGTAATACAAGAAATGATAATAAACTCGGGTTTTACTGTGGGTGTGATCTGACTGTTCCCGACCTTGCTTTTGTAACTACATTGACGTGAGCTTCCTGACTGAATAAAAGCGGCCTTTTTCGTGGTAAGAACTGATCCTGGAACATCTTGGTCATCCCCCAGAAGCCGTGCCCTCGTTCGGCTCTCACGGCTTCCCCCCACTCCCTCGCTCCCAGACGAAAGATTAATGGCTATGTGAGCGTTTAAAGAGGTTCTATGAAAGCTGCTGTTCTTTGTTACCTAAAGAAGTAGGAAAGTATCTGTAACAGAATCTTAATTAAAACTTATTTTGTAGGATAACTGGGATGATGAGGAGGAAGAGGAGGAAGTAAAGGAGACAGAGATAAAGCAAGGTAAAACTTAGAAGTAATACGTGGCTCTGTACGCAGCATCGGAACAGGCTGGTTTTGCCGTGAGTGTATCTAAGAATCAAACCCATGTAATAGGGTTGGGTTTGCTTTTGACAAGCATGTCTGTTAACTCGGTGTTCGGCTCCCGGTAACCCAGCGCTGTGGCTTTTTCTTTGATTAGTGTTTCTGTAGTTGCTGGGGGAAAAAAAAAAATCAGTAGACCTCTTGAGAGCTGTATTGTTCAATGTTTTACAGAACCAAAAGTTTCAGAAAAAAAGAAAATAGCAGAAAAAATAAAAGAAAAAGAAAAGCTACAGAAGAAAAAGCAAGAGGAGCTTAAAAAAAGGGTAATTCCTTATTTCTTCTGGGTCTCCTAATATTTAGAGGGCAGGTTTGATATTTTTTTTTTATTATTTTGAGGTTGAGCAAGACCTGTAAAGATCTTGACTAGTCTGATAAAACAAACTCAAGTTTTGTAGTGAATAACATCTGGGAGATGTTAGCTTTAATTTCTCTGTAATTTAACCAGTTCTTGAAATCTCTTTTTGTATGCACCGGATGATAAAACATGCAGTTGTGAAACATAGAACTAAGGTGTTTCTTCCCACTTCTAGTAAAATGAACAATTTATTAAACAATGTAGCATTGTTATACTTCATTGGGATGGTTTTCAGGTTTGTACATGCTTGAGGTGTACTGACTTCAGGCAGAAGCAAGCTGTTCAGGTGGCGCTGGGAGAACCACGGTTTCTCATACTACCCCTGCTCAAGGCTAACACATACAACCTTCTCCCTATATGCATTTTCTAATTCAGTTAGAGGCACCAGAGGAACATAAAGAACTTACACCAGAAGAACAGTTAGCAGACAAACTACGACTAAAGAAGTTACAAGAGGAGTCAGACCTTGAGTTAGCAAAAGAAACATTTGGTAAGTGTGCGGCGGCACAAAAGCGCTGTGTTCTCTGAATAAAACTGTGTGAGGGGGGGATACCTTGCACGAAGAACGGAGCAGGATTTGGCAGCGGGGGCACCTGCAGGTTGTGTTACTGAGAATAAAGAGGGGTTGAAATTCAGACCACCGGAGGCACGTCCTGGTGCTAAGGGCTGATGTGCAAGAACCACAGAAGCATCTTCAGAGTAGAGAAGGTGCTTTTGCTTAATTGTGTGACGGTAGGAGGTTACAGGAAGAAGATGGTGGACTAAATTTTCCAGCATACTGGTACTTGTGGTAAAAAGATGAGTATGTTTTAAAAAAAACCCAAAACCAAACCCAAACCCTGTCTCTTAATGTTTGGAGGTGGTTTACAACATGGCTTTAATGAGGCTTTGGACAAGTGTGGCACAGCATAACTCACGCATGCTTTACTTCAGGCAATCCACGCGATGCGCTGGGTGTTGGGAAAGCCAGCTCAGTTCGTGGAGCGAGCTCATTTCCTGGCAGAGATGAAGCAGCCTTAAAGCAGATCCTTCTGGTTTTGTGCTTTGACAGAGGTAGCAAAGATACTGATTCATAGCAGCATTCTTCAAACATGAAAGCGTGTTTCCTTGACTATAGTGAATTATACAGCTTATTACTCAGTGAAGATTCTGCACTGTGAGTCTTCTGAAAGAGTACAGCCCCTTGGGGGGGTGTGCATTGAATACAGGTGCAAAGAACCAACTCAATTTTGCACTTAGGAGCAATTATGACAGGAATTCCTTAAGAGGAAGGGGGTGCACATTGCTCCAGAGAACAGGAATAGCTGGTTCACATTGCTAAGTTTTGCAGCAAAATACTCCTCTGTATAGGCTAGTGACTCAGGCTGTTAGCTCCTGTGTGGCAGAAGCCGGTGGGAAGTGGGTGAGCAAACCTCAGCTTTGGCTTTGCCAAGTCTCAGCGGAGGTGAGGAACTGAATGTCAACAATGTGACTTGTTTCCTTTGTTGTCATCTTTTAGGGATCACAGCTAATGTTTTCTGTAATACCTCTCTGTCTTTCTGTGCAGGTGTAAATAACACTTGTGGAATAGATGCCATGAATCCCTCTTCAAAAGATGACTTTACGGAATTTGGCAAACTACTAAAAGAGAAAATTACACAGTATGAAAAATCGTTACATTACGCCAGCTTTTTGGAAGCATTAGTTCGAGACGTATGTATTTCATGTAAGTTAAGTGAAAGACATCCTAGAATATACTGCTACCAAAATTACGATGGAATCGAGGCTAAAAACATGCCGTTACAGTAAACATTACAATCAAGATCGATCTGTGTAGTTTGTACTAAACAAATCTGAGTAGTATCCAATTCCATTCCCACAGATGTTAAGGCTTGTCTCCCTGTACAAGAATGTTTCTGCATATCAGTTAAAGACACATTTTAAAAAGTGTGAATTTTTATGTTGATCTAAAACTTGCGTGTTTTTCTTGAAGCCATTTCTAAAATAATAATAAAATTCAGTTCTCCAGTTCTCTGAGCCAGATAACTTGAGCAGCTTGGCTGGCAATTGAGTTCATGTAATTCTGCGACTGCAAAATAAATCATTCTGGATTCAAAATGTAACTATACAGAGATAAAACTAACTTAGTTGGGCTCATTTTTTTTCCACTGCTCTGGTGAACTCATTGCTTGAGATCTTCCCCTGCACTGCACTCGCTGTGGCTCAGTGAGGCGGTAACTTGATACGATTCAGTGCTGTATAAATACAGCCGGGCTGGCTGACGGCACCTGGTAACTTACATTTCAAACCAGCTGCAGATCTCCTAAAGCAAAGGACTTGCAACCTCTTGGAGCATTTATTGTTAATAATTTTTTGATAATCCACTGCTCCTTTTGATACATTTTACAGTATTTTTACTGTATCCGTATTTTACTGTTCAAATGCCACCTCATTAAGACTTCTGTGTTCACTGACTTCCAGTTTCCAAGTTCTACCTTCTACACATTCAAGCTGCTTACTGGGGACCATCTGAAATCATAATTGTGACTGTAAGGACCAGAATTACCCTGTCTGTATTTTGCTGATTTAAATCAAGTAATTGCCTGTACTTTACTACTAATGCTTATTTCTGGTTTTTTGAGAATGGTGATGTTAGATTATGTAACTGCCTTCTAAGAACAATATTGATGAGCAACCTTTTCTTTTTCTTCCCCCAACCCTCACCCCGTGACGTAGTGGAAATCGATGATTTGAAAAAGATCACAAATACCTTGACAGTACTATGCAGTGAAAAACAAAAACAAGAAAAGGTAAGACCTCTGTGTTTCTGCAGCAGTAACAGTACCCGCTGAAGGGGCTAATCTGGAAACAGCAACAGGTTTAACCCTGACTTGAACTGCTGATTTTCTTACAGGCAGTAGCAGGGGATTAAATTCTAACCTCGCATACTGGTTTAGCTTTAAATCTTCTTCACTGTGTGAGGTCATCAGGAGTTGATTGAATCTGGAGATCACAGGCAAAAGCTTGATTAACTTACATAAATGTTACCTGTGTGCTAACCTTGTTCCATTTGCTGCTGTCTTGGAGCTCAAGTGGCTGACGTGGATATTCTGAAGACAGCAGCCATCCCCATTCAGAGTTCAGTGTCAATGTAATACCAGTCTGCCGGTAACTTAAAACTTTGCCAAAGTTTGGGATTTTGAATAGCAGATAACTGGGGCTTTTACACTGTCATGCAAACTGAAGGAGCAGTAACTGGATAGGCAAGGAAGAGGCTAAGTTTTAAAAGGTGATTTAATAGCTTAACTGATTCAAAATGTGTTTTATGGCATACATCTATGTTAAAACTCATGGTGGGCTGGAGTTCACCGATTAATCAAAGCATTAGATAGCAACAAAATCAAGCAGAAGATAATGACTGGTAGTGCAACTCTTGGTATATTTTAAATCATATTGGAGGATTGTTAGGAAACAAATGGGAGTGTTGTCCATGTGAGGAGTAACTTGTACATCTAAAATGAGAAACCTCTTGGACACAAACTGTTCCTGTGGCCGGTTCTGTCACGCCGGTTCCAAATCCCCAGGTGTGAGTGAAGTACCTTAATGCACACCAGACCTTAGGTACAGTGTTAACACATGGAGTCTGGCAAATGTGATAAACAATTTCTTTAATATGAACCGCACTTCGGAGAGCAGCCTGCGACTTACTGAACCAAAAAAGTTTTAAAAGTATGTATACTTGATATTTTTATACTCTTCTCTCCTGGCTTTTCATGTAAATCAGTTCGGCCAGCTGCTGAAAGCTACAACTACACTGATCCAGTAAGGAAGAGCTTCACTGTGAAATGTTCTGTGAAGTTTGTTTAGGACTTTTCCACCCCACCCCCCACCCCCAGAAGATATTCAGCCATTATGGTAATAAAAGCCACATTACATTCCTTAATTAAGTAGGTAACTTCATAAAAACTACTAGACTATGCATTTATGTAGTTAGTCCTCTTGTTTAGAGTCTAGGTAAGATAGAGTGAAAGGAAACACGGCCAAGTCTGTGACAGAGGGAGCTGTGGGGACACTGGGAACGTCATAGCTTTTCTATGAAGAGATCGCACTGTGGATGAAATGCAGGGGTAGAAATCGTCAGCGGTGTGCTCACCATGGGGGGGTGTGAATGCTCATACCCAGAGACGTGGCATTTACTCTTAATTAGAGTTATAGCAAATCACTATGGATTTTAAAGTAAACATGCTCTTCCTATTTAAGCAGAATAAAGCCAAAAAGAAGAAAAAAGGTGTGGTGCCTGGAGGTGGTTTAAAGGCTACTATGAAAGATGACCTGGCCGATTATGGAGGATACGATGGAGAATACGTACAAGACTTTGAAGACTTCATGTGACATTTATCTCCCCTTCTGTTGTCTTTCTGTTGCCCATAATCCCTTAAACATGTAGCACAACTTTTCTTCCTTTAAATTCTGCCAAATGCTACAATCAAAATTGCAGTATCTCTGTGCTGGTGGTTTTAACTCTTGACGGGTCTGTGCCACAGCACCGGGCCTCCTGTTCTGTGGTCAGGGGTTGGAATGAAGACATTTAAAAGCTATGTAAATTGCAGTTAAAAACCCCAAAATCCTGATGCTAACTGTTGCTATTTGATCTTATAGTAACAGCCACTAAATTGGTAAGGAATTTCGAGGCAAAGTATTCTTACCAGCACAGTTCAGTGACATGGCCTTAACTGTACCTCCTTGAATGAGTTGTTTGATGAACAGAAGCAGTTTGCAGCAAGGGCATGGTGTGCACTTAGTATTACAATTGCTTTGTCTTAAGTTAGAGCTTGAGTTTTTCAGTATATTGTGAAGGGGAACTGCTAACTTCAGAGTGAGGATACTGCACCTGGAAACGCATCACTGGAGATACCCGCCACTTCAAAGCTCAACATCTAAATGGAACACTTGGTGGGTGAGAACAAGGAAAGCGTTGCTTGGGGGGGGGGGGGGGGGGGGGAGACTTGTGTCTTGAGTGTGAAGTTTAGTTTCCATTCATCTAAATTTCTACTAATGCAGCTGTATGGGTTGGGTATTCTTTAACAGTTAATTGCCTGGTTTAAGTGTTAAACGAAAAAAGAAAAAAAAAAAACCCACCAGAAAACCCCCAAAACCCAGGACTTCCTTTTGGTCTCTCATGGGTTGTGGTAGATCTTTCACAACTCAGCTATTTTCTTTCATTTGAAAAAAAACAAAAACAACTTGCTTAGCAAACTGCAACAGTTACTACAGTTGGGCAAATTGTTATGTTAACAATTATGACATCTGCAATGTTTTATAAAGCAACTAATTTAATAAAAATCACTATTGAGGACTTCACTACAGCTGTCTTTGGACCAGTTCTTCTAGTATCTTGAAGTGGTAAGTTGCAAAACTGAGACGAGCTGCGCGTGTGTCGCTGGGTCTGGTGTCTGACTTCCAGCTTAACTGGTGGTAGCGGGGCAAGATTTCACTCTTGGAAAATGGCTGTTTCTTATGATAAGGCTCTTACAGGTGGTAAACAAAATACTTCCAGAACTCCCAGAATCCAAACATTTCTGTGACAAACGTAATCTTTTCTGTGGCTGGAACTGCTGAGTTCAGTGGCTTGTACTTCCCTTAAGAATATCTTGGGGCAGCCCTCATCAGTGCAAGCCGTTATTTTAGTCCAGCTGGCATTACCACAAGCAGTCCTACATTTACACCTTGTAGTTTACTCAAGTGTTTGTTCCCAACACGGGTGGGATGTGCGTGTGCTTCTGCAAGGCAGGCTTTCTTCCAGATCCTTCCCCTTGTTAGTGATCCTGGATTTTTAAAGGATCAGGGATGAGAATTCTCAGATGCCAGGAACTTCCAAAGTTCAAGCTAAAAGCTTGCTAGCCATTATTTAACTTAGACCGATCAAAGCCAGCGTGGTCTAATTTGGTCTTCTGAGACTGACTAGAACTGGGATTTTAAACAGTGTCCTTCTCGGGCATAATCCTCCCTTCGTAAAATGTTTTATTTATTTATCAGTGGAGCTGTGACTTGTACTATGTATACCTGTGTATGTCTAACTTGTAGTGCTGCAGATTTGAGGTGAATACTGTGCAAGTAAATATTTGTAATGTGCAGCAGTTGCTAGCATGAAAACTTCAGCAGCCAAAAGGAGACTGTAAGCTATAAATCCAACTTAGCATCTCTTCGCTAATTAACTGGGTTGCTATGGCAATTGTATTTTTGCTAGGATAATGTTTATACAGATCATACGATATCATTGCTTCATTTTACTTAAAAGCTGTCTGTATGCTGTAGTCGGCTGTCAGCCTTCCTCACCCCCCTTCTTGGAGAGGAGGCAGTGTCTTTGGGTGAGTTGGCAGCTCCGCAGGCTGCGTTTATTTTGGGGAGCGTACAGAGTCCAAGCTGAAACTGGGTTTCTGCCTGAAGCAGTGTCCAAGTCTTACCCCCCTCCCCAGTTAAATGGTGTTTTGTCAGCTTGCCAAAACATCTCTGCGGCAGAACGCTCTGGGCGCTAACTCCCGACAGGCTGTCGCTACCAACTGTCTGCCCAGTAGGGCTGTCTAAGCCTGGAAAGGAGCTGGAATTTAATAACTGTTAGCATACGTATGTACTTGATCACTTCTTTTACTCCAAGACAGTAGTAAATTAAGTATATGCTGTTCAGAGTTGTACGAGACTTTATCACTGAGCTAGAAAGCCCAGTCTAATCAGACTGGAATGGGAGAACATCTCAGCCTAGCACGTATCTGAAACTTTCAAAGGAGTGCACTAATTCTCCTGCGTGTTTCATCGTCAAGGTATTGGATATTCCACACATTCTATTTCAGCCTTTTGGTGGTTTAGATCCCATTCCTATGGTGATCCATCCTCCGCACTCCTCATTTAAAGGACCGCTGGACCTCTGCGGTTCATCATCAGCTGTGCCAGTCAAGTGTTTTGGAAACAGTAAGTTTTATTATACAAAACACAATTTTAGGTTAACACAGTCTTGGGGATTTTAAATATTTACAACCACCACCAGTTTTCTGGAGTAAATTTCATATAGCAGCATGTCAGTGTGAGCAGGTAGCTGATAAAAATATCTGTAAAGAATCGGCACTAACCATGCAAGAAGCTGTGGCGCTTGTCAGAGGCGGCCTCTGCTCCAGGGAGGCTGGAGTCTAGTTCGCTAACATATCATTGAGGCAACAGCCAGTCTGCGCATCCTTCAGAAGCGTATTGACCACATCATAGAACTTGTTATCATAAGCCAACCTGTAGTACGTGTAGATATCCTCACAGTACGTGAGCAATTTCTTCAGATTTTTCAAAGCCCCATCAGTAGGTGGGTGTTGTTTAACTCTGAAAAGAATTGTATGTATAATTGAAATAGAAAGGCTTCACAAGACCCGTAAAAACTACAGAACCTGCAAGAATTTCTTAAAAAGAGGTTGTGCTCAACTTAAACATTTTATTCTTTTAGTAGTTTGCTCTGATTGATTAATTTAAAAAAAAAGATACGATCGGACCAGCCCCAAGGGACCCTAATTATCTGGCTCCATAAATACAGTAGATGCAGTGCTACATCTACAATAGGCTTGAGAAAGAAACTAAACCTAGATCTCAAGTTCCTATATACTCCTTCATCACATACAAGCTTGTAACAGCACTAAGACTGCCATTAAACATGCAGTTGCTCCTCTAAAGTAGCCTGGGGAAAAGAAAGTTCTGATTTGACCACAGAATTACTTACTTCTTGGCAATCTCCTCAAATATGCTGGGCTTCAGTGGTCTTTGTTGTTTAAATTCTTCTAAGTAAGTGAAGTCTCCCTTGGTGATCACTTGTTGATACAGAACTTCAGCCCAGTCTGGAACAAAGTCGTAAGCCTCAGCCACAATAGCTGCCTGCAGGGGGAACAGATGCTGGAGTTACTGAGCAGGAAAGAGGTTATTCTTGCGCAGAAGCATTCCTAGACTTAGAATACTTAAAATACTCTACGTCTGCTTGGCCCATCTCTTGATGCTGTTCTTGAGAGCTGCTGTATTACAGAGAAATACAAGGGAACAAGGCGTCAGGGTGGGTGTGGTTTTTTTAAAAGCCCTTTTCTTTCTCATTTCCAAATGTACCAAATGATGGATGCCAATTTAGACTAGATATCAGGGGCCCTGTGTAGATTCACAGCGGCACGAGAACCACTGGATGGCGAAGGTCCCGGCTGCGCGATGCAGCCAGCCAGCAAGGACTGCTACAAACATCTGCCCGCACCAGGACTGTGCTTGCATCCCATCTGCAGCAACACCGTGGGGTAAATTACAGCACTTGGTGGCTACGTGGGAGAGCGGAGCATTACGCTTGCAGGAGCAGAGTGCTTAGGTACCTGCTGTTTAAAACAAGCATTTTCAGAAAAAGCAACAGCTGAGGAAGCCGAGCCTACCTGATAGAATCTAGGCAAGGACATGATGGAGTCCATCAGGCTCTGTCTGCTCAGGTTGATCAGCATAGTGCTCTGACCAGTGTTGAGGAAGTGCAGCTGGAGCGTTATCAGCTTGGTTAGCCGACTGCAGCGCAGGGACTGGCGAACACAGGAGTCCTACTCAATAAATCAAAGACAAACACAAGCTTCTGAAGCATGTTTCTAGCAGAAAGCAGTAAACATTCCTGAAAGCAACATTGGGTCCAGACTTGTCTAGTAGTATTTCATCTTTTAGATCACTGCAGTTCTATCATTAAACCATATTTCGTTAGTTTTAAATGAAGCTTTGCTCACCACAAATGCTTTCATCATAATCACACCAGTTTTTAAACATTCTTTATAATATCGTTCTATTCGTGCCAGTTAAGCTCATGGTCACTCCTCTAAAACCGCAGAACGTAACCGTAACCCTAGATGTTAAAGCCAGAACAGGGAACAGGATACAAGAGTGTTGCTGTGATACGGCGGAGCTGACGCAGCAGGATGATTCCCTTGCTCCTTTTCTGCTGGGACAGGATTCTGCACCCCCTCCCTAATGTGCTCCCAATGCTGTACCAAAGTCATACAATTCCAGCTCATTTTACCTTAGAATAACTTTCTGCTGCATCAATAAACAGAGTCAGGGCTTTCATCAGCAGTTTCTTTAAATTTGGAATGTCCTGAAGAGACTCCTCTGAAATGGGGAAAAAATTTGATAACCAATTATTTATAAAGGTGACAAAGTTAGTTACAAAAATACCTCCTGGTACCAAGTCTGTTGCTCGTGTTGCTTCAGAAAACAACAAAAGACTCAGGAAAAAACCCTCATATTAAAAAAGTGCAAAGAAATGGCAATGCCTGTTCAGTTAATGGACCAGAGCTATTGCTGGAACTTGGTCAAGTGATAGAAGAACGGAAAAGAAATCCAAATCATACATTTGTGGTAGATACAAGCACAGACTACTACCAGATAAATTCAGAAAATCATTTGGCATAGCTTCTGGTTTAGTTGCCGTTACAGTACTGGCTAACTCTCCCCACCATTCTCCCAGCTGTACAGAACTAAGTTTAGATGTTCGCAAGTTATCTTGCACAAACATAAAACCCCCAACACTTTATATACACACCCTCTATAAAACCCCACTGTGTCACATGCTGTGAAAGTGAGGAAAACATGCGTGTGTCTTTACCTCCTCCCATGCACAGTACCACAGGAACACTACAGTATGGTAAGAGCCAAAAATCTCACCTCTTTGAAAAATACCAGAGCAGCCGGATAAACCGTTAAGTAGAAGAATGCCCCAAGCCTGGCAAACAGGACCCTCCTTGCAGCCAGCAAAAGTTTAATGGATTTTACCAGGACAACACAGGCAATCAAAACTACATTTACCCATCGTGTCTCCCTTCTTAAAGAAACTTGCTTGTATTTCTCAGTTTTGCAGCTTCTACTCACCCCATGGCTGAGATTCAATGAGTTTAAGCTGTATGCAAGCAGCAGCCTCATGATTCTCTCCAATTTCTCGGCACATACTGAAGCAAAGGGCTATCATGTTGTGCTTTTCACTGTCTCCTGGGCGACAACGTTTGATGTAATCCAGCAGAGCTGTCTTCAGCGTCCCGCTCTGGTCAGATGAAGGAGTATCAGATTAAGATTTGAAGAGGTTTTTTCCTAATTCACATTTTGGTACCCACAAGCAAATCTCTTCTCGTACAATTTTACAAAAAGTGATTGTTACACTCTGAGGTTTCTCCATACTGGTTTAAAACAATGGCAGTATCATACTTGGGCTTAACTACATTGTGTCAGGTAAGAAAAACTAACACCTGTGCATTTATTTATTTACATACAAATGTCAAAACTGACGTTTGTTTACAACTTCATTTATGTTACAATAAAGCTATAAATATGATTTTAAAAAACCCATGAAACCTTAACTGGATGTCAAACCAAAGCAGGACATGAAAGCTCTTAAGTAACTTTCTCAAGCTTGAAGCTTCAACGTTGCTCTTGTTGTAGCACTGAACTAACTAGAAAAAACTGGTTAAACTAAAACCAGAATAAAACCCAGAATTAATTTATTACCATGAAACTTGACTAACACTTCCTACACCCCAGTAATTAAAATCCCCAGGTAATTCCACCTTGTGTAAATATCCATTTCTGATGTAGCCACACAGTTCTCTGAAAGTTTCTCCCTTTTACACCCCTCCACTTACTGGGTCTAATTTCTTTCTCATGAGCACTTCAAAATAGTGTTTCTCATGCAGCAGCTCAAATATATAGGTCATTTCATTGTATCGGCCAATTCCAGTGAGAAGACGAACCTGTGGAAATAACAGTGTAAGTATGAAGCTCAAAGCAAGCAGAAAAATCCTCTCAAAGCAGTCAGTGCTCTGCCAGGGAGAAGGACGCGTGAGGCCAGAGCTCCATCCTCACTGATACAGCTACAATGTTCCCTTAAAGCCACGGAGGTTTTGTTTTTAAACCAGCCTACCTCATCTTCTTTACTGTGAGGTGAAAGGACATAGTTTTACCAAGTACGAATATGGAGTGAACCTTTTAGCAATGACACCATTACAGTGGGCATGTCTCAGACTTCAGGAGTCCTTCCAAGGCAGGACTTAAAGAAGCATGACAGCCTGGCAAGACAAATCACATTTCACCAGTAGCTGAATTAGTTTGTCATTCCCATTCTGATTTACAAGGCTGTTGCTGCCTCACCATTCCACTATCTCCACCTCTCTTTCTCCAGAGAAGTCCTCTTAAGAGCTTCTTGTGATGTCAGGATCATCTCCTGTGCACGCCATACCAAACACCCACTTTCAACTCCCAGGGACAGTTACTTGCTAACGGGTACACGGAACCCTTCGTACAGCGTCTCGATAAACACGCACGGCATCCCAGACACATACCACGAGTCCGTACTCCTCATTAGGTGCCAAATGTTCATCTGTGAGAAGCCGCGCTGCTTGGAGAACTCTAGTGATTCCTTCCATGTGGCAAGTCAAGCTAAAGCAATTATGGGCCAAAATGAGCAATTCTGTAACTGAAGAACAGAAGAAGTCAGGTATTTCAGTTAATAAGCCGAGGAAGTTATTATGATGCCCCTCTCCAGAAGTGATGCCACCTCTGCAGAGAACACGTAACCCCTCCAGTTACAAAGAGCAGAACTGGATTAGAAAATTGAGCTATTACGGTTCTGTCCTATGCAATTTTAAGAAGTAACAGTTTCTGTAACAGTATGCATTCAGTCTGGCTTCTCATCTGTGGAAAAGTCTGGGATTTTTTTGGATCATCTTCTGAAACATTATTTTATTCCACACACAAAACTTCCAACCTCCTCCACCAAAAGCTGATTGACAAATGTCTAATAATACATCAGCACTCCAGTACTACCAGTCAGCTTTGCATCTGAAAAAGGAAGCCACAGGTTTTGCATCTGGGTTTGAAAATTCATTCATAAATTCCATACACTAAATAAATGAGTTAAACCAGCACATCACACAATCCTTTTTCCATGGAAGGCCTAATCTAACACTGTAAAGCAACTGGGACACAGTGGAGTCCCAGACCTCACTCTCAGCACCACGCAATTCACTTCAGAAAAGCAGCAGTAGTATTACTTGAGCTGGTACACAATGTATTCAAAAATGCAGATTTTTAAAAGAACGCTGCTAATGGCATAAACCTTTACAACATTTTGAAACAAACCAGTTGTACCTCTACCTGTAAAAAGGTACTCCAGCAGAGAGCCCATTCCAAGAGAGGGAGGGTCCTCAAGCACAATTTGGTAATTCCTAACACTGTTTCCTCACAGTCTCTTCCTTGCTTTAGTCAGTCACAGAGGAAAATACTAATATTCACCCTTATATTACTTAACCAGACAAAGTAAGGGCTGAGTTAAGATCTGACAACAGGACAAATGTGTTAGGGACTTAACGATTACATGGAACATGCTCTTTTTAATTACTTTTCTCACAAAGGTTTTCCACATTTCCAGTATTATAGCTGGATTCTAATGGAACACTTTAAACATTAACTTCAGCCACACCTTTGCTTCCCCAGAATGTGTTCTAGAAGATGCTCTTTCCTCACCACTCTGACCAAAATAGCATTGCAAGTTCTGCCCACATTAATACTCACGAGAGAACTCGCACCAAAATCTGCCCCTCGTTCATTTTCCTCAGAGATGAGCTGCCCATAATGAATCCTCTTTAAAAACAGTTTAAACTAGCAGTTTGCCACTGGTAGTTAGTGGCAAAACGCTACCCAAGTACCTTGGTTATGTTTTATAAACTCATTGGCAACATCTCCATAGTATATAAAGCTACAAAGTGTAAAATGGTCTTCAGTGACAAAACATCTAGAAAGTCAGTTTAATAAATGGATAAAGAAAGCAATTTCTAATTGTGATTAATATGAAGAAAGTCACAACACCCTCCTTCTATAACATCTAACCACAAAAGGTCAGGTAACTCACTGACTGCATTTTTCAGCTGTTGGCACAAAAAAATGTGGTTTGTTTGGTAAGTAAACCAATGCAACACTTAAGGAATATGCTTAATCTAAATTATACCTCTACCCAAATCCAAACCTAACAATACTGTGCATGTACTATTAATTTAATATCAAATTTGAGATCAGTAATAGATGCTTCCATCAGCATTGCTTTTATTCTTTGTGATGTGACTTGAAACCAAGTAATGCCATGTTTAGTAACACACTATTTACTTACTGCATGACAGTTCCCCACGTGGTACAGAGGAAATTTTATCCAGCAACTTCATGCCAACCAACGTATGATCCTGGCACAGCTTAGCAAGCTGTAGGAACGCCTGACTCTCAGCTGCAGGGTTCAAAACCTGCTTCTGTCCTGCGTCCACAGAGAGAGAGTTATGTCACAAGAGCTAATTGTTCAGGAGAGATCAGCTATGTTAACAGAAAAAAGCCCAAACCAACCAATTTAACTTCATTCAGACTGACCCAGGGCTTGGGACTACAATTCTAAAGACACTTGTCATTTTACTGCTTAAATTTAAGAATCAGGTACTACTACTTCGCCAGTTCAATCCAATGAAATTCTACTGAACAACCGTATTGCTACTGTAATTACACCTACAATTTCACAAATGCAGTAGGCTACTGCTGCTGAAAAAAGAACATTTTTCTCTTCCTTACAGAACACAATTCTAACCCATCCCTTGAAGTGGCTCCGATTCATACTCCTCCAGGAACCAGTTCCACTCACAAACTCAACAGAAAACTCTTCTATTCTGGATCTGTTTTCTGCTGCGTAGTAAGCTGACCCTTCTGAAGGAGGCACACCAAATAGTCTGAGCTAACCAAGTAAACCGGCACAAGGGTAGCGGCAAAAGTGAGGGACAGCACAGTGGAAGGCAGCTGGAGCAGAGGAGAGCAGACCTGGGCTCAGGAATCTCCACCTGATGGCTCTGTTTCTCCTGAAACTTCGTGGTTGATGTTGTGGCAAAGTAGAAGTTACTCAAAGAGAGAAGTCCCCCAGATAAACTTCTGCTGTTTTGAGAAACATCCCTCATTTCACAAAGGAAAAAAACAAAAGGGAAGATGATCTTTTGGCCATGCTTTACACAAATAAATGAACACGAGTCTTTCCAAGTCAGATGACATGGGGCTGCAAAGATCATGATTAAACAAACCCAAATCACCCCGTTTTTAAAAAAACCCAAAACATTAGATCTACATCCATAAAAAATAAAACCTTAACTACTGCAACACCACACTGGACACAAAAATAACTAAAAATAAACATTTGTACAAAACCTTACATAAGGTGTACTAGGTTTACAACTTTGTACAACAGCTGCCCAAACATTACTGACTATAACTGGTACTCAAGTATCTCGAGAGCAAAGACTGTTTTTCAGACACACAAATACTACACTTAGAAACCAAACCCACTAAAATATAAGATCAAACCTCTCTACTACCTTTCCCTTCTGAAGATGCCAATAATTCCTGCATGATTTCTTCAGCCACTAGCTCTGCCACAGTTTCAGGCTGGAGACCCTGTGTGGTCATGAATGCCTGGGCTTTCCTGCACCTGTCCGGCTGATGGGATGACAGAATTGCTCGAAGCACTTTTTCAGGGTCGTGGGCTGAGATTTCACTGTAGGAGCAGTTCAATTCCTAAGAAACACACATACAGTCAGAAGATTCTACACAGCAAAAATTCCAGTCCAGAACATACACTGACCTGCAGTACCTCTTCTTAATGATGAGCTGATGCAAGAGGGGAGTGCTGGAGAAGCAGACAAAAACCACAAACATAGTCTGTACTTGTATCAGTTAACAGTGCCTTCATCTTTATATCTTTGGTATTAATGTTCTCCAAATCAGGATGGCATGTGAGTACTTTGTATTTGAAGTTAAATACACACAGAGCTGTTGCCATGGACAGAGATGCTTTCCCAAACCAAATATAAACCTTAACACTTAAAATACCTACAAGCAAAACAGGAATATTTCCTCCCAAACACTTCATTGTGTTTTACTGCATAAGTCTTACTTATGAGGTTCCTTTCCCTCTTCTTTTCTCCTCCTTCTTTTCTCTTCCATATCACAAACTCTCAGTGAAACAGATACAGTAGTTTTTACATTTGGAAGAAGAGCTGGTGAGGCTCTGTAAAGGCTCTGCTGTAACATATTACAGCTTTACAAATTAATCAAAAAATGTACCTCATAACCACAATGATCAACTCTTAATTCAAAAGTATGGACATCCAGCTTCAGGCAAGAAGTATACAGACGGTATAAAAGGAAACAAGCCAATCCTACGACTGCTTCTTAGTAGCTCAGACCTAAAGCACTCACTCTGCATATTCAAAGCATGAAAAATTCTGTAGGAAAATCTAAGAACCTCTGTGATAAGGATGACACTAATATTTTCAGCACACACACTGCTGTGTTTATGCAGAAAAAAACTAATTAACGTTCCAAAAATACAGACCAAGTACCATGGAAAGGGGTTCTGTACCCTAAAAAAGTGTTCAGCAGCACCCTCTGGAGAAGAAGCAGAGGTGGGCTGCCAGCAAGCACGAAGGTCAAGGAGCAGAGAGGCAGTAAACAACAATCTGCTACTTCTATCACTGTCTGGGTCAAACCACTTGGAACTTATTAGCCACTCCTCTGAGCAGCCTCTGGGTAAAGAGCTGCCACTGCGTGGAGCCTGCAGAGCACTTCTCTGCTAAAACTTCTAAGGC
This sequence comes from Falco cherrug, assembly GCF_023634085.1. Taxonomy (NCBI): domain Eukaryota; kingdom Metazoa; phylum Chordata; class Aves; order Falconiformes; family Falconidae; genus Falco; species Falco cherrug. The sequence goes on from NC_073703.1 coordinate 3,814,251, forward strand.
AGCTGCTATCTCCGTCTGCTTCTGGGTTGGTGTTGATTATGAAGGCATCCCACAACAAAGGCCTAAAGGAAAGTGCTAGATGAACAACATATGCTTGAAAGAGTATAAAAAAAGCACATCAAAGAGACGCAGGCTGAAATCTGGCTTAGTGGAGTCAGGGGTAGGGGTCTGGGGAGTCTGAGAGTTGAGTTCATTTCAACACTTCATGCCTAGGAAGCATCTGGCCATTTTTCCACACACAAGACTTGGTAATTTCACCCTCTGGAGCTTGTTTCAGGCACCTGATGAGTACTTTCACCCCTCTTTTTCCTTTCCTCCACAAACTTCCACAGTACAGCTTGACACAAACCACTTGTTTCTTCAATAACGCTACTAGACACATACCTTAGAAAGTTCGTACAAACAGAGAACCTGTCTGCAGTAGTTTCTCCCGTGGACACATTCATCTGTGAGAGCCTTCAGACTGGTAATGACTTGATCATCTAGAGACGGAGACATGATGTGTGTCCAGTCTTCTAAGCTTGATGCTGGAAAAAAACCCACTATAAATTCCTTTCTCATAAAGACAGGTAACACCAACAAGCCTTAAACTTGGAGCAAGACTCTGGAAATCTGCAGCAAATACATAAAACTTGCTCAGTCTTTGAAAACTGAACTTGATACTTGTGATTTTTTAAAATTCTTTTCAAGTTTTAGAGTACAAACAATATGACAGAACACAAATAAGCCAAAATATCCACAATGGTATCTCAGATGTAAAATTCCTCAGTGTGAGAGCACAAGGGTTCAGCAGTCTTTCTGATGGCTTAGGCTTCATTTATTCTCTTCTATTTCTATTAAGCTCTATACACATTAGTATTAGAAAGCAATGTTCCAGCTGAGAGCTTTCTCATTCCGACTTCATAAATATGCACAGGGTACTTCATAGATAAACATTATCAGGCTTGGCCTTGCTATTAATAAGACACGCTAAGTTCTTTATAAGGTACAAATAATTCAGAGAAATACATTAATTAATGCATTTCCTTGTTTCAGCTCCAGAAACACACTCAAGATTTACTAGAGTGTGTATTCCGAAAGCAAGAACATAGATTAAGTTCAGTGCTACTTTACTGGAACAGAATTGGGAACTATAAAGAATGAACAGTTAAGAGACTACAGAAACTGTATACAGAAACACCCTGCCTCAAGCACCTACGAGCAACGTGTATTACAAGGCTTAAAATTCCTTTCACTAGAGGATTTAAGAACCAAGAAGATAACCCACTGTTGTGAAGACCTTATTTCCTGCAGAAATGTTGGGGGCAGTTAACACTAACAAAAGAGGAAGAATCCAGTGGGACGCCAACAATGGTATTACTTGTCAAGTGGCTGAATTGGTTAGTTTACTTACTGCTTGGGACTCTGCTGGGCTGAGATGCGCTGCTTTCAGATCTCTCCTCTCTTGCTGCAAGGAGAGTCTGAATATCTGTGTGTAATTTGTCTAGATCAGTCTCCCCTGCGGCGAGAGCTCTGCAATGTAATACCAGTGCAACATCTCTGCTGTAGAAATGGAAATACTGACAAACACGACTGGCTTCGTGCACACTTCCTTCGTCAAGGAGGCATCCAATCAGAAATTTGAGTGACTCCTCCTCATCACTAGTCAAGGTCTGTTGAGACTCTCTGAATGCAAGGCCCTCTAGTTTTAAGTACTTTGGTGTGTTCAGAGCAGGAAGCTTTGAAAAAGAAAACTCCTTAGCCAAGTTATCAAAGGTAAGATCCCCGTTTGCTACAACAGGGGAGGAAAATCTCGACTTGGCCGACCCCTCATCTGCAGATAACGTTTGTTGTGCGATGCGACAAACCCAGATCTGCTTCTCTATTTCTTCTAATCTGTGCAGTGACACCGAGTCATTCTTGGCTAGCCAATGGCCAGCTAGGGTAAGCAACAGACGCCTCTCCATAATGCTGTTTATCTTCTCATGAGCTGAAGGTTCAAATACCGTGTTTGCCTGATCAATAAAAAAACAAGATGCAGCTTCGCTGGAGATGGAATTTTTCATGAAGTTGTCATTACATTTTTTCCAGAATTCAATTCTTGTCTGGTTTTGATGCCACTGTCCAATGTCCCTTAAACGATGTAGATCTCTTAGACCCTGCAAAATTCACAGAGGTTTTAAACAACGATTTTTCCAAAAAGGAAAAATCACACTAGATGGCCAGCATACTGAAAAACTGAATTTCGATTAAATGTCTTAATATGCAACAAATTCATCTATTTTTCTCACCCCATAAAACTGACTGCATAGCAAGCAAAACCAGTAAGAGAATAAGGGAATTTATACTGTCCTTTTCAGCTCAGCACTTTACAGTCAACTTGTTTTGTGTACTTGCACTGAAAATAAAAAGTGGTTTGAAGAAAATTTTGTGTTTCGGGAAGGCTGAGAGGTTAACATTCTCAATACTGCCAGTAATAGGAGTATTAAGAGGTGAACACCATTACTTAACTATACTGTACCTCTTGCATAACTACGTTGTCCACAGGCAATTCAGCGAGTGCTGCTACCTCCCGAGCCAGGGAGAACATTCCTTTCTCTTGTAGCTGCTCCAGAATTGATCTGCACTCACTCTGAAATGTCTCCATATTGAAACTGGTTAGGATGGCGTGATTAATTGATATGGAGGAATCCTTCAGGGTCTCACTGAGTGCACAGAGTTTCTTCACGTAAGGGCCTGTTTCAAAAGAGTAAGAACAACTAAAGGCAGCTGGGTTTTAAACCTGAGGAAATTCTGCTACTTATTTCAGCATGCAGCCCTGCCAGAGGAGCACAGATTTGCACTCCAAAGACTCCATGGGACTGAAAATAAGCTCTAAATCCATAACTAAAATACTTCTGCGCATAATCTGTCCCCTCCTTATCAACATCTGCACATAATCATTCTCTGAGACAGACTTACACACAGTTACATTTTCACCACTGCAATTCACTGTAAGGACCAAGTCTGGTTATATAAATTTTTATACAAAAATAAATCAGAATGAATACACTTAAACATTTTCAGTCACTGAAAAGACATTGTATGTAGTCTTTAGATTAAAGGAGTAATACCATCTAACAGCAAGCTGGACTTACCATTGAGTAGAAGATTATCTGCTGCAGCAAACAGCTGTAAGAGTTTTCCTAATTCATATTCTGTTCTACATTGCTGCATCATCAATTCAAGAAGAAACAATGCTTGCGATTCCAACCATTGCACAGGTAATTCTGAGGCTGCTGCTTCATCTTCAGTTTTAAGCTGTGTAGATAAAGATTTTTAGGTGTTAGGGCTCTTTTTGCAGATACATTCTGCATTTTGGTGGGAATTGCACTGGAAGTGGAAGGTGTACCAGATCTACCTCCTTTAAGAAACAATGAACTGCCATTCCCAAGGGGGCACTGAGCCACTACTGATGTATGTTTGACTTTGACCTGAAAGTAGTAAATTCTATGGCCGGGTGACCACCAATTATTCCTGATAATCATGGAAGAGATAAATGATGCAAGAAGGATCAGAAACGGTCAGATAAAATAAATTGCTAGATTAATAGCCCCTGTCGCACTGCTGTATATGTTATAAGCATATCCACTATGTGAGCGGTGCATAGGGAAAAGAAACTAATGTAGCCTTAGCTTGAATTGCAGGAAGGAAAATCACTAATGACATGGAATGTTAGTTGCCAAGATATTCAGGGAACTAGAAAACTGTGATGGAAAAGAAAGAACTGAAATAATGTCTGAACACATCTGCATGAGACAAACAAGGAACACTGTGAGCACATTTTGGTCCTTTTAAAATCAACCACTAAATCAGTGTTTTGATTGAAGGGTGTTCCACTTCAGTGTTCAGTTCACTGGGTCATTTTCAAAGAAAGCCTAGGCAACTACCAAAACTAAAGCAGTACCACAGACTTTTTCAGAAACTTTGAAACATTCTCAAAGTTGTCTGACTTAAATAGATATTCCTTGTAAAAGTCACTAGTTTATCAGCTCAGTATTGACTTGCTCTGATCAATATAGAATAAAGAATATTCCACACTTACCACAAATAATTCAATTTATCAACAGTGGTCCTACCTGACTCAATGCCAACCTTCAAACAGGAAACTGCTCGCACAAGGAGGATGACCTGTATTTCAGTCTGACCATATCAACTTAAAGCAAAATGATTTAGAAAAATGCACTGTGCATTTTAAATTATCAAAAACATTTTTCCATCAACTGCCAGCAATAAAAAGAATGTGTCGAGACCCACTACTTCACAAATCGGCTCCTAGATCATTCCAAGCATACCTTTTTTCAGTACTATCACATTCTGGTAAGGGAAGACCTAGGCAATGGCATTCAGAGAAAATGGATTTGCTTACCTTTGTGAGACTTTCCTGAAACTTGACCAATTTGCTTTTAGCTTCATTGTATTTTTTACAGTTCATACATAGTTCATACATCTCCAGTATGAACAGTAAAGGGGAATCCTTTAAGACACAAAAATAGGTTATAATTCTTTCCTAAAAATACCTAAATAAACGTAGAATGTGTCTTCCTCAGTACCAGAACAATAAAGTTCTAATTTATTAAAATTGCATGCAAGATTGATATTTGATCTGCAAATCTGTAATAATTGGAAGAACTTCCATTCAAAGATTTTCTTACTTGACTAGGATTTTCAGTAGATTACACCCGGGTTATCTAGGCCACAAACAGCAAGACAGAGGGGGAATCTACAGACCATCTCCTCTCCAAGGGGATGTGGGATACATTCAAGTATACCACTAAAAAGACATCACCTTACCTTTAAAAAGAGCTGGAAGCCATTTAAAAGCGTTTTACTCTTTTGCTTTCTTAAAAAGACTTTCCAGATAACTGATAGGTCATGAAGATCCCATTTGTGATTTTCTGCTGAGTTTTGAATATGATTTGTTGCTTCAGCTCTGGTAGTATCATCCACAGTAGTAATTATCCAAACACAGAGACAATGAATAATGTTTGCATCCTGTCAAATGACACAAATGATGGTTTTATAATAGCCAGAGACAAACATCACCTCATTATATATCACTTCGTGAAACGAGCCACACCATTCACAATTACTACAAAAACCAAGGAAAAAAATAATCAATGAATGCAACCTACCTACCATTTAACACAATTACGCATAACCATCGCTTTTTTATTACTTATTCCTCTAAAAGATAAATAAATAAATAATTTCATCAATACTCACTGGGAAACATGCTGCTAAAACACTCAGAATGGGAGCGTGCTTTCTCAGTCCTTCAGTCAAAAGGTAACATGAAGGGTTTGAGTTCCCCTGACATTGAAAAAGGATTTGAAAGAGACTATCTGCATATTTGCTCTTGAACACACTGGCAGCACTGTTTTCAGGACTCCCTGTATCAGGACACAAAAATGATAACTTCTCCAACGCCAGCATCAAGTGATCTTGTAAGTTGGGAGTGAAATCTTGAAGGATAGAAATGACCTAGGAAAACAGAACCAAAAGCATCTCTACAGAGAGAGATCCAAAGAGAACAGGGGGGAAGGACTGAAGCATTAAATACACAGAAAAGAAATAAAACATACTTCGAATTTGATTTTTCAGATTAATTCTGGACACCTAGAGAGGAAAAAGTGTTCTGTAGCTGTGAATTATTCTAATAAAATATTGAAGCTCTTCCTTTTACGTGAAGCTAAAAGGCCTCCTAGAGACACTCATTTTTTTCATCTCTCTTGTACTCCTAAGAACATAACATGAAAACTGTCTAGTTAGTTGCTGTTGTATAATTATGTATTTTTCAAGACAACAATGAAGAGATGCAAGTTAAAATCCTAGGCCTGCTAAGTATCATCTTACCCGGAATTTTACAGTTAGCTTCCTCACATTACTTCTCCCAAATTGCTTTTAATTTTTACATATTGGTAAAATATTTTATGTTCAAAACAAAAAATGAAAGATTTGGATTTTCAAAAGCCTAAGTATCTTTTACACAGAAATAGGTGTAAGTTTTGAAAGGAAAGATGAGTGACTTTACTAAAACTTACATTGAACATATGGTAACTCTCCAATAAAAAAACCCCAACGGCTAATTTATTTTAAATTAAACTTAAAAACAGTATGAGTATGCCATAATTTTAACTAAATTTACAATGAACATTAAGTCCCTTTTTGGCAAATACTTTTGTCTCCAATTCACTTCAAAGAAACACTCAAATCACTCCTCTCTGCGAATTGTTTTCTCCACTACTGATTTATAACATCACATATGATTTTTCCAAATGGGATTTCTCTCCCCCTCATCTTCTGCTTTAATAGTTAGCTCTCACGCTCTTAGAAGCATATTATTATATCTGCTGAACAGCCAAGTCCCTCTGCAGTCAATTTCCTTTGTCTTGCGTTTGCTCTCTCTTGGTATGTGAAAAGCTAAGAAGAAAAGTTGGGAAATCCAGCTGTAAGAGAAGGGCTATTGTATTCAGAGCATATCAAGCATCCTGAGACAATTTCTAACTCCATGGAAACTGATGAGGCTTCCATTTTATGTTGTCTCCACAATGTGGAGTCTTGTAAAAAAACTGTGTTTTTTCCTCCCTTTACTTTTTTCTTTTTGAACATCACAAAGAACATTCTTGATAAACTCTATCTTCACTTCAAACCATACACAGACAACTTACCTGATCTGGCTGGTAGCTGTACAGCTGGGTTTGGATGATGAACTGCAGCCAGTCGTTGGATTTGGCACATTCCTTTAGGTAAGATGTACTCAGGGCAATATTATGGAGTTTACAGAACTGCATTACCAAAGACCACTGCCTTCTAGAGTCACTAGACGTCCTGCATGGAATTTAAAGAGCTTCAGCTGTAATAAACTGGTATTTCTACAGAGATACATATATATACACACAGAGATATATATTATACATATATATGAATACACAAACGCTAAAACTCAGCCTTCAATCTCAATGTGCCAGCATAATCCTTTATATCAGGTTTTACTCACTTCTTCATTCCTTGCTGCTCAACTGCATCCCAAAAGGCTTCTTCTAAGGACAAAAGAACTGCTGCTGCTGCTGCTTTTTCACCATCAGCCAATTTTGTTAGCTTGTCAACTGTTTAAAAGAACATATTACTATTTCTGAGATGCTATTGGGGATTAGAGTAAGGGTAATATTTTCAAAAGTACCAGTAGTTTCCTTGTCGAGACAAAAAGACACCTGCGGACCTGAAGTTAGATATTTGACTTTCTAAAGTTATTCCTAGAATAAAATTAATATTCTTACAGCTTTGAACATCTGATTCACTACAGCTGTAAGGCAGTAGTTGATTGAAAATCAATTATGAAAGAGAAAAGAGATTTGGTGATGTTCCTTTGTTTAATCCTCCAGTCATATTACTACAACATTAGGCTGAACCTTACTAAATATTACACAGAGCCTTAGGCAGCTGTTCGGCAGTGTCTATTAGATATTCCTGCAATTCTGGCTGCATGTCATATCGCAGTCTTCCTGCCTTATTTGGCACGCCAGGTTCAAAACACACCTTCAAAATTAGTAAGAAGCAGGAATAAAAAAAAAGAGCAAAATTCTTAGCTCTTCAAAGGACAGGATGTTTTCACTGCATTCCTCAGAAGCTAGGCACCATCTTTCAATCCATCTCTGATTCTCTTCCCAATAAATACACAGTACCCTATTTTAAAACAAACAAAAGACACCCTTACCCAAAGATTCTCTTATTTGATTGTGCTGAGATTCTTCATTTCTAGTTCTGTAACTGAAAATTATGTTTGCAACTTTAAGATCAACCCTGAGTTTGAGGCTGTCGAGACCGAGCAATTCTAGAAAACACACACAGGCTGCTCCTACTGAAGGTACGCTGAAGAAAGAAAGAGCTAAAATGTAGGCTTCATTTCCTGCTTGCTGAATCCTGAAACAAAAACAACACCAGTTAACACATATGATTTTTAACCAATTTTCAAACACAAATATTCCCCATGCAAGCAAGTACCCACAAGGTTTACTAAACTCACAGGCTTTATTAGCCTGAAAGCCATTAACAAACCAGAAGTTTCACATGTATAAAAAAATACAGGTATGAGAATAAAGCCTCAGATGTGATAAGCAAGAGTTTGCAATTGTAACAAAAACTAAAGCAAATACATTTGATATTCTAATTGATAAAAACCATCTGTTAGCAATTTTAGTGCAAGAAGTCCCATTGCAGAGCTTACAACCCAGGCACTGCAGCATCAAAAACCCAAAACTGATTTGCACATTGCGCTAAGCAAAAAAGATACCCTAAAGGGTTCTGCAGTGCCTGGTTCATTGGTTATCTGAGATTTTTCCAGAGTAGTAATTGAAAAAATCATGCATCCTTGACTGTCTTTTAAACTGTTAAGTACTTCAGTCTACGTTAACCTGTTTTCCTTTTTGCCCAAATCTTAGCTGCTTACACAAGAGAAACTGGTTTGCATAGAAACAATGAAAAGCAAATAGTGACTCATACATAAACAAGACATTCTAGAAACAAAGTGATTTGTTCTGATGTAACTCCTATTAATTTTGAATATACTTGCTAGTAAATTTAATATATTCAAACAAGATGTGTAATTTGACCATATGCTTTTGAACACGACTTTGAAACTTCAGCCAGAAAATTTAATTCCTTCAATCACCAATACATTATTTGGCTTACTCATTTAACCAAGTAAGTATCGTCCTCAGGAAATGTCAGAGGAATGGGGCATCATTTTTCTACAAAGTGATCTAGAGGCTCAGGTCCCTGTGTTTGATATGACTGGAACATTTTTCATTCCTTGCTTTCATTGCGCAGATTTTGAGGCAATTCAAAATAAAGCTCACCTTCTTTTAGGTGATATTTGATTACTATCCTACTTGATGCTAGACTGAATAGACTCCTAGGACACCTACAATTTTTAGTGACACAACGCACACCACTTGTTTGCTGTTGGGGAGGATGAATGTTATTCTATGTGCTAGATGATAACTTCAAAAGAACCATCTGACTGTCATGTTTGAGAAGACTTACAACTGTTTGGGGGATTTGCTCTTTACTAACTGCTGGACCAAAAATGTACCAAAAGCAAACGATGGACGTCCATGGTGCAAATAGTACAAAAAATCCAGTCGTTCCATGACAGCATATTTGTTCACCAGTTCAGGTGATGAAAAATGAGGAAAGTCACTTGATGCATCTAGAAAGAATATTATTATTAGGAGCTGATAAACAGTTGAATTAAACACAGAAAATGGCTTTCAGCTACAGAACATGAGATGACAATCCAATACCTCTCTTCTTGTTCCAATTCAAATCCCAGCATACCCAAACCCCACTGAAATTCCAATTCTCGTTGTAAAATCAGAAATCTGGATCACTTCTTAGGTGCTCAACTTGCTTTTAAAGGAAAATATTGCTTTTCTATCTCATCAGACATTTTGAAAAAAATCTTCTGTAAAGAGCTTAATGGAAAAAGGTAACCTATCTAGGATTTAATTTCAAAACAAAATTTTAGTAAATTGCACTATTTTTTTTTTGGTAAAGGAAATGGCCTTTTGAATAGGTTTATCTGCCAAATGATTCCACTGGGAGGTACTTTATCCTAGGTGCTCAGACTAGACAAGCATATAAAACTTGAAAAGTAACATACCTGATACAGCAAGAGTATTTGTTGACTGCCAGCCAAATAATTTTGTGGGATCAAAGGGCACTAATGACTGAAAAGATTAGAAACAAAATATGTTGAGACAGCTTAAGCTTTTCACGTCAGACCAGACTTTAGACTATTTTAGGAAGCTATGGTAGCAGGCAATCAGGCACAGCCTGTGCTGATACCAAGCAGTGATGTATCTTGTGCAGTTCTCTCTTGTATTTATCTACTCCGTAGGATCAGAATACAAACAAATGCAAGGAATGGCTTAGACTTTGGTCTAACGAAATAGGGAAAGAACATGCTTATGTCTTTTGCTGAACTGTGATCCTAGCAAGGTTAACACTTCCTAATAATGAATAATTTGTAGCATTTCTTCCCACTTTCACTTTACCTTATACCACATTTCTGAAGTAAAAGGCATTTGCCCAGAAATGTGTGATGACATTCCATGAGACACTATCCTTTAATTCTAAATTTCAATTTCCCTTAGACAAGTAAAAACATTTTAACTTTTGTAAAACTAAACAACCTGCCCACTGAACACTGAAAGAGTATCACTTCTCTGACATTCCAGAGCTGCTGAAGTTAAACACTGCAGACGCCTTTACGTGTCTGGGGGAGCAGGGGGAAGCCAGACTCACAGTAGATACCATTTTAAAAAATTATTCAGAATGAAGCCATAAACCTTAGCTCCAAATTAAGGATTCCAAGGAAACGACATATGGTCCCCACCCTCCAGCCTTCAGCTGAAAACCAGCTCCTCTTAGTTTACTTTTGTTCTGCCAAAAAGCACTACCGAGAAGTATTTTGTGTACCTGAACAAGATGGTACAGAGAGATGTCAGGTGGCAAAATTCCATGAGAGGTACACGGGGGGAAAAGAGCAGCTTTGAGTTTGGGGTAAGGAGTCAATGCCATTTTTAAGAGCTGTGGATCAACTTTCTTTAGAGGTTTTTCCGTATCTTCATTCTGAAGAACCTATATTGCAAGGAAGCAAAAGTATTTCATTAGGAAGAAGAAACTTGCATTAAGATAATAACAAAACAATCTTTGAATGTGCCAAACAAACTACCTCACGGGTACTTGCCATACAGTGACAATACAGAAAGTATCATTTTTTTCCTCTAAAATCCTTTTAAGTTATATCAGACACATCCTCAACAGTACCTGACATTTTAGGATACTGTGCTATGTATCAAAAGCTATCTGTATTAAAAAATTCTGTTCCAACATGCGGTTCAGCATTCACCAAGAACTTTTCTATTAAAAGTGTAATAGTTTATAATGTGCTTTTTGATCTCTATAGCACAATGCAACTGGTTAACTCAATGTAACCAGTAAGCTGAGGTTTTTTAATACATGCCCAGATTTTTAGCCTTTAAAAACAAAAATATGGAAGCTGAGTAACACCTGTACCGATCAAAGCAGAAGAGCAATCCAGTTACCCATTGCTTCATTTACTCAAAAACTACAAATGACTACAAAAGGGGATAGTTGTCTAACAAATACAGGCACACCATTTAAAAAGTTTATTGAAAATATTATTCCAAACTAAAACTATTTGAGGAATACAAGTGCCTATAAACACTCTCAGCTGTAACTGTTACGAAGAAGTTAAACACTCCAACTCATGGCCACTGTGCCTTTCTAAATCTCGTAACCTTGAACCGCTCTACTCACTTCATTTGGTCAACTAACACTGAAAACAAAATTTTTATATGAGGGGAAATTATATGTTGGCGTTAGTATATTTGTTTTTATTAACATATTCCTTTGAGTTTTCAACACCATGTGAGAACTTCTCCAAAAGCTTATCAATAATTTGTTGCACACAGTACCTGATCAATACCTCCAGGCGCATACATTGTAGTAGCAAGTGCTAATAGTGTACGTCCTTCCAGGAGCATGCTACTCACACTGGCTTGATTACTAGGAATCAAGATCTGAGCATTTGCTAGACTAGCCTGAAAAATCTTCTTTGGATCTTAAAAGAAAAAAGTGAGATTTAAGTTCATGTAAAACCAACAGGAAATCATTAAATTATGCAATACAGCTGTTCTACAACTATGAAAAATACTGAGATTTCTATTTTTGTTGCTAGTAGTGATTTTTCTCAATCTACTTATAAATACAGATAAACTGTTCTAAATGTTACCGAGCTTTCCCCAATTTCAAACCATAGTTTTACCTACACAGATCAATTTGGATTGAGTCTCACAGTTCAGCATTGTATTGGTTCAATTCTTTATCCTACACTGATTACACTTTCTGAAAAAGCTTCAACTTGGGCATATTTTTATCATTTGTTAACGTGCAACTCTACAAAAGATGAAATGTTTCAAAAAAAGTGAAACGAGTTAAGGGCACAAATTCTACTGATTTTCAATGGCAATAATAAAAAAATAAGGCAAACACATAATTGAAGGGGCAGAAAAGCCAACATACACCACAAGAACCAGAGGAAGCTTTAATTTTAACAGTATATGCATTTTCTTATGAATTCTCTTTGTGTTCAACCTGCTAGGAATATAATCAAATTGGAGGTAATGATTATCATACACAAAATAATCCTCACGTACCTTCAGCCTCCAAATCTTTATGTACAGTTTAAGTAGGAATTACAACCCACATTTTAGAGATGAGGAACTGATGCAGATGTAAATGATTTTTCATGGTCAAAAAAAAGTTTGCAGCTGAGCAGGGAATTAAACTCATAGCTGTGCCAAATACTGAGCTAGCAGCAAAAACATCGGACCACCCCTTGAGACAGGCCAGACTCCTACCTCGTGGATTACTGGCAACCCCTCGACACTGCACAAGGAATTCAAACCAGGGATGTGCTTCATGCAATTCCGCGTTATCCAGAATAGAGCAATTTGAAGGAGTTAAACTGGAAATAAGATGAGTAGCAGCACAGTGAAAATACAGTTTTTGTAACCATCCTCTGCCCCAATTTAACACTGTATTAAAATTAAGAGCATCCAACTTGGTGTTACAGTGGCTTATTTCATCTGTTCTTAAGAAGGAACCAAATCACATCACCATTCTCTACAAGACGCACAGCTTTAGCTGATATGGTGCCTCTGACAGTTCCCTTCTTTAACATAATGCTTCTGTGCTTGCTTGCTTCCATAAATCAAAGTACTAACTTCCAGACCTGACAACCCCAAACACTTTCCAAAAGGACTTGATTCACAAATACCACTCGGCATAGTCATTTTATGCAAACTAAAATTGACTATACAAACAAAAAAAGATTTGTTGGCTTTTTTCTAGCCCACTTTTGTCGTCTTAGTAGTTGCACTGTTAGACCGGAGTTACAGCCAAGAAATTTTAATTAGAAAGTATTCATATAGTTCCGATACCCAATATTGCTTTCTCTTTCAAATCGCAAGTAATCCTAATTTAGATGGAAACCAGCAATTTATTTGTGAATATATCAAGAATGAACTCATACTTGTGCTCAAGCGAGGGAGTTTCTGAAGAACGAGTAGTCTTGGCTCATTTAAGATTGTATTGTTTATAACATTACACTAATTACAACTCTAATTGTTTCCTTTTATGACTGACACATAAATTAATATCGACCAGACAACCTGAATAAAGCTTCAAAATACAGTACAAAACCTAACATGCTGCCTCACAGTTTTTCATAAATGACAGTGATGTGACCTGAGTAGTCTTACTTGCCAAACAGGAAGGGTTGAGGAAAACTCTTACTCTCAACTATTGAAACTGTATTTCATTATTTAATCTGCATGAGATTTGGGGGATGAAAAGCATTCATACCTGTAATAGTCTAAGTAAGTGTATAACAGATACTGTAAATTATGTTCTAAGCAGTGAAGGACAAAACGAGCATGGAAGTCCAAACCATTTGCAGTGCTGTGTTTTGGAACAGGGTGAGGATTTTGCAGTACTCCCCCAAGGTAAGACAGTCTTTGGAGCAGAAGTTCAAAATCTTCTAACTCAGAGCAGACAAAAATTCCATTTCTATCAGTAAAGAGAAAAAGCATGTGCACTGATTAGACAGATAATCTCTTTAACAAATTCTGAAGGGTGTTTTCAGTTCAAAATTATAAAGCAGACCTTTCCTTCTAAGGGAGTACTTCACTACTGAGGCTAACACAACATGTCAAAATACATTTGACAGTGGTAAAACAATATTGTAGTTACTACAGTTCACTGCAGAGAGCAAGGTGTGAGGAGTGAAATGCCATGTGTTTAGCATTGTCTCCCATGCATTGAAACGCATATAATCACTGTGCAAGACCAAAGAGGTGACAGAGCATTTCTGTTGCTCTCATGTTTCTTACTGTTTTCAGATAATGGGAAGTGCAAGTACAAGACTAAAATTAAATTTATTAATGGTTTGTGCTGTTTCAAAAAACGGCCCTAAATGCAATCTAAAAATTAATATGTGTCAAAGGTGTTATTAACAGGTACTTCCATAACTATCTGATTTTGGCTTCACATAAGATAGAAAGTTAGTATAATGCATTAAGGGCACATACCTAGCCAGCTTGTTTAATATATCATTTCTCATATAGCTACTACATAACATATTCCGGTCAATAATGTCTGGAGTAAGAGGGGGCCAGTTAGCTTGTCCACACAAAGTCTGGTTGGGCTCAGATTCTTCAATCCATGAACAAATATTAAGCCAATCATGCTGGGCTGTCAAGTGCATCCAAAGAACTTCAGGATTACATGTCTTGAGTTCTGTGTTTCAGAAAGATAAACTGATGAAACCAGCACAAGCAAACACTACTTAGAGAAATATTGACATTTCTTTATACATGTACATATTTGTAATGAATGGTTGCAAATACGATGCTGAGATTAACTATACTGGTACAGCTTGTTAGAGCTTTATGTTGGAAAAGCTAAATGTAATAGCATAATGTGATAAGCTTTACAGAACGTAGCAGGCAGACATTTACAATGAGTGGCCATGCACTAGACAAGTCCCTTTTGGCTAGTTCCAAATTTTTCTCTCCAGGAAAAACACAGAACCCTCCAGAACACAACAGGATGAAAACACATTATTTACCCATTTTCACTGGCAAAAAATAAGTGCCTTACTGTGGTAGCACACAACTTTAGTTATATCAACATCACTCCTACACAACTGCAATAGACTATGTCAAAGACAGATTTTTAATTCACAATTTAAGTTCTTAGTACCAGAATACTTGCCTTGGCGTGGTTTTCTGGGGAGAAGAATCATCTCCTGAATAAGCTCATCCCACCACTGCGCCCAGTTAAACATCACTCTGACTCTCCTATTGTGAACCCGATGTCTATCATAACTCAACAGTGAGTCTAAAACAGCTGTATGTCTGGAAAAGTCTTGTTCTTTTCTCCAGTTCTTGAAACTGCAATGAAATATTGCATTAGGATGTTTTCTAGTACTCTTTTCAAAAACAGTCCACAATCTAACAAATACAAGATGATTAAAGGATCAACAAATTTTGCTAGTCCATTCTGAAGAGAGTTCTAGAAGTGGTAGAGGGACTTACTTCAGCTAAAAGTTTGAGAATTCATATGAAAGCAATGAGTAAAGAATTACCTCATTTTTCCAAAACTGACATAGCAAATGCTAAGTATCGTAACATTTTTGCTATTATTTAACTGTAAAATTATTTTTCTAGGTTACTTTAGTTTGCTATATTATGGATATCATATATCAAAAGTAGAGCCATTTGAACATGCTTCATTTGATCAAGAATTCTAATAATATCATTTGTTATTAAAAATACTTCATTTATGGTTATGATGACATGAACAGAAGACCTCTGTTACACTGATGACAGTATGTCATGACTTAGTCTGGAAAGAACACGACAGCAATTGTTACATTAATGAGAAAAGTAATCAGTTCCCACACTGACCCTTATTTCCACAAGTGAAGACCAGTGTGAAATTAATGAAATTACAGACGACTATCTGTTAGTGCAGTAAATCATATGGAATGTAGAAGCCAGCATTTAAATCCTATTAAAGTTATTATTTAATAGTTAAAACTGATAACCCACATTACCTGGAAAGAGATTGAATCTCTTTATTTTCTTGGAAGGATTCCGAGTAAAAGCTTTCAACTTGATGCACAAAGTCTATCATTTTCTTCTCTTTTTCAGAAAAATAATTTTCTTCTCGTAAAACTTTCACCTTTAATTCAAATTAGAGTATTACCTCCAATTACAATTTTTATCTAATTACAATAAAGTTGTAAGTGATCCTGCAAGTGTAAACAGTTAACTAGCTGTAGGAAAATATACTGGAAGCACTGAGGCCACTACACTTAAATCCCAAGAGAGCCAGGACTTCATGCTGTGTGCAAGCAGATAAGAACTAGACCAGAGCCAGAACAAAGAAATGACATTTTAACCAATTTTTACTTTAACTGCAAATACAAAAGAACATAGGCATGGCAATGACATGTTTCAGTAACTACATGGCAAGGATGTGGGGACAAAACCTGCTTGTTCCCATTCTGAAAGTGTGTCCAATACAGTGCTTTCTCTCAGCGTAAATATACAACAGACTTCAGACCTAAGAACACCAGATAGACAAAAAAAGGCTTTTCTGCACTTACCAACAAATCTCGTACATGTTTATCAACTGTGTAGAAACATATCTTACGCAATTCCTCCTTCACATCAAAGCCCTAACAAAAAAGAAGATACTCATTGTATGCAAACTGTACAAATGCAGCTGTGCATTAGGATAAAGGCATCTGCTTTCCTTCTAAAGCACACAAACTTTCACAAGCATGCTTGTGCTATTCGCTTCACCAGTTACTAAAGATGTCATAACACCTGCAGGATGCCTCCAGCATGTCTGGATATAAAACATGTATTTGTTAATACCTGACTTGCCATAATCACCTTTGCGCTTTACTGACCATGACATCAGTCAATACACATTTATAAACAGGCTCCCTCAGCATTCTGAAGGCATTAGTGATCAAAGCAGTTATTTAAAACAAGTTAATTTCCACTATAATATATGTATGTGGTAGAATCAATACATCCCTAAGACACCTAAAGGCTGCCCAAACTCTTAGCATTCATTTATTTCATTAGTTATAAAGAAGTGTTAAGAACTATCAGCATGCTTACTGAACACCTCTCACCATATTTCTCAAAAGTTCTGCGGCCTCTCTGGTATTGTTCTTCAGAAGACGATCATAGACCAGATTCAAACCTGTCTGAATAAATGCCTGAAGACTGTGAGCAGGATGGTGATGCATCTGGAAGAAGGCCTGGGCCTCTGGCATTTTGTTGCTTAAGATGGCTTCAGCAATGACTTCCTAAAAAAGGAAAAAAAAAATGGAACAAACAGATCTCATTAATCTTCAGTGTCAGTATCTTTGTCATTCCTACACCGATTTCCCCCCCAATAGTTTAAAGATATTTCCATATTCATAATTTCCTTAAATATATTTAATAAGAACAGTAAAAAATGGATTACTCATTTTTACCTCTGGTGTCAGTTTTTCCCACACGTGGCTTTCTTCTAATACAGGTAGGTCTTCATCAAGATCATTTTCCATGTGTACTGCAGGTATTTGTGGTTGAGGATATCTTCTCATAAATTTTCTAAGTTTAATAATGTAATCAGTTAAAATATCTGCACCCTTCTGCAGGAATTCATCAGGTTCTGTCAAGAGCATCCAAGATATCAGTTAAACAGAAATGAACAATACAGTATTTTTAATGCTTAGCCATGTTGTATGCATTCCCCTGACTAACAAACAGAACACACCTCAGAGGAAAAAGCACATCAGCTCTGTATCGCAATTTGACCCGTACAGGTACTGATACTGTCCACCACTATCAGCATACTGTCAGGATAGTCACAGTCCTACCAGTGCTCCAGAGAGGTCCCCCTATCCTCACTGACATTCTTCCCTTCAGGGGTGTGTTTTCCTCCTTCTCCTAATGAAGACATTCTCCTAATGAAGCCTGAGAGAGTTGAGGTTGTCCAGCGTGGAGAAGAGAAGGCTCCGGGAGACCTTATAGCACCTCCCGGTACCTAACGGGGCCAACAAGAAAGCTGGGGAGGGACTTTTTACAAGGCATCTAGTGATAGGACAAGGGGGCATGGCTTTGAATTGAAAGAGGGTAGATTTAGATCAGCTATTAGAAAGAAATTCTTCCCTGTGAAGGCGGCGAGGCGCTGGCACAGGCTGCCCAGAGCAGCTGTGGCTGCCCCATCCCTGGCAGTGCCCAAGGCCAGGCTGGACGGGGCTGGGGGCAGCCTGGGCTGGTGGGGGGTGTCCCTGCCCGTGGTGGGGGGGTGGAACGAGATGATCTTTAAGTTCCTTTCCAACCCAAACCATTCTGTGATTTTGTGATTCTATGAAATGAGAACCACATTATTAATCCAACTAATTACTAGTCAGGTAAGTCCCATTTAAAATGCAGGGACTTTTAAACATAACATTCATGTAGTAAGAAAGAAAGATTACCAAAAATCATGTAGAAAAAAAATATTAAGAATAACAGCTAATAGTCTTCTATTATCAGCAGAATTCAGTTCTGCTTTAACATGCACAGCCTGTTGGTCCACATACTGAAAAGCATCACTGAGAGCACAATTCGGACCCAAGCAGCAGGACAGCACACTTGTGTTGGGACATGTCCTCCCACTTTCCATAGCTTTCTCTAGCAAAACAAAATTCTGGAATTCTGTCATTTTAATACTTCACTAGTATACCAGCTGTTACTCCATTCCTGTACCTTTTAGGCTGTAGTTCAAAGAGCAACATTTCAGCAACTGTGCCAAGGTAAGCAGTCACGCACTCCCACACCCAGGCTGCAGCCCCATCACACACTGCTGTTTGCTTCTGTGCCACCCCTCGGATGTGTGACGGTGTTGCTACATAGTAAATCGAACTGGGGAGCGCTCCAGATAAAAAATAACCTGGTAGGCTATTTTTCCAGCTGTATCAGTTTCTTAAACTAGTCTATTCCATTCCACAGCCACATAAATATTTATGCCAGAATATTTTAAGTGGAGGCACTGAGAAAAGCACGAACAGCTGAGGGCTACACTCAAGCCATTTAACTGCACTACCATCAAGTATCCAGCAATAGCCTTGAAGTCCCGTTCTGCCATTCTTATGCATCCCAAAATGATCCTGTTGACAGTAACCTTTCTGATCTGAGAGCCTGATCATAGCTGTTTGGGCTAACACAGACACTGTATTCAGATTAATTTCTCATGTTTCCCCTTAAATAACATCTTTCACTCACTTTAATGCTTGGCAAATTTAAGCTTTTAATTAAAAAAATCAGTTGATCTTACTTACCTAAACAATGACACATTATATTACTACGTATGATTCAAAACGAGTAATCTTACCCTCTGTGTGCACAAAAATTTCTTCAAGTTGCTTGGTAAGGAAATTCAATGTGAGGTTTAGCAGCTGCTCAGAAAAGTGTTTACTGTGAGGCTCCATATCATTTTCTTTGATCGCTGAGCAAAGCAAGTTTAAAGCTGGCCTCAGCTCTTCCAAATCTGCAATATTTATACAAAAAGTTGAAACATCTGCATTCTACCGTATGACCGATAACATACATTTAAGTCATAAAGGTATGCTACAAAAATCTTCTAAAACGTGGCAATCTATACCTGTAACATGCTTTGCCTTCACATCAAAATGCTTATAATACGTATGCCAATAGCAGAACACAATGAAACCCCACACACATTATGCATCATTTCTCTCATATTTTCCAGCAGTAGAGAAGTTGCAATAGAGCATCATTCAAACATACAAGAGCACAGGCTAATCACAAATGTTTACAAACACATAGCCATAAATAGAAAGGCAATTACATTTAAACCTCAGTGTACCTGGAAGTATTTTACTTACTTTTTAGGTAAGACTGGGATGCACTATCAGTAGACTGTTCAGGCCCAGAGCACGGTGCAGACAGATTGAGAAGACTTTCTTTGCTTTTTAAAAATAAGTCTACTGTGTCTAGTTGAAGATTTTCCAAACCTGCCTAGACAAACATGCGGTAGAACAATTAGGCATGTATTCTGAAAATATGCATTGCACGCTTACTGCTAGTATTTTTATTTCATGCTCTGTGACAATGTCTACATGCTAAAAATACAGAAGAAATTTAAACTGTGTGCAACACCCGCAGCATGAAATAACAAGGTGACCTGTTCAGGACCAACCATGCTCCTTTAATAGGCTTTACAGAAACTCCACCCCTTAACTTCAGAGACAAAATATTAATTCAGCAATTTATTATAGAGTTTGATTTTGGATATAAAATAAATACAGTGTGAATCAGGACTCTGAATAAGCTTACAGCAGCTGAAAATCACTGTGACCCTCCTTCCCATCAATTCACTTTCCATCACACCCTTCAAATAAACCCAAAAGAATCCTACAAATTGTCTTCGTGTAAGGTCCCTTCCTCCAAACGCAGCTGAAAACACACACTGGCAGTGTACCGAGTGATGGTGTAGACAGACTGTTACAGAGTCCCAGACTTCTGGAAAAAATATTTTTTTAAAACAAGGATCTCTGTCATCTAGAGGTAGAACTAGAGCACTGGAAAACTGTAGAGACACAAGGAGATTTTTTTTTGTGGTCTGGTACATTACAGATATTTATAACCTATTATTAAGGGATACCAAGCATCATTTGATAGCTTTAAGTTCTGCTCTTGACTTCACAAGAGTGGTACAATAAAAACAAAAATTTAGTTCCAAGGATTTATTTTAATATTTGACAGTTTGCAAGAGAACAAAAACTGCTGCAGAAATTGGTAAAAATGCTTTTGGGTCCAGTTAAAAAAGTATTTTTGTGCACTGCTTAATTTAAAAAAAAAATTTTCTAATGCACATTAACTTTTTTGCTGTATTTCTTTTGGGTTACTCATCTGGGTTACTTGGGTTTGTTATTATATAATGACTAAACTACTACTTTTTGCCCCTAAGTTACTGAGGGTCATACTTCTAATTGCATCTAAAACCATCATTAACATTGCTAAACTGCATTCATCACTTTAAAGAAGTATTTTTGTTACCTGTAAGACATGAAACAGATTTCTTTACCTCTAGTGCATGTATCGGAATTGAACATCGTTCCCATCCATTGAGATGACAAACAGAATCTACGACTCCAGCACTGCCATAGATCATCAATCTATTCAAAAATTCTTCTTGAGTTAAACCAAACAGAACTAAGGAGAGACCACGCTCTAAATAAAAGAATCAAATCATAATTAAAAATACATTATCAAGTTGCTACACAGCAACATTTCTATCTATGGCCTCTCAACGATGCAAAGCCACAGCTGGCTCCGTTAGGATTTCTCCTCAGCAGGGATACGTCAGAAATTAGCCAACAGCGGTCAGGCAGACAGGAAAGCGCAGCACTACAAATAAAAAAAAACCCTGAACTTTTGTCAGAAGGCTACATCAGAACAATTACGTAAAGAAAACCCTCACCTGTCAGAAGCAGACACAATGGCACCTCTTCACTGCAATCCACATAAACACTGTTTTTGCCGAAGCGGTAGTACGTCACATCTTGTGACTCAAAGTCCCAGAGAGCAAGAGTCAATCCGTTGTTGTTTGTTAATACTCCAAAAATGGCTTTAACTCCAGTTACCAATTTACACTCCAGTTTTACCACTTCTTGTATGGCTTCCATGGGGATTTGTTTCCATTGCTGTCCTGTGTTGCTGAGGTTTGCACCATCGCTTTGCAATGGTTTCGAAGGAGCCCATGTAACAGCCCGTGGAACAAAAGCCACCATCTTCTCAGAATTTTCATAGATTTCAGGATCATGATCGTCAAGATGAGTAAAAAACTGATACCAAGGTAAATTCAAGTCATTCACCAAATCTGAAGAACCTGGTTGTCTTCTCCTTACTGTATCACGTAGTGAGGACAAGTGTGCCTTCCAGGACCTGGGGTGAAGAAAGAAGTTACCTGTAATATCAGGCATTACTCCAAGAACAATGCAGATAAATACCTTTTTAAAGTTTTCTCAGTTAAACAGTGTGCATTTTAAGCTTATAGATTCCATCCAGTATATTGCATTTTAACCTTAACATGTTCTGTTTATTTTTATTTAGTTTGCAGCCAAGTTGATTGATCACAGCTGCACTAGCTGACAATGTCCGTGAAGCTGTGCATTCTTAGCAGAAAATTTTCTTTTCCTTGCAGAAAACACCCCATCAATTAAAAAAAAAGTAGAATGAAATCAATTCCAGAATTGAGTATTTATTACATTTACATCAAATTATAATTATAATTTAGTATTAATATGTCTAATATTAAGGGTCACAACATGGCTAAAATATTTTAAATGAATACAAAATATTTTGAAGTCTGAATGCACTCATCTGTCCTAAACACGCAGCAAGCTGTGAATACTTAGAATACAAAAATCTGTCAATACTGGTTCAGAACTAAAGGGAACACCTTAAACAGTAATTACTATTTGGAAGCTGTTCAATGACATATGCCAAGTTGTCTTGGCCCATTTCCTAACATCATCCTAACATTCAAAAGCTTAAAAGCAGAGCGAACTGATTTCACTTGCCACAGCTACAAAATAAATGAAAAAAACCAGCAGTTTAGTAATCAGTGGTCTAAAGGAGGCAACACACATCCTGTTTTAGAAAGTTTTTTCGTTATGTACCTGTCTGTTCGGAAAGGCGATGACAAAAGCTCCATGCTATAGTCAGAACTAGCGAGGTCATCCTCGTCAAGTCCTTCAGGAGGCTTCACCGGAAAATTTTCACAATCTCTCTTACAGAGCAAATGCCCAGGGAACTGTCTGTAAATAAATAAATATTAGATTTCACCTTCCTCAGATGATTTCAGATACTTTTTTCTTTCATGTTTAACTCCTCCAGGAGCTGCAGCAAAGCAGTTTTCCCTCAGAGTAACAGCATTCACAAAAACGTATCCAGGTAAGCCATCAAAAACCAATACTATTTCCTTTGAGGTGGACACCACCTCGAAATTACAACCTAGTCCTAATCTGTCAAGCAATATCAGTATAGCTGTGTCATAATAGTTTTACAATCACATACTCTACAGTATTTGTAAAAGATGCTAACTGACAGTACATATCCTAATCTTCCTAGAAAAAATATTAAGTCCAATACCAAGTTCTCCTATTTGTTAAAGTGACAGAGCATAAATCAGAGCAAATAATAAAGGGCAAACTTTATAAACACGTGAAATTTCCACTCTACCAGAACTCAAAATAAAAAGCTGACAGCATCTCAACTATTACATGACCAAGATAAGTCACTTTTTAATGTTAGTCATACTCAAAACTTTCATTTAGGAATTCTGCTGCAAACGCACCTGAAGTACATGTTTAGATCCACCGAAATGGCATAGTTGGCCGAACTGATGATCACAGCAACACTGAGATCGTGTGCCACTTTCACTGCAGTGAGTGGTGATGTGATGGCTGGACTCCCGTCCTCACCCTGCACGTCTCCCTGGCAGAGTGCTACATTAATATTTCCTAGATTTACACCATCAAGAGAGTCAAATACATCTTTAAATAGCGTCAAAGAAAACACCAGGCCTCAGACTGTGCCACAAACAAGAAATTACATAGAAGGGGAAGACAGTGAATCTCTATTAACTTTGTGGTCCAAGCCAATCGCTACACAACAAAACATTTAGAACTGTTTGTTTTACAAGAGCATTCCAAGCTCACCTAGGTAGAATCTGAAGTGAACTGTGCTAGGTGCCGTACACACAAAGTTGTGTCACCTCAAAAGACTTGTTTTTTACTTAGAAGTGAACTGGGACAAATATGTATCGGCAGTTACATAATTAATAGGAAAAAGTAACGTGACTTTATTGCATTTTTTTGCATACATGTCAGAAAAAAGTTATAAAGGATAGGTTAAAGTTGAGTGTCTCATGGAACAGTATGCCAGGTTTGAGCTCCTATTCATTAGAATAGAAGACAGCTGTTTTCCAGGCTGTTATTCCCTGCACATTTGTCAATAATTTCTAAAGGATCTAATTAAGGAAGGCTACTGATAGTAGATGTAAGCCTGTTATATGCAGATCCACATATCAAAAATGCTGAAAACCATTACTCCAGTGTGAAACAGATTTCCAGTGGCACATTGAGAATCCACATTTGATACACAACTAAGGCATTTTTTACTACAATAACTAGCACTTTGCCACACAACCCCTTTATTGAAAGCATCTTCAAAACCAACACCTGAAAGTCTTCCAAGAAATTGCTACTTAACCCTGACAGAAAATAAAAATTACTTTGTTCTTCCAGATCATTCACACTGAGAGCTCATCTCTGTTATGAAGGATACAAATCCAGCCAGAACTGTCTAATAGAAACAGGATCCCCCTGCAGAAGTATGTATCTGTTACTCTTTCTAGAACTTGTGGAGGCAAATCAAGGGTAAAGCAGTCACATTTTTCTAGGGGTGAGTCTTCTCCAGGAAAAGTAAGATGCACAACAATAAACTTATTGAGCAGAAGTATGCATTTGTTGTTTTTAAAAGACAGTATCCTCAAGGAGAAAATTGAAGACAGACCTGTAAAGTTAAAGATATTTTAGGATTATAGTGATCTGGTACTTTTGATTTGTGAAGATATATCAGTAAAATTACAGCTCAAATTTATCCTCTGCTACCCTCTTAACAGAAGTTGGGATTGCGGGGGTGGGGGTGGAGGGGTAGGGCTTGTTTTGTTTTAAAACTCACTTCCTGTCAGCAGCCCTAATTTTAGAACAGTTTCCTAAAACAGTGTAGGCTTTTTAAGTGGACAATACTATGAGAAACACAAAAAATCACCACAAAACATTACTTCTGTCAGCACTGACAATAAAAGCTACAATCCTTGGAAATAAAAATACTTTTAGCAAGGGAAACTGTTTAAGAACATGTAGAACACCAAAGGTCTAGGTCCTGCAAAGACCGTGCATTCTAATTGTAGACTACATTTGCTAGTTACAGAACATAAGGTTAAACACATAATTAGCCTTTGCAGGATTAGTGAGGAGCTGCCCTATGTCTGTTTTCTTCCCATCAGTTCCAATATTAAAGGGGAAGTTTGACACAGCAGGGTTGCGTAAGTATGTTTTATTACAGTTTGTTTTTAACTCTGTATCATCCAAACACCTTACCCTACAACAGTTTGATTCCCTCTAACAAAGCCATCTTTGAATGCCGAAATGTCACTATTATTTTTCAAGTTCGTTAACACTGCTGCTGCTAACTTTAAATCAGTGTGAAAGTATTTGACACTTCCCTAGTGTTCAATCCTACTGCCTTGGTTTGTTTCACCAGGTGAAGCAGAATTAGACCTATAATAATTTCAAATATGGAATACACATTGAAATTTACTCACTAATGTTTTTAACTTCAAGGTGCTTTTTAAGTGTATCTTCCTTACAACTGTGCAGGGAAACTGGGTTGTATTTTCCATCTTCTCTAGTAAATTCATAGACAAACAGTTCATTACTTTTACCAAGAGCCAGTATTTTTGTCTTGTCTGCTTGCAGATCTTCTGTATTCTCCCACATGAAGCTGAAGATACAACATTTTGTTTATTGACCTTATTTTCTTTCCACGTATCATACTGAACGTTTCTGGAACTGTACTCATGATGGACAGTATCATTTTAATCTTTTGCAGCAAATATTCTGCCACCACCCCGTCCCTCCCCAATACTATAACACATTTCAGCCATAGCAAAGACTGCAATGCAAGACAGTGCTTTACAAATCCCTACATCTCTTCATCTCAGGAATACGGGGGGTTTCTATCCTTGTATGTTTCTTTCCTTCAGTCATCCATGACACATGCTATGCGAGTGATACTCTGCTTCAGGACTTCTAGAAGGAACACCAGTACTGTCAGCAAGAGAAGCAGAGCATATTGCCCATTTCCATACGCTTTGCCTCCCCTTCACTTGGGTTGAGAAACATTTCAGGCGTGTGTCTTCACACCCACCCTTGTATGGGGAGGGGAGCAGGCAGAGAGGAAACAGCTACAAGACCACATAGGATGGTGTGGAATGAAACAAGAGACTAGAGCACTGTAACAGTGTTGGCATCATGTGATACTGCAGATGTCTGCAACTGCAATGTGACTGTGGTTTTGACTCAGCATTAAAAGCTACTAAAGCAAATTAAAAACATCCTGTGATTGTTGAATGTCACACACAACAGCTGGCCCCTGACCAACAAAGCAGTCAAGCAGTCAGGGTGCTACAGAATCTCAAGCCAGCAACTTAAAAAAAAGAAGAAAACTTGTCTGTTTTTGTCATCTATAATGAATACACCCGCAAGTAAACAAATAATTGGGTGTAAATCAACGTCCCCTTCAGCAATGGGATTTTAAGGGGAGAGCATCCCATTCAAAGCAGGATTTGAAGTTCCCCTCAGCCTCCTGTAGCTTTCACGCCTGCCCTCGCCAGTGCAGGGCTGCTCCCTTCCGAGCGGCGCCCTCAGCCCCTGGGGTCCTCCCGGCGTCTCTCACCAAAGCAGAGCAACGCCGGGGAGCCCCTCCCGGCCTCCCTTCCCCTGCTCGCCCCCTGCCACTTACTCAGCCCAGGCTCCCGGGAGGACGCTGCCCCGGGCCCGGCCGCCTCCGCCCGGCACCAGAGACTCCAGGTAGATCCCACCAGGGACCAGGAGGCTCCCCAGAGCGTCCTGACCCCTGCTCAGCCGGACCCGGGCTGCGTCCCGCAGGCAGCACTGCGCCTCCCCCAAGAGGGGCGCCAGCAGCACACGCAGCTCCTGCTTCGCCCCTTCCATCCTCCTCAGGGAGGGCCGCCACCCTGGCCTAGCTGCCTTCCACTCCCCCTCCCGCCGCCATCTTGGATGGGGCAGCTCTTCCTTCCGGTCAGCTGACAGCGCTGACCAGTGCCGTGGCGCGACTATAACCCCCAGCAGGCAGCGCGCCCAGCGCAATGCACGCTGGGAACTGTAGTCTCCGTGAGGGCCGGCGGGCAGAGAGTGGCCTGCCACCACTCTCGCTCGGAGTGGCCGAGGTAGGCGGCTGCCTCTGGGGGCCTTTACATTCAGCCTTCCTTGTAATAAACCATTAACCTTGAGCCGTCTGAAGAAGCTCCAAACCTACAGCAAACCTACCCCTCATTCCCACTACCCAACCCGCGCCTCTTCCTGCCGCATCTCGCGGCTCCAGCTTGGAAAGGACATCATGGCGGCTCCCTCCCACACTGGCCCTCAGACGCTTAGTTACCACCGTTATTTGGGAATTGTGGGGTTTCCCGGGGCAAAGCGCGGCATGCCGAAGGTATTTGTGCCCGTACGGACGGGCCTACCGGCGCCGCGGCAGCTCCGCAGAGCCCAGGCACCGTCGGGAGCCCTGCCCGGAGCCGCTGAACCCCCTCGGCAGCCCGCTTAGAGAGGCAGGCAGCCCACTAAGAACCCCACGCAGTACCGAAATCCCGCCAATCCTGAAGGAACGGCTTAGCCCCGCCCCTGGGCGGAGCAGCCACTGGCTGGCCCCGCCCCGGGCAGGGCCTCGGCAACGGTGACCTGGCCCCGCCCCGCCCGGCGCTTCCCGCTGGCGGCGGCGGACGGTGGCCGCGAGGGTCCGGTCCGCGCTCTCCCATGGCGGAGCGGGAGGATGTCGCTGGTGCTGGGGCTGCTGTCGCACACGCTGAGCAGGGTGCTCTGGTACTCCGGGTTGCGTAGGGGCTGCCATGCCCCCCGGAACCAGGCCATGGAGCAGGACAAGGCGCTCGAGGTTTACGGTGACTGTCGTGGGGCTGTTGGGGGTCCAAGGGTCGCCCCTCGGGGCGGCGGAGGGGCTGAGGGGTGTGTGAGAGGCCCTGGGGGCCGGTGCTGCTGTGCCCTTGGGCTGTGAGGTGGGGGAGGCCAGGCCCTGCCCAGCTGTGTGCTGGGGGGGGGGGGGGGGGGCGGTCCCGAGGGGCTGGAGCGCGGGTGGCTGCTCCTGCGGGGCAGGAACCAAGTGTATGTGGCTTGTGTGAGGACAGGGGTCGCTGCCAGGGGCGTGGAGCGAGGAGGGGTTGCCCCTGGGGTGTTGGGGGGCCCGGGAATATTCAGGGAAGGGTGGGGGCCTGGTTTGGGGGCCGGCTGGCTCTGCCCAGCCCCGGGCTGCGTCTGGAGATTGGCGGATGCTGTGACCTTGGCATGGGGGGGTGCCGTGGTCACTGTGGGGGTCCTGAGCAAGGAGAGCGCTGAGGGAACCTGCCCCGCTTGGCTGGTGGGTGCTGCTGCTGCTGCTTCCCAGCTCCCCAGCAGGTGGGAAAGGGGCTGGGCTGCAGGGGTGGGGGGTCACCCTTTGTGTTTCATCACCTTACACAGAAGAGGAGCTGGACACACCTGGACAGGCAAGTCATTCCAGAAAGGTCAGCCAGCTAGTCCAGCAAAATGGAGATTTCTGTTCCTTGAATGACTGAGTTTTTGGTAGAACCTGGAGAGATCTCACCTCTGGAAATGCTACACATGGGACCTTGCAGGAATCCAAAAACATCGTCAAGCTTTCCGGCACAGGGATTTTGTCGGCAGTTAGGAGTAGTGTGAGGATTTTATGCAGCACTGTACGCACTTTTATCTAAAAAGAACAAAAGAGGAAACAATGTCAAGCAAACTCGATGTTAAAACTTGAGTGATGGTTAAATATAGGTACTTTGAAACATTGGTGGTTCTAAGTAATAACTTATGAACATTAGGCATGTGAGTAGTCCTGCTGATTTCAGTTCATCCGGAGGGTTATACATGTGCATGATCTTTGCAGAACTAAAGCACCTGTCTGTGTAAAATCTAGCTTTCAAAGACCAAAGGCATCCATGAAGTACTGCGGAGCTAAATCAGTGACAGTGTTCCTGTCACTGCTTGGTAAAGGAATTAATTTCTCTTGGGCCTTTTCACACAGAAAGAGGATAACATATAAAAATAGAGAAAGAAATTTAACAGAAATTACAAGGAAATGTGTCTGTGAAGATACCTGTGTTGCATGTATATGTGAAGTATTTTCTTGTTTGGTTAGACTTCAGTAGTTGGCTAAGACTTTAAGCAAAAAGTGATACTAGAGCCAGAACAATGGAAAAAAGGTGAAAATACTTGTTATTGGTCTGACAAATGAGACTATTAGTCTGTTTGCTGGTAAATATTCTAATAGAGCTAGACAGCTTGCTTGTTACCATCACGATCCTTAATGTAATTGAGGGGACAATTGTCAGTTCTTCAGGAACACAGAACAAATAGCCTTGTGACTTCTGTTGTGTCTTCTAGGTTTGTAATTCAGCAGCATCACACCCTTATGATGTAGACAGAGAAACAGAGGCTGGGGGCTGCAGCTGCAGAATGATTCAAGCGATTGTCTGCTTCCGTGGAAGTCAGGGAATGGGACTCAGTTCTCTCATTCGTCCCAAGTTTTGTTTTATGGTAGGAGCGATGACAACTTTGGAAAGCATTTCCCAGCCCTGCTGAAAGCATTACCTAGGTCTTAAGAGCAATCTGAGTAGCCCTTGCAGGAGGGTGAGAGGTTCTGAGAAGGGTGAGGTGAGTACCAGGAGTAAAAGCTTATACAACTGTACAAACTTCCTTGCTCGCCAGTCAGAGACTTTAGGCTGTATCTGTGATTTCAGGCATACCCTTCTCAGACGGATGGATTCCAGACAGACATGAACTACTGTTCCTGCCCACTGGCTGCCTGCTTCCTTCCTGCCTGTAGTATGGCAGTATTAGTTCCAAGTTGTACTATGCCTGGGATCCTTGTGGAGAGGCTGGGCCTGGCAGCTTAACGGCAGGAATGCGCTGAAAGCAGCTTTGCAGCTCTCAAGAGCTGCGTGAGTCTGTACCTGAAGATAGACTCAAGTAATTTGCTGTAGTGAAGGCAGCTGTCACATTTGCTTTGGCAATGCAGTCGGCTATTGTAGTAAAGCTATTGGTAGGGCTACACTAAACATAAAATCACTATAGCTAGCTAAAAATACCTACCCATTCTTTTTTTTTTAACACGTTTAGGTTTTTTTAAACTGATCTTAACCTGTATCCCTTTAGTTACCTTGTTTATACCAGAAATGCTCGTACTTGCATTACTAAGGGGCAAACAACTGCACACAAGGCAGAAGTGAGGGAGAGGTGACAGCTGGGAACTTCCTAGGTTTGGTCTTCACTGTCAGAATTAGTGTTTCTTCAAGTTACGCTGTGTACATGGCACAGATGTGAACAGGCTAGAGATCTCATTGCCTTGCCTTCTGTGTTCCGTTACTCAGCAAACACATTGAAATGCAGAGACTTATTTTTTTCAGGCTCTTAGGAAGTGTACTGAATTAATATATTCTCTTGTGCATAATTTTTCAGTGTCCTATAATCAAATATTGTAGCTTTTGAATATTACTTTAAAACCTTTTGCTCTATGGAAAAGCAACAATAAATGTAGTTCTGTTTCATTGTGTAATGAAGTCTCCTTAAGCTAATCCAGAACACATTGCTTCTATAGAAGGCAACACTGCTTATCATTTTCTATACAGGTATATTAAACCTAGTTGATCCCCATGTTTTAGAAGCTAAGGAAGTGACCGTGGATACAGATAAATATGGATTAGTATATTTTTTTTATATTGGCTTTCCTTAAGATGGCTTCAGAATCTTATCTGGGAGGCCCAGGCTAGGAAGCAGAGAGAAGAATAGAAGGAAATCTGGCTTGTCTTGTTAATCGGTTAGATTTTGAAAAACCTGAAAGGCAAGAAAACCTATCTGAAATATTACATCTATGTATATCTTTTGGATGGGCTAGTATTACATGACATGTAGTTCCAAAGGTAATACATATCTTTTAATAGGCATGTTTTGATTTCTCTTCATTATAATGGAATTGTAAAAATAATAGCAAGTTTAGAACTGGAATGTGGAAAGTTAGTGCATAGTGAACAGCAAATGCCTCAGTTTGCCCAGTTCTGAAGCAACTCATGAGATGATGTAGCACTGATATTTATAGCTCTGTCTTTTCTGAACAGGAGCAAAATGAACAATGCTGGGAAGATGGTTTCTAATAAAA
The DNA here is from genome assembly GCF_023634085.1 of Falco cherrug. NCBI lineage: Eukaryota > Metazoa > Chordata > Aves > Falconiformes > Falconidae > Falco > Falco cherrug. The sequence goes on from NC_073703.1 coordinate 3,844,982, forward strand.
GTACCTTTTATTAAATTCAAGAAAGCTACTTAATTGTTGGTCACTTGTCTTCTGCTTTAGATATAATCCGTACTATCCGGGACCCAGAGAAACCTAATACTTTAGAAGAACTGGAAGTGGTAACGGAAAGCTGTGTTGAAGTGCAAGAGATAGGTGAAGACGAATATCTGGTCATCATCAGGTTTACACCAACAGTACCTCATTGCTCTTTGGCTACTCTCATTGGTAAGATTTCTCTTTCATTAAATCTGTAACAATGAGCATAAAGTTAATTTTAGGTTGTCTAATAACATCAGTTTTAGTTAAATTTCAGTATTGCTTTGCCAGCAGTTTGACCAGAGAACCCTGCTACCAAATGCAAACAAACAAAAAACTAGAAGAAATGTGGGGACATCCATCTATTTTTATCAAGTTAGGGAAACTCTTCAAAGAGAAGCTCTCAAAAATCAGCTGGGAAGTGGTACAGAGTTCCTTCTTTATATTCTCCCCATTATTTTAATAATGTTAAATTGAAAATTTAGCTCTTAAATTTAAAAAAATGTTTAAACTTTATGATTGCCTCCCTTATCTTTCCCATACTTTATGGGCTGTTCTCTTTTCCCACACATGGACAAAAAACCCCACAGGCAATCCCAGAATACCAAAAAGTTCTAAGCTGTTAGGGGTTTGAAAGCAGTTAAGTTGTATGAGACTCTACACTAGCTTGTTTTGCTTTCTTTTATTCCCCCTTTTTATTTGTGGTGAAATTGCATCTGAAAAATCACATTTGAGATCTCTGAAATGATTTGTTTAAATGTACCAAGGTTAGCAACTTTTACCATTTTAGATCCACACTAAGATTTCTCAGTCTGTTTTGAGGATTTAAGGGAAAGTAAGTCTTTAATGAAGAAGTACGTGTATTTATGCCCAAACAAACCCTTGCAGCTTTGCCTAAAAAGCAAAGTATAGGTAGTGAAGCATAGATGTTTAGAGACTAGAGACCTCATAAGCTTGTACAGCAGGAAGGAGCTTAACTGAGAAGCTACAGCCGAAGGGTCAAACTGCACATTATTTGGCCTCCTCTGTGGCTTGTGCTGCTCAGAATACAAAAGGAGAAGGTTGTCAATTTTACTGGTGATTTTTGATCGTTAAATGTGTCTTCTCTGAAAATGCACCTCAAACCTTGAATTTTACAAGAAAATCTCTGATCTGTTTTGTTTAAACAGGCCTTTGTTTAAGAATAAAACTGCAGAGATGTTTGCCTTTTAGACATAAGGTAAAGTATCTGTTCTGGAGCGTGCTTTAAACTACATGAGTATATGCCAAGTGCTCTTTAAGAGTGTGTATGCTGCAAGGATCAAGTAACTTGCAAGATGTGATTAAGGATAGGGTCTTCTTAAAGCTTGTCATTTACCTATGGTGGGAGTGAATGTTGTGGTACAGCGTAGCACCCAAAGGGATCTGCGAGTAACTGCGGTTATTCCTTTCCTTTACAAAAGACCATTTATTGCTGCACTTCTGAAGTGCACTGTGTTTCGAGGGATTTCCTCACCAGCTGTCATTCGGGTTCTTGCTTGGTGGAAAAGAGGGTGTTTTCAAACCCCACGTTACAAAGTGTTGGAATCATTCTTTTGCCTTGGGGAAAATGAATTTGGCCTTCTGCAATATTTCAATCTATCTAAGCACCATAAATATAAAATTAAGTTACTGACTCTGCTGTACTGTTTGGAGTATCTGAGAGTTGTCTCCAGCGGACCAACCCGCTGAGCGAGCAGCCCTGAAAGCCAGAGAACTGCTCTGTTGCCCGTTGGAAACCCATTAAGCGGAGTTCCACTGCTCTGTGTGGGCATCGTCTAGGAAGTAAAAACTTCAGAACGGTTTCATTAGAGTTTAGAGGAGCTGCAGAATTCAAAACTGGAACTTCATCGAAGGAATATATGACCTGTGTCTTGGGAACTGTTGTATAAATTGCATAATGGCCTGACCTAGGTTAGTATGCTGTCCCTAACGGAGGCCAGCCCTCACTGTGCTGTTGGAGAGTAAGAGACTATATAGGTAACAAGGGGTTAATATATCCTTAAAGAAAGCTATTTGGGCCTTAGCAGGAGCCAAGAGTGGACCTTTTATGACAAACATAGTCTTTTAAATAGAGCTGTAGAAACTTGCCCCAAAGAATTCCAAATATAAATTAATTAGCTGAGGATTTCTGGTGTTGATCTTTTTGTTGTTTTGTTTTTATAGTTGCTAGCTTCATCTTTCTAGCTAAACAGTGCGAAGTGAGACTTGCATTTCTAAAAAAATAGGCAGACAATGATTTGTTTTGCTGAACACATGGTAACAAATAGGTTTAGCTTCAGCGAGATAAGGTAAAAGGCATAGGAATTATTTACTAGGTTTTCTTTTGGTACATCAATTTTCGAGATCTCCTTGCAGCTTACTGTGTGTGAGGGGGTTTTGTTGTTTTTTCCAGGCCTGGTAAATGCATGAAGGTGATTTACGTCTGTTTCGATTCTAGTCTTGCAGTCTGTTCCCATGCAAGAAATAGAGACTGCATCACACTGCTATTTTCAAAGAGACTATCTGTGATTCTCATCATTGAGCAAAACTTACTAGGAACATTTTATTAGGAATCTCTTCCTAAGGATGTCTTTTCAAGACTGCTTAGCTTGTGAAAGTGACACTTGCAATTCTGGTGGCTTTTAAATAAATTGTTCCTGAGTTGTGGCCTGCAGAGAGCTTGCTGAGAAGGTCGTACCAGTTCTCTGCCCTGTTTGCAGTAGCCTAACTGCAGGTACTTTTTCACAAGAGCAGTTGATATTAGTGAGGAATGAATGGCTCCACAATTTTGAAGAAAGATTGTTGGGGCCTCTCTGAAATGGGGGAGGAGATTGTCTTGTGACTGGGTTGCAGTGAAGCCGAAGATCAGCTCTTAACATTGATCCCCTTTTGTTCTGTGAACATTTTCAGGAAGTATGAATTACATGTATCTGTACTGTATGATTATTTTTTTCTTCCAGTAATGAATATATTCAACTGTTGATGTATGCATCTAACATTAATGATCTCTCCTTTAGCTGGAAATCTACATATCTGAAGGTACACATTCCACTGAAGAAGACAGTAAGTAGAGCTTATGAATGACTGCTGTTGCAGATTGTGCGTTTGTGTTCTTTGGAGAAATCTTTTTCTTCCTCTACCTTACTGTTCTTTTCAGAAATGAATAAGCTGTTAAAGCTTTAAAATGAAACATGTAGTTGAGGCTGTTTCAAAAGCTGTTTTGGTACTGTGAACAGATGCTTGTTGGTGGTTTTGGTTTTTAAAACAAACAAAAAACCCCCCACAGTTCTTGCAGGTGTTAAGTTGTGTTTATAACAAAAGAAGTTGCTACTGTGTTGCAAAATAATTAACATGAAAAGCTTCCTGACTTGAGTGGTCTCCCTGTCTTAACATAACAAAAATATGTTTCTCAGTCAATGTTTAAAATAAAACTTACAGGACATAGACATTCTTTCGAAGCTATAGCTGATCACTCTCTTAAGCAGCTGTTAAAGCCTTTGCCCAGGCAATGTCCCAGGCTTTTTTGTTCTTAAGGATTAGATATCTTTTTGTGTTGAAAATTGGTTCTTTTGATTAAATGATTAGAAATTGAACCTGGAGAACCTGGACTACTAATTTGTCATGAGTTTCATACTTGATTTTAAGACGTATCGTAAAAGCATCTTGCATTCTTTTCCTAAACTAGAGAAGTAACAAAAATGTTCAGTTTCTGATGGGTTTTTTGTGACTGAGCTTTCATTTGCTTTCTTCCCAGTTTCCTGCTAATCCTCTGTCCTTTGACTACTGTCTCTTGAGCACGCACATATTCTTCTTGTCTTGTCATCCTTCTATTGTGTCTGGCACAACCTTCTTATTTTAGGCCATGCCACTTAAATGCCTGCCTGTACAGTGCTTTATAAGCTGTTGTACAAATGTCAGTTTTGGCTATTATGCAAATAATATCTTCCACCTAAAGAGAAAATTGAAAAGAAAGTGGACACACTGTACTGTTACTATAGGTTTTCTCAGTCTTTGAGCTGGGTGTTTACTAGGTTTGGAAAACCTTCACTGGACTATGTTATCTTGTATTTGTCACCTTACTGATGCAGTATGTGTAAAGTACCACTGAAAACTACTTCTGACTTTGCTTTTTATGTGATGTCTTGCAGTCAACAAGCAAATCAATGACAAAGAGAGAGTAGCAGCTGCGATGGAGAATCCAAACTTGCGTGAAATTGTGGAGCAGTGTGTTACGGAGCCTGACTAGTAGCTATAATACAGAGTTAATCATTTTGATACATTTCTTAAAATACCTTTGTTTAAAAAAAAAAAAAAAAGAAAATAATAATAATCAAGGCCTTGAGTTTAATACTTGAGTTCTTTCTATCTTCCACATGTTTTTTAAAAGAAATTGTTTATAAGATAGATTTAAATTATGATAAATTAGTCTCTAAAAATAAAGTGAAGTGTATAGTGTTAAGCATTTGTAATTTCTGGTGTCCAGAGAAATATTTTATGATTAAAGCAAAACAACACATACGTATTGCCTTCTGACAGACATTGTGATATAAATTCCATTTTGCAAGTTAAATTTCTACATTGTTTCAATCACTGCACTGTAAAAATAAACCAGATTCTTGTACTGAAATGCTGCTTTCTGAGTTCAGAAATTGTCTTTTTTTTTCTTTAAGCTTAGGTTTAGATGGTTGGAGAAGGAAACAATTTAATTCAAGTTCTTTGTTGATAAACACGTTAAAGCTGAGATGAATTCAGAGAAAGAATTTGGAACAAAGGGACTGGGCTAGAACAAGGTAGATTTTTACGGGGATGCTATTCCTGCTAAATATTTGTGCTTTTTTTCCCCTGTTTAGTACATGTTTCTGATTCTGGAGGCTTTGCTTTATAATTATCCTGAGGGTGAAGTTTTCCTATGGACAAGGTATTGCCAGTTTGATGCTGCTTTTCTTACGACTTACCTGCAGTGTGGAAGGTGAGAGAACCCCACAGCCCTTCATTCATTCCTTTGGTTCCCACTGTCCTGTTTCTTTTTGCTGCTCCCTCACAAGTCTTATCTGGGGTATCCGTAATGTTGCCAGCTGTCATGTTTTCTCCCTGGAGAAGTTCTCTTGGATTAGTTTCCATTGCAGCTGTAGATTTGACCATGAATTTACCTTTCCTGGAAGAATTAAGCAGATATTTCTCCCAGCTGTTTCTCTCCCAGTGGAAGTGATGCTCAGCATCTGCTGTACAGCCACAGGAGGGCCGCAGTGGTAAATGTGTGTGTGTAGGGGGAGAGGCTGCTGCCATCCATCTCTTGCCCCATGGCACTGACAAACTATTTGGGTATCCCAGGGGTGTGTTATCTGGCCAGTGTCTAGTAGTTATCCCCTGCAGTGGTTCATGAGAGATTTAGGGAGCTGTTCCTCCGTGAAACAGTGATTACTCTAGGGAGCTTGTGTTTGGTTAAACGGTGAGAAATCCTTGGGAGTTCAGTGCAAACATCTGTTGAGATTTCAGGGATTTGTAACCATTTTAATAATAAGCCACATAAAGCTTTCCTGAAGGCATGGAATGATTGAATGGACTCCAGCTAGGCTACGCGTTATAATCAGTGGGAGAAATTTTTCCCGTTGTAAATGAGTATCCTGACACATGTCACAGCTGTGCCAACAAAAGCTTGTAATCTCCCTGCTTTCAGTGCCAAAGTTATCTTAAAAACAAACAAACAAACAAACCAAACCAAAACAAACAACCCCAAAAAACCAAAGAGGTGGGGGGAAGGTGGGGGAGAGAACAGTCCCCGTTTTCCATAGGTTACTGCACATCTGCAGAGCTGTCAGTTCTGGCATATGTGTGGAAAATTACTTTTCTTAACTTCACTTACTTGGCTTCAGTTAAATTTTACGTAAATTTCAAAAGCCTTTGTGCCCTCATTGCTCATTTTGAATTTAGCTTGAGAGGTGTATGTTGTTAAGCAGCACCTTCTGTGGATGCTTCTGTGAAGTGTAATTAGATGTAAGCTTAATTGTGTGGGACACTGCTCTGCCTACTACCTCAGGTATTCAGCAGAATATGAAGGGAATTAGCTACTTGATTGCATGGGAAATTAAAAACTTGGTACTTTTTCCAAAATAAATAAAAAACCCATGGACCAATATTTTTTTTCAAATCCTACTTCGGGCAAAACTTAAAATCTGTGTATTTAGACTCCTGCTGGAATGGTCTATCATGAAGTATCCTAGAAGACACATTTTGCAAAGTTTTCTGTTGGGGTTTTTTTTTTGTTTCCTTGGTTGTTTTTTTTTTTGTTTTTGTTTGGGTTGTTTTTTCAGCTGGGAAGACTCATTAAATGGTCACTACTTACATAAACCAATTTGTTTTCTATGGAAAACAGGTAGAGATGTTTTGCTGTGCCATGCCATTAAAACAGAAGTATAGAACAAGAGCAATGTTTTTCTTCCCCACTGTTTGCTCTTTAATAAACTAGTTAGATGATAGCCATTGCAAATTGTAGTTTAAGTAAATACATTTTGCAGTTCAGTTCAATATAAAGGATTTATTCTTTGTAGTTACTTGTCATCATCAGCCCAGTACTTCTAATACAGCTCTTCTTCCAAAAGTTTTTGAATTGCTAAACCTTGATGTACTATGACGCTTGTACTGTTCCTTGAAACTTCTGTTTTTGTTCATTGCTCCATAAGACTTGCTGTCCTGCATCGCATCCAAAATGGCTTTAAGGCAATGTTTGAAATTCTGCACAAAGTCAGTGTAAAAGAGTGTAATACTCCATACAGAAGAGTCTCGATTTCCATTTTAAAAATAAATGTAAACTGACTTTGTTTCTATTAAGTAGAAGCAATATGTCATTTTCCCCCCTCCTTTTCGAAAGGGGAGAAACAAAAGCAAAGGATTTTTTAACTATGATTTCTGGAGAGAAGGAAATGAGCAAAGCTAGAAATGTTTTGGAAGTGCTTCCCCATGAGGGGGAGTGTTGAGGAAAGAGCACGCCATCACAGAACAGTTTGGGTTGGAAGATTGGACCTTTAAAGATCCAGCCCCCTGCCAGGGGCAACTTCCACTGGATTAGATTGTTCAAAGCCCCGTCCAGGGATGGGGCACCCACAGCATCTCTGGGCAGCCTGTGCCAGCCTCACCACCCTCACAGGGAAGAATTTCTTCCTTCTATCTAATAAAAATCTACCCTCTTTTTGTTTAAAACTGTAATCCCTGGTCCTAGCATTTCAGGCCCTGGTAAAAAAATATATCTCCAGCTTTCTTATAAGCCCCCTTTAAGTGCTGTACGGTCTCTCCAGAGCCTTTTCTTCTCCAGGCTGAACAACCCCAACTCTTCCAGACTTTCCGTAGGAGAGGTGTTCCAGCCACTGGATCATCTTCATGGCCCTCCTCTGGACTTGCTCTCTTGTGTTCAGGAGCTTTCAAAAAACCTGTGCCTTCCCTTCCTCCTTCTTTTGTTTTCCTTTTTTCATTCTTTAAGATCATGTCCTTTTGCCTCGAAGGGAAGCCTAGCACACCCACCAGCTGCCTGGTTTCTGTATCCCGGGTCCTGGGCTGCTGCCGGTGCAGGGGATGGCTGAGAACACACAAGGCTCCTGGCAAGGGTGAGGGTAACCACAGCTCCAAGGCTGTTACTGTTTGCTCTTTGTCTTTGCTTTTAGTAGGCTACTTAATAATGGTCCAAGATGTAAATATATGGGGGCAAAGATAATTTGCTTTATCGGAGTTCCAGTTTACTCTGGTTTAAAGCTGCCATTAGAGACTGGGGAGTTCTCCCTCAGAGCTGTCTCTTTATCTTCCAGTTCTACATTTTACATTTTTTGCCTTCAAGCAGAAACTTTCCCAGAAAATTTTCATCCCTTGAGAAAACTTGTTACCACCAGACATCTCAAAATAGCAATTACATGCCTTTTTTTCCTCCTTGTCTCCTGCTACACCAGAACTCACAGGTTTGATCTTTCATGCCGAGATTCCAGGAACTAGATGGGAGAGGTCCGTTTTCAAGTGTGAGACTCAAGCAATGAAGAAAACCCCTAAACCCTCTTACGTGTTTGTAGTAAGAGATGTATTCAAGAATACTGCATTAAAGAGAGATCTGGATTTGTATCACTTAAATTTTAGAGTGGTTCTGTCTGTCGTTCAGCGTGCTGCAGGTGTAAATTGTGCTCCAGAAGTGCATTTTAAGTATAAAAGTGAAATGCCTTTGACGTTGGCAGTTGTTTGGATGCTCCTTCTGCCACTGCTCTTTGGGTGGGTTTGATGAAATCTCTGTGGCAAAGCTACTTGCATCGAGTGCTGGTGATTGACAAGACAAAAGTTTATTAGTTATTTCTACCCAAGCCATTTTTAATCATTCTGATATTTTTAAGCATTACTTTAAAATGTTATAACGACAAGAAATGTAAACATATCTGTTTGCTTTGGTTGGTATTTATTACATGAGAATATTTCTTGTCCTGGGTGGATTTTAATGAAAATACTTCTTTAAGCATCGTACCAGGATGCCATTGACTGAATGATCAAATAACGTCCTGCTCTAGTAGGCCTATAAACTGAATGGATTTTCTTTCCCACTTGCTTTTAAAAAAAAGAATTGTTATCAAGAAATTTAGTATTTTTGTAGCACAATACCCCATTTTGATGACATTTCCATGAGCTGTTGAAGCTTCTTACTGATGGATCAACTCCCACATAGAAAGCAGCAAGAGAAAAATAAGAAAATCTTGTTTTGATTAAACGTGCCTTGTGCCAGACAAGCACATCTTCATGCCGCTGCTATGTAAGCAGAGACCCTGCTTGTCAGCATTCATCAAAGGAAGGAAACGGGCAACAGTTTCAGCTTTACACTGAAATGAACACAAAGCTTTAATTGCAATGCATCTGGCATTGCCCGTCAAAAATAGTTACAGGAGGGAGATATCTCTTAAAGTAATGGTTTTACACAGAGGGGGAGGATGCAGAGAGGTTTTGGATTTCCCCACCTGTGCTCAGTCCTGTGGTACCTGCTTCTGCATCACCCCATGTACCCGCAGGTGCAGCTGCTTTTTCTATTCCCTACTTGGATTTTGCCACAGTCCAGAGACAGCTGTTTGATGGATCAGTTTTCATTTGAATCATATGTCCCAGAGGAAGCTTCTGCTAAATAGTTTTCAAGGGATGAAAGTCTGTGAGCAGGAGGGAGGGCTCTGCCCGTACCCATGCGGTTTGCATTGCAGAATTACTGGTGCCCGTTGTGTGCTTAAAGCCTATTGACCACGAGCAAAGCCTCCCGCAAAATTCAGCAGGCTTTGGGAGGGTAATTTGTGCTCAAATTACACTAACTGTTCCAACTTACATGTAAGTATATCCTTAAACACCATGAAAAATACCTTGGGAAAAGGAAGAGGCTTTTCTGGGGGAGGGAAACTGCAATGATTTGCTTTATTTCTCTAGAAATTTAATCCCAAGGGGGTTATCTTATTCCATTCCCTGATCCAACACAAAAATGCTCCAAGTCATCCTTTCAGAGTCTCAACCTGTTTCAAATAACCTTTAATTTAAATAAACAGCTTCTGGATTGTAATGTGATAAGTGAGTGTGAGATTTGCACATAAAGGGCTGAGGACAGCAGGTGAGTGCTGTTCAGCATCTCGCTGCACATGAGCACTTGGAAGCCGTCTGTAGCCCCAGTCTCCATGCTGCTGATGGTATCGGGCCAGAGATGGCTAAAATATTTCTAAATGCCAATATGGAACTTCAGAGTGTTATTTCTCCTGCAGCAATGCCGGCTTCCGCTGCTTCAGACACCCTCAGAGCTGCCCACCCCGCAGGCTATTTGCATCCGGACGAGTCCAGCAAAGCCTTGCAGCTTCCCTGAGAGATGGATTTGGTTTCCAAGACTTTTGCATGAAACCGGGAACCATCTTGTGTTTCAGTTGCAATTGCTAACTCCTGCTTAGTCACAGTGATAGACGGAGCTTGTGACCTGGGTTTTTAAAAACTTTACTTTTGTTGGAGGACAAAACTCCTGCCCAGAGAAGGTCTTCAGCTCTGAAGAGCCAGTTGTTCTGGAAGCTTTACACAAGGGTTTTTCTTGGTGTCAGTGACACTGAGATAAAGTGACAAGTGGGACATCTGCAGCTTGTTTAGCTTCCTGAGTAGCGCAGGTCTATTTCAAACTACTAAACCCACTAAAACGGATTTTTGCAGATGATGTTTTGCTCGACAGATGATCAAAAGATGCTATTTTCTAGAAATACTGTATAGCTGAGGTCTAACCAGGCCAGCAAATGTAGCTGTGGTAAAACATAATTTCCAAGATATAATGTCATTTTTGGTAACAGCTTTCTGCTGTGTGCCCGCAGGGTTTCAGCACCCGCCAGCACAGATTTGTGTTACTGAATGTACGCGTGCATCAGGCAGCTGCCTGGAGGTACCAGGGACGGGCTGTCTTAAGCGAGGTACGTGAGGAAGACCTCCTGGGAAGCAGCGAGTTATTCTAACCAAGGTCTTAGGAAACATTTGCTTAAGTAATGAATTTTCAGTAGACCAAAAAGTAAGAAAACCTCATCTAGAGAGGACTGGAGAGGATGCAGGCAGGGATGCCCCTGTGCCTAACAGATCTGGGGAAGTGCCAGGGAAGGACTTTTATCAATAAAGAACCTCAGCCCTGGCTTGGAAAAAAATCAATTCGGGAAAAGCAAATTTGGTTTTTTTTTAACTTTGAACCAGATTTAAGGCACCTCCTTCTGCTTCTGTCTCTTCCAGGAGAACGAAGCATCCCTGCACAGAATGTATTTTACTGCCCAGGCAGTTTGACTTTCTGAAACCTGGGGGAAGGAACAAGAGTGCATCACTGCGCAGCGCAGCCGGAGCGCGTCCCGCATTACAGCCTCGCTACCTTGAAGAGGTTACTATAGGAAGATAAATGCCCTACAGGGACGTGTTAAATGAACCTGTGAACGTGAACTGGCATTATCTGCCAGCTGTTTTCCTGGAACTTGGTGGTTTTTTTCTGCTGTCCAGCGAGAGGGTTGATATTTTCTTTTCAGAATGAAGATACCTGCTGTGAGCAATATGGTTTTGTGAAGTACTGCAGCCACGAGATACGCAGCTCCTCTTCTTGGCTAAGTTGCCTGGTAGTTTGCTGAGTGCCTGGTGCCTGTGTGCAGCCTCAGGCTGCGCCGCTGAAATGGTGTTCCTGTCTCAGACTAAAGCTTTGCACAGGGAACAGGGCGCTGATAAAGGAAAAACTTCTTTACTTTGAGGGTGACTGAGCACTGGGACAGGCTGCCCAGAGGGGCTGTGGCGTCTCCTTCCCTGGAGACATCCAAAACCCACCTGGATGTGACTCTGTGCAGCCTGCTGTGGGAGAACCTGCTGTAGCAGGGGCTGGACTGGACGATCTCCAGAGGCCCCTTCCAGCCCCGACCAGTCTGTGCTGGCTGTAAGAGGGCTTTCCTTGGTCCTGCAGTTTCCGCTTCCTTGATTCTGGGATCATTAGCACTGATGGCTTTGTGCTGGAGCATGGAGGCTAATGTTTTTCTTCAGAGTGGCAATTCAGGAAAAATGGATCTGATCTCTAAAGCAGGTCTCTGAAACCAGGAATATTGCCAGTTCCTCCGGGGATGGGGACTGGGAGGTGGCTCCCCAGGGCTGGGCTCTGTCAGCTCAGAGGGTACCTTCAGAGCCAGCACACTTTTCAGCATTTCCATGTAAAGTGGGGTTAGGAGCTTTGTCTCTCCCTGTCGCTGCTGCCCTGCAGACCAGGGTGGGCAGATGCTGCGCTCCCACCGCAGCCGCAGGGTTTTGAGGTCACCGGGGTGGCAAAGCCACACTGCGTGGCAGCAGAGCAATGGGCAGTGAGCAGGTCATGGACTGGTGGAACAGGTCAAGGAGGGTCATATTGGGCAGGATCTTAGGTGCCTGAGGAACATAGGCTGTTTCTTGAAACTCGGGAAGACAGGCACGTGTCAACTGTCCTCACTATCAGCAAGTAGTAAAATTGTCCCTTCCTGTTATTATTAATATTTTGCATTTTCAATAAGGAGAACCGACTGCAGAGGGCACCAACAAGCCACAGAGTGATACTACAACCAGTCATTTCTGTCTGCTGGGTGAGGAGCATCCCTGCCCTGGGCTCCTGCTGCCCATCTCAGTCGGCATGCTCTCCCAGTATCCCAGCTGGGCTGCCCCGCTCCTCGGCAGCTATCTGGCACCAGGTTAGCATCTCATGTGGTTGGAGAGCAGTCCAGGTGTTTGCTGGAGAAGCTGCGGATAAACTGGGAAGTGGAGGAGCTAATGCTGGCAGTCTGATGTGAGCTGCGGTGGCTTCTGCAGGGTTTTGGCACTCTGCTCCTGCCCATGGCAGAGGAGGCACCTTTCACGGCAGGACTGCGGGCACCGGGGGTTACACCTCTGCCAGAGGCTCGGAGGAATCCAGGGAGTATCTGCAGGGATGTGAAAGGAAGCAGAAGACAGCACAGCAGCCCCTGCCACCACGTGTGCAGCATGGGCACCCCAGCCAGGGCGGGTGCTAGTGTGGCACTTTCATCCCAGATCGCCCGCCTGGCAGGAGGGAAGTTTCCTGAGCCCAGGGTCAGCTCCTGCCCCACGGCTCTGCCTTGCCCAGCACAGCCTCAAACCACAGCGTAAGCATGGAGGCAAGCCCTTCCCCACCTCCAGTTCCTCCTGAAGGAGCCAGCATTGTCCTCTTGCCCCTTTGCTGGGCTCCCACAGCATGCAAAGGCATTTGTAGCAGCTTCTGTTTTTCCAGGGAGGACATAACAGATTTGAAATCACATTTCCAATCCCAGATCACCAGGCTGCAAGTCCTTGCAAGCGAGGTGTAAACTGTGAGGTAAAGGGACCGTTTGCTTACCTCCTTGGGACCCTCAGTTGCTGACTTGCATTTGTGCTTCAAGGAGAGCTCAGCATCACTGGATGTAAATATTTAGAAATACCTATATGCTAAAAGTAGCTCGATCTCTATATGCAACTGCTCCTTTACCATCTGTAGTGACTAATACACCCCCATGTAAAGTTTTTGCAAACAAACCCCATGACCCATTTGTACAGCCCTGCTGCCTGCAATGGCAGCCCCGGGGTGGCTGTGACCTGCTGGAGCACTGCTGGGGCTCAGCACCCCAAAGCAGTTGGGTGATGGCTGTTCCCCTGCCTGAGCCCCCCACCCAGAGCAGCTGACTGCAATCAGCCGTCATACAAAAGCCAAAAAAAAGATAAAACAGCTAAATTCTTCAAATCCTTTTCTTGCTGTCTGGCCTCTGCTTTTCTGACCCTCAAGGCCATGCTTGTGAAACCTTTCTGTGTAGTACAAGGGTTTTAAGAATAAGAGAAAATAAAAACATCTCATTCTTAGCTGAAGAGGCATGGATGGATGTTGTGAGCTATTCCTGGGTCTTGTGGACTTTGTTGTCTCCTTGCATGCTCAGGTGGGACCGCATCCATCACTGGTCATAGAATCACAGAACTGTAGAATTGTTTAGGTTGAAAAAGACCCTTAAGATCATCAAGTCCAACCAGTTGTTGCAGCTGATGAAGGACTGATGACGTCTTTGGCTTTTTGAGGATTAAAATGCTCCAGATGAGATCACCTGGTGTGGACAGAAGCACCTGGGTAAGATTTAAGAGCCTGCAAAACACAGGTGCTCTGAGAGGGTGACTCAGCTGCTTCTTGAGATGCGGAAGGGTTTTAAGTGTTATTGTTAATAAGAGACATAAACAACCTCCTCCATAAAATGCCTGCTGCTTCCCAATTAATGAGCTCTCAGTTCCTTCCTGTCTCCAGCTCTTTGGAAATGTCTGGAGGTGACCAAGGGAGGCACGAGGTCTGATTTCTAACATGAGGCCAAAAGCCTCTGGCTCCTCTCAGAGAGGCTTTTAGGAGATCCTGATGAATAAATAGATGCAACAGCAAAACACGAGCTACAGCTTACTGCCCTAATGTCTTCTTCATGTAGGTTCTGCGATGCTGCAATCAGGAGGAGCCTCAAAGTGTTTGCAAGCACCACCCTGCTGCTGATTGCTGGGATGCTGCTGCTGGTCCCCCATCTCCTGGTCACGCATCTCCCCATCAACCAGCCGAGGTGACTGTTTAAAATACTCCCATTCCTTTCTTTCCCCTGGAAAAAGAAACCCTGCAGGACAGCCCTGCCCAGTCCCTGGGCAATCGCAGCCCAGCAGTGACTGCGGGGCTGGGGAGCACCCAACACCCCTGCCCATCACCGGCGATGCTGAACGCCTGCCGTACCCCCGTGGCCTCTCCCTGCTGCTCACGCTGAAGCCACCAGGCTTCCTTACCCCAGGTTCAGCAGGTTCACATCTCCGTTGGTTTTCTAAGTCTCTCCTTGCTTGGGGAAGCCTCCCCAGCAAAGCTGGCTGAGCTCAGTATAAGTTTGCACTGATGAACTTCTGCAGGCTGCTTCCTTTGACTAAGCTGTGCTGATGGACAAGACCTTGGGCTCAGCTTTTTTTAGAAGGCCTCATTATTTTAGTTATATCTAATAGTTCTGTATGGCTCTTCCCCTTCCCAATCTCTCCTGTCCCACCATCACCACCTGGGGACAATTCTTGCTCAGGCAGCCGAAAACACTCTTGGGGCAAGTAATGATGCAACTGTGCAGCTCTGCAGGGCAGGGGGCTTGGTCTGACCACCTTCCATTCCTCTTCCCCAGCCTGTGTGGGGTTTAACAACACTGGCTTCAGTCTCCTTTTAAAGTCACAAGCCTTCTTCACCAATTTCCCACTGGATTCTAACCCAGTTCTTGCCCATGTTGTTTACTGCCCACTAAAAAGCAGCTTTCACATCTTACAATTTTTTTTTTTTAAATAACACCTGCCATCTGTCTCCAGAAACTGGGCTGGACCGGGCTCCCCCATTGGACATGGTGTGGAGATGGCCAATTTACTCCTACCTCTAGTAAGGATGGGGGTGAGAAAAGGTTGTTAAAAAGATGCTGGATGGAGGTGGGAGAAGAACTGGGGACTCTGGTGCCTCCCCAGTGCTGAGCACAGCCAGCCTCAATGGTGCCTTGATGTCAATGGGTTACCTGGCTGACCTGTAGCAAGATCAAATGTTTAAATAAAAGGACAAACTGAAAGCCTATGGGGAAACTAAAAATATTTCAGGGAGGTTTTATATTTACAATTGGTTCTGAAGAAAACCAGGCAAAGCCCTTTGGAAGTTCAGTTTTGTGGATGTCAGGACAGCTGGAACAGGAGCCACAGCTGCAGGCTGGAAAACAGTAAAATCTGGGAAGAAAGATCTTTTATATAAATCAGTATTTCTGTAATGAACACAGCCAACTGACCAGGTTTAAATATTACTGTGAAGCAGCAAGTGGCCTAGCTAAGGGGGTTAGTTCACCCTGAATTTGCACTAAACTTAAGACAAACTTAAATCATCTTCTGTTTTTGTCTGAGCCGCCCGTAATAGCCCCCGTGCACCCCAAGCTGCTCTAACAGCCTCCAGCTACCAAACCACATCTGAGACGAGCATTTGAAATGTACACTTTGGAGTTGATTGGCTCCAGAATCAAGTTATTTTTAAAATTAACTCCATTAACATTTTCTCGAGAATGAAGCCTGTGCAACATTAAAGTTTTCCCTTGTTCCAAATCCGCCTTCTTTGGATTTATCATCTGTGAGTCCAAAAACCGTCAAGTGAAACCTGTGAGCAATTCTTTCCCCGTTCGGTAAGTACCAGCTGGAGGTTACAATAGATTGCAGGAAACTTAGCTGAAATCCTCCTCCAAAACCATATTGTTTGTTCTGTTTCCTCTGTGGAAAATATCGGACAAGACTACTTAGGAGTGTCTGTCAGAGCCTGGTGCTGGGTGTACGGGGGGGCTGGGGTCAGCCAGGTGCCCAGGGGGCACGGGGGAAGGAACTGGCGGAGGAGGCTTGGACAGACCGTGGCTGCATTTGTTTTCCTAAAGCAACTCAGCCCGGCTTCCAAGGCAGCTTGGGCATTGGATTACTTTGGGAACAGGATAAATCTAAAATCTAGAAGCTCAGTGCAACCTCTTAGAAGAATTTTGGAAAGGCAGTTCCTAATCATTGGGAAGCTTTACTTGCCAAAAATATAAACTTTCCTGGTTTAAACTTTCTGTATTTGGGTTGTGTTGGGTTTTACCTTTTTCCACTACTCAGAATTTTGTCTTTCACTTCCCCTCAGCTCTTCCCTTCTTTAAAAGATGCTGAAACATTTAGGTTTTGATTTTTAAAGTAGCGCGGAAGGCAGCTGCCCTGGGATCGATAGCCACCCTGGAGATTCCTGCGGAGGGATGCTCTCAGATCTCCAAGCACCAACAGGACCCTTGAGCTCAGGACCCCTGCAGTATCTGTACCCAAGATTTGCCAGCACCATGGCAACCATTTTAAGACAGAGCATCACAACTTTTGGTCAAAACCCCACATCTGCTGGGGGGAGCCAGATCTGTCTGGATCCCTCCAGCCTCTCCCTTCCAAAGTCCCTGGGGTTGAAGCTATTTGAATGCGAAGGGACAGTTGTTTTCAAACTCCAGTGCAGTCAGGTATTTACCAAAGACCTGGCTCACAAGGAGCTGTTTCAGCCACTTACTTCCCTGAATATATTCTTAAACATAAAAATATGTCTGTCTTTTATCAAATAAAAGGAAATACTCTTACTGACAAAGCGTCTTGACAACTCCCGGGCAGACTGGGGCTAGTAAACCTGAGTGTGGGACTAACGGCAGCTATGTGCATGATGTTGCCCAAAGCTGTTTCTTCCTCCATCCTCAACATCCCAGTGATCTCTGCTTTTTTTCATTTCTGCTCAATTTTGGCTGCAGCCCCTGGTCACCCCCTCTAGCACTTTGGCAAGTGGAGCCCAGGAACCCTCCAGCTGCTCAAGCTGAGCCACGAACTCACCTTGCAAACATCACACTTGCTTTCCCAATTCCCTATCTTAGCAGCGGTGACAGCGAGGGGTCTTGCTCCATATATACCTATATATGTATATATACATACCTATATATGTGTATGTGCAGAGACTCAGCAGGTCTCCATCAGCCTGAGCTGCCTGCCGAGAAAGACACAGTCTACACCACACACCCCAAAGAAGTCTTCAATGACACAAAATTAAAAAAACCCCTCATCCGAGAGCAGAGATGTAGCTTCGGTATTGGTTGCTGTTGTCATTAAGCTTGCCTATATTTGTATAAATGTACATTCCTGCCTTAAAAACCAGCCCTCAGCTCCAGGCAACCCAGTACAGACATCCAGCCGGTGCTGGGAGGCAACCAGGCTGCAAGAACAAAATTCCCTGTAGCCTCCGACAGGCTTAGCGGAGAAACCAAATGTTTTTCAAACAGGCCAAGTAAAACCGAGTGGCCAAAGGTCGGAGAGACCTCGACACCCCCATTGCTACGGCTGACAATGAGTGGGAATCCTCCCCTTTACTGTGCGCCAAATGAAGCATGCGAGTTCTGCAGCGCTGGTCTTCAATGGGGTCTTTCTGAAGTAATGAACCAAAAGTATCTTACAATGACAAAGTGAATGCATCCTGGTCACCACGCATCCTGTACCGCTAATGAAAAGCATGACTTAGGGCTTTCCTTCTGTCTGCACTGGGATTTGGGGGAGGCTCGGAGGGGAAGGCTCTGCCAGGGTCTCCAGCCGAACACACGCGTGTTCTCAGCGTGACCGGTGGCTTCCTTCTGCTCTGCTGGGGTCTGGCTAAGGACAGCGGTCACACCGGGCACAGAGCTCAGGGAACTCTGCAATGGGGGGTGGGGTGACATATTCCTGCTTTTCTCTTTCATCCTCTGCTCTAATTAACCTAGCAAAAAGGATAAACTTGCTTTCCTGGCAAACCATCCTTAGATACCCTGGGGAAAAGCATCTTTCTATTTCAAGCATCTTTTGATTCATAATGACTTTCCTGCTTTTCTTTGCACACTACTGCAGCAGTTATTTCTGAGTAACATCCTTCTGGTGTCAACACATTAATAAAAGCGTCTTTAAAAGAAGAAGGAAAAAAAAGGCATTTCTAGTTAGTTCCTTGGTTACAAGGAGCAAGTGAAAACACGGATACTAACAAAGCCGAGTGAGTAAATATCCAGATCTGCTCCTGGGAAAGGTCTGGCTTGGCGGCGAGGAGCTCTGCATGCACCTGCCCCTGCATCCCCGTGGCTTAAAGCAGATTCCGTCACCAGACAAGTCAGGGCCAGCGATGGCACGGCCGGGAAGCCACGACTGCACCAGTTCTGGAGAGCTTTCCATTGACCATTACAGCTGGTTTTCCAAGCTGTAGGTGTCAGTGAAAAATACTGCAGGTATTTAAGCAAGATGTGTGTGATTATTACTCATAATACAATGGATGTGCTTGTAGGAGGCTGGGCTTATTAGGTGGCTAAAAATCAGATGAAATGCCCTTCCAGTGGAGATGCCCACACTGCGACGCAAACTTCTCCAGCCTCAGCACCCACCAGAAACCTCTGCAATTTGGGAACCACTGGGCTTTTGGTTTACAGTAATTCCTGCTGTTCCCGGTCTGAGTGCTTGGGAACCGGCTCTGCTCAGAGCTTCCCAGGGGGACACCCCAGCCCCACCGCTGTGTTGTGACAGCTGAAAGCCATCGCAAACCCGGGGCTTTGGATGTGTCAGGCTTGGCCCTTCTCAAAACAGAAAGGTTTCTGGGTTGAAGGAGGAAGGTTTTCCCTGGCTGCTGCGGTTCCGTGTGCCACAGAGCCCCAGCCCAGATGGGGCTGCAGGGACACGAAGGCACTGGTGGGCATCATGCTGTGGCCATGAACCAGCAGCTGTGGCTGTGCCAGCCAGGGACGCTCAGGGACCGGCTCCACGTGAGGGTGTGTGGAACACGGGCCGGGCTAACAAGAAAACCTGCTCGCCAGGGTGCACGGAGCTCTCGCAGAAGCTCAGTGCCTTTGATTTAGGGCCTGGGTCATCAGTGCGTTCCCAAAGGTTTACGTTTGGCCAGGCTGAAGCAGTTAGGAAACAGCAGCTGCTGTTAGGTCCTCCCCTCGGCTGCGATCGCTCCTCTGGCATCCCCGACACCATTGCTCAGACAGACGGTGCCATGGGTTTGGCTGGGTCTCCCACGGGAGGGATTATCCCGTGCCCTCATCCCAGCTGCGGATGTGACCCCGTGCATGGGCAGGTGCCGCAGGAGAGGCTCACCAGGCTGGGTTGCCACCAAAATGGTTTGCAAAACCAGAGCAGGCAACAACACAGCACAGAGGCTGAAGCCTTTTGATGTGCAAGTCACCAGTGGGCTGCCAGCCCTTACCCCATCGGCTCAGCTCACATTAATCACACAAATCCCAATTGCAAATGGCAGCCTTAAATGATTTTCAGATGCAAACTGACTCCCCCTTTCTGCTGCAGCTAAGAGAATAATCATACCCCTGGTGTCGCCCATAACGAAACCATCTCCACTTAATTGCATTTTCAGTGAAAATTCCCTTGAAATTCCCTCAAGGGGAAGGGAAAATATGAAACCCTACCATTTCCTTCAGTAACTGTTTAATTTAACACACTCGTGAGCCATAGCCATTAAACCCCAACATATTTAGTGGCTATCCCACAGCAAAACCTGGGAGCATGATGGTAGCATGGGACGGGTGGTGCCAGTGAGAAGGAAAACAGGACTGAACACAAGCTCTTGAAACATAAACATTTACACCACGCTGGAGAGGAATCAAACACAAATGCTGAAGTCATGGCTTGTGCTTTACATACAAATTACACAAAGGAATTTCCCCTGTTACGGGACCGAACGTTGCTCCCCACAGCAGAGGTGAAGAAGAAACGTGCCCCGGGCTGTGCGGCCGCATTGTACCCGCGGCACGGCCGATGCTCGGCTCCAGCCTTTCTCCGTTCCATGCAAGGAGGATTGCCTTCATGGTATCCCAGTTTTTGGGTGTCCTCCATAGCCTGAAGAGTAATACAGAAAGGAATTCCTACCTAAATGCTCCTGACCCTCCTCCTGGGATCAACCTAACAGCAAATCCTCCCTAGGACAGGGAGGGATTAACACACGACACTCCCGGACCGGGCAGTAAGGGCTGTGCCGGCCAAGTGCCACTCCTCATACAATATTGGATATCCTAGTTAAGAGATTCAGCTAACCTTAACAGAGGTGAATCTATATAAGCAGGAGAAAAGGTTTTTAGCTTGTAAGAACACAGAAAAACACCTTAACCGACCATTAAACTGCTACACCGTAACTGCATACAGAAATCCAGGGGTATAAGTACTTTGCTGCTCATGAGGAAGGATGCAGCGAAGGGGACGCGCTGCTCACCACCTGGGCCAGAGCAGCTTTCCCTCTCCTTCACAAATACATGCAAAGGGATGCACAATGGGTCATTTCACTCGCGCTTTGGTGTCCCTAACCGTCCCCTCTGGGCAATGGCTTTGGCAGAGAAAGCCAGCAGTGGGGAGACGAGGGTACGGAGCCTTTGCACCCACTGTGAGCCCTGGCCTTGTGAGGGTAACTGAAGCCAATCCTTTATTCCTCTCCCCCGTCTCCATTTCTTAAATTACGGCTATTTAGCTTCAGTGTGTAAACATTTTAATGAAAATTACAGAAATGGGTTGCCAGCTTCAAGTCCCTTAAGGAAAAAAAACCACCCTAACCCAAACAGTTGGCTGTACTGGTGGAATGCTAGATGCTCACTTCATATATATAAAAATAATAATAAAAGTCAAGAGTTTTGTGCTGGCCTGCCAACACCATCAAGAGGCTGGAAATGTCAAGTGATAGCACCATAAGCATTTCTGAAAGATCTTCCCCAAATTATTGCTGCTTTCGGTTTCCCTTCCCCAAAATGTTTCCCCACCGGTCACCCAGTGGCAGCGTGACCCTGACAGAGGGTCCCAGCTGCCCCAGCATCTCCCATGGGACCAGCGGGACCTGCACACCCAGCCCACGCCAGACCTTATTTTTCAGACCGATGGTTTGAGCACCGTTATAGTGTAGCACAAATAAAAGAAATCAAGCCTTCCCCATGTTTTGAAAGAGCGCTGCGCCGCTCACAGGCGGCACCGTCCGGCGCTGCCGTGGGACGAGGCAGAGCCACAAGTCCTGGCTGTGACCCAGCTCCCTCCACCACCACCACGCTGCTCCAGAAGCCACCACGGGTCCTGGTGCTTCTCACCCTCGGGGACAATCCTGTCACCTTCTGGAGGCCCGCTCATCCCCACGGTCCCGGCCGGGTGCCACGGGGTGCCCGTGCTGGCGGCAGCTGCGGCAGCACTGGAGGTGGACCGTTGGGAGGTGGCACCTTCCCAGGACCCGCAGGGTCTGGCAGAAGCTGAATGTCAAGCGGTCGCGCTCGCAGACGAAGCCTGGAGGGGAGGCAAGAGGACAAGCACAGTGTTATTGCCGGTGCGCGGTTTTCAGGCATCTGATGCAGAAATCGGCAGGCGGTCAGCAGAGACAAACGCAGAGCCCACCTTCACCGGGGCACCGAGCATCCTCACTGTTTCCAATTGCCAGCAGAAATAACACCCGCTGCAGCATCTCTCTGGGGTAGCAAAATCATATGGGGGTGCGGGGCCAAGCCCAGGGCTCGCTCCTGGGGTGGAGGGTCTCTGCTGGAAGCCTGAGAGAGGTGACAAACCTCCCCGCAGTGACATCTCCTCCCAGTCCCCAGCCTTCCCCACACCGCCAGCAGGACGCAGCACAAAGGCGATCATTCATTTTGCTTTGCATTGTGCTTAGATTATTTCGAGAACCGGCACCATCTAGTTTGCTTCCTGCAGGTGTCTTGCAAACTTCAAAACAACATCGGTGCTGCTTTGAGGACGAGCTTTGTTTTGGGAACCGCGGTTGCGGTGCCAGCACCGTGTCCTGCTGCGGCGGCAGCGCCCGGGCCAGCTGCAGCAGTGGCTGGGATGGCCGTGGGTCGCAGCCTGGCCGCCCCAGCTGAGTCACTCACAGGCTGAGCAAACTGTTTGCAGAAAGTACTTCCTCTCTGCAAACAGTCTGGAAATCACAAATCCCTCTCCGGGGCCGGGAGTGCCACGTTGGGGCGTTAGGTCCAACGCTCAGGTTCACAGTGCGGGGGGAGATGCGAGTGCTGTCCCAAAGAGACCTTGCCCTTGGGGTGCGATAGGATGGAGCATCCCACCACCCCAAAACACTCTCACACCTGCCACCGCATGCAAATCACGGTGTTGTACAAACCATGACGCTGTGCAAACCACGGTGCTGTGCATCCCATGGGATGGCGTGGCATGCAGTGAGGAGGGGACAGCCCTCCCCTGTGCTGTCAGCAGTGGCTCCCAGCTCCGTCACCAGCCAGACCAGGTTCAAACAGGCTGCAGCTTGGCTTAGTTACAGCGTCAGAGACCAATCACCAAATATCCATCGTTCATAAGAATATATAGTTGGTTTGCTTTAATTTTGAGTTTACTCCTTTTCTATTTTATATCAAAACAAGCGTGAGCCTCCAGCATCTCACCTAATTGTGTAAGACTTCTTTAAATCACATCAGCTCTATCTAATCTTACCTTGCGTACAATTGATTAAAATAAATGACAGCTCTTCTCTGATAAAGGGCAGAGTCGATGCTCCCCAGGGTGGACGCGCGGGGCTGACACCCTGGTCCCCCTGCCCTGCCTCTCCCCAGACACCCTCTGCCTGGGACCACACCAAGCAGATCCTACCAAGGCCCCCCCTCACCCAGCACACACTACATTACACTATGGTCCCCGCCCCCCCCCCCCCCCCCCCCCCCGATGCAGAAGCGGGGTAAGAAAATGTGCTTTTTTCTCTTCCTCAGGACTCTTTTCTGCTGGGGAAACACTGGAACTGAGCTGAGGGAGCTCTTGCTGACCACTGCCCCTCGCCATCTCCCCTCTGCGAACAAAAGGCTTTGCTCAGGGAAAGGCTGCTGCCCGATTCCCACGGGGACGAGCCGACCCGCAGCCGTTAATGCAAAGGCCACGGCAGATGCTGAACAGAGACTTTTTCCCCCCATTTGGGATTTCAATCACAGCCCTCCCCCCTCCCCCAGCCCATCAGGCAGGAGGTCACTATACTGATCTAAAATTAATTTTCTATTTCAGTAGAGGTATTTCCTCCCTTCCTCTCGAGCAACAACTCTTTCTGCCTGGCAATAGAAGAAACCATTTAGCACAGAAGCTGCTGCCTGCCAGCGCTGTTGGATCCAACAGCTGCCGACAGACCGGGACCCAGCGCCGGATCCCAGCCCTGCATTACATTCCCAGGCTGGGGGTTTGGTCCAGCCCCCTGGGTGCTGGCAGATGATGGGGATTTTTCCTGCTGGTTGAGCACAGCGGACAAGAAATCGCTGTCAAGCCCAGGGAGGGTTGGGCTGGGAGTGACACACATCCCCAGACCATGAGAGCAACCACGCTGCACCAGAGCCGGTTGGGAAAAGGGAAGCGGTTGCTCGTGTGATGCTCCACTGGGGTCTCAGGGATGGTATTCCCGGGAGCATCCCTGCAGCTCCCCACAGCATCCTCTCGAACCCACAGCGCCCTTTTGCATTGGGACACTCGAGCACACGAATACATGTTTGCACATGCTGCAGGACAGGGATATCTCGAGCAGGGATGCTAGAACACCTCTGGGGTGTCTGATGACGAGAGAAAAGCTGGTGCCCAGCTCCAGCTCAGCACACCCACCTCAGCCACCTCTCCCTCCTCCACCTTAGGACTCGGTAATCATTGACTCTTCACCGGGGCATGACCGCTGGGTAACCCCCACACCTGCCCAGCCTGTGCTTCCCGTGGGATTTAGAAAGCCAGGGTGGTCTGACTTACAGGTTTCGAAAGCAATATTGGGTAGGAGAGATGGAAAACACACCGTCGGCTCCTGGCTAGCATGGACGGGGCTGGCGTGCTCCAGGGCAGGTAATTACTCGCTGTGTTGCACAGAGCAAATGTAACAGCAGTAAAAACTCCACAGCGTTTAGAAGAACTCTGTTAAAAATACTGCATGGATGGACGGGAATGTCACCAGCGTTTCGGAGGGTCAGCGCTGCAGCCGGGGCGATGCTCCTGGGGGGATGCCCTGCTGAGGCAGACCCCTGCTGAGTGCCTTGGTATTTTTAGCACACTGCCACTGTGCCTTGCTGGGCTCGTTTCTGCTCACGAGCTCTCTGCTTATCGCAACGGTCTTCTTAGAAAGCTATTTATGGATCACAACCAAGTTGCCTCCTGCCTTCCCTTGAAAGAGCTGTGATGGCTGGGCTTCTGGAGCCTCTCACTGGAAGGTCGCTTTCCAGGACCAGAGGTGATGGTGGTTTAGCTCTTTTTTGACCCTTTTCCAATGGGTCAACATCCTGGGTGCTGGTAGGGAAATCCTGTACCTGCACTACCTGTACACAGGCATAAATAAGCCCACCGGTCTCCTGCCAGGAGTTATTTCTCTTTGTACACCACACGATCTGCAAAGGTACGAGCTTACCACGGAATATCAGCCGGGACGGGCTCCACGGAGGGTGGAGAAGAGCCACCACCCGTGGCTGGAGGCATTGCTGCAACTAATCTGCTGACCTTACACGAGACCCCGCACGGATCCGGGTTTCCAGAGCATTTTAAGAAGATGAAGTCAATGGGAGTTGTTGCGCGCTCACCATTTTCCCAGATCGGGCCGGCCTTCGCTCTGATGTGGCGTCTCAGCGAGGATGTGTGCGGGGTCAGGCTCAGGTCTGAAAATCTTGGCTGAGCTCGTGATTCCTCCCCGGAATTTGGTCTTGGGCAAGGGAAGCTGTAATAAGTACTTAATTTGTCAGCTCTTCAGAGATGGGTCCCTACAGAATTGACCCAATTTTCATTTAATCCTTTTACTGCTATTTTTTTTTCTAGTAACGATATTTTTTTTTATTATTTAATCCTAACACTTCATTTGACCATATGCTCCAATGTTCAAATCTATGCCAAATTTTAGTCTAAAGAAACAGCTTAAAGCAGGGCTTTTAAAATCCAGGCTAAGTCAGCACATTAGAAACTGAAAACCCCCACTTTTTTTCTTTTTTTGGTTGTTTTTTTAAGTTGGCATGGAAATTGCTTTAAATTTCACTTAAGCTTCTGCCATACAGACCTAAGCATTTACTTTTATGCTCAGGAAAAATAAACTTCCTGGAACAGGTTTTGTTAAAACAAGGAAAAGCTGAGCTTAGAGCTGAGCTAGCAAAACCAGAGAATTAAGCTGCTGACCTCTGGCCTTTGGGATGCTCTCAGAGTCAGGGACAAATTTAACAAGTATTATCCCAGGCTCCTGCTCCGGGGCCCACGGTGTCCTGCCCTGGGAACGAGCCCTGGCGAAGGCAACACTAGAGCTGCGGTTGCTGGTCAGCACGCGTGCCTTGTACACTCACCTGCCAGGCTTGCCTGCACAGGCACATGCCCACAGCTGGGAAAACTGGGAGAAAAGCACAAAACCCCACCAGTTTTCAGGTGTCAGCCCTGCTGCTCCCGGCACGTCTCGCGCAGCACTGTCACAGAGCATCCATCGAGCATCCAGTCTGCGGATTACAGACCAGGGGGAGGAAAATGCTGGTGCACTCTAAGAGGTTGAGAGTGATTATTCATTTTTTAAAGTCCCTGGATCCAACAGAGAGAAATTCTCATTTCTGAAGAGCCGCGGCAGAGCCAGGACTCTCCCTATGCTCCACGCTGTCTTCCCATTCCCTCTCATGAGGGTAGGGAAGGGGAGAAAAAGCCACCTCTGCCAAAATGAGTCGCTGACCATGACCTTGCCTTCCTCTCCAAAATCCAAACCCACTTCAAACACACCGTGTCCAAAGCTTCCCACAGCCAACTCTGCAAGAAGCGATGGGGCTTGAGCAGGCAGCTGTGTCGCATCTCCGGAGCCTTTGCTGCTTCTGCAACACGAAGGTCAGGCAGGGTAACGGCACCTGGCAGCAGCGCTGAGCCCTCCACAGCTTCAAGACCGAGAGCAAACGACTGCAGGCAGCACCCCAAGAACGTGACTGCCATGGCTGAGCGCAGTTTTTCCTCCAGCCACGGGTAAAGCTCCATTCTTCATTTTTGTCCTTGCTTTCTCTGTTTTTAGCACTTCAAGGCCAAGGCCAATGTCTTTCATGCAGAAGAAAGATGTTCAGCAGAGAGAAAAAATACTTTTGATGTATTCTGGAGATTTTTCCAAAAGGTTAAGTAAGGGTTAATCGTGTGTCATGGATTAGGGCTTTGCCTCCTCCCTGCCAGGCTGTTACCAGAGACTGGGCAAGAGGCTCCTGGCAGAGCACTCTGGGCTGCAGCCGCCAGGTCCCTTGGGTGCCAGCACAGGGTGCCCCGTGCCTTCACAGCTGTGCCCAAGGCAGAAGAAAAGCAGATTCTTGCACTCTCCTAACTTCTTGCACTGGCTGCTTGAGGTCTGTTGGGATTTATGCTTTCTAAAACTTGAATCTGCTCAGCAGTTGCCAAGGAGGGAGGAGAAGCATCTCCCACCACCACTGGTCACACCAAGGTCATTACACAAAAAGCGTGCAGCACTGCGATAAGGACACGCTACTGCTCTCATCACGGCGAGGAAATGTGCCTCTCCTGCTCCGCCTGCCTGACAGTTATTACAGTTTTGTCTCCTGTTGCCCAGGTTTTCATGGGAGCCGCTGTGCAGAGGCGGCGTGGGCGGGCTGGGGCTGGCATCGGGGCGCGTTGGAGGGGACAGGCACAGCACCGTTACTGCCCGGACCTGGCACCTGCATCAAGCCCCCCAGCAGGCAGGACCCACATGGGGCCACCTGAGCAGACTCTGCCAGCCTGTGGCAGCGAAAGCCTGTTTCTCTGTAAGGCTAAAATGTGGAACTTTCATTTCTCCTACATTTCATAAAAAAGGGGAATCCTTTCCTAAGCACCCTTTTTTTTCCATTGACACCTGTTGTTAATTAGCAGTAAATAAAG
Organism: Falco cherrug; assembly: GCF_023634085.1. Classification (NCBI taxonomy): domain Eukaryota; kingdom Metazoa; phylum Chordata; class Aves; order Falconiformes; family Falconidae; genus Falco; species Falco cherrug. The sequence goes on from NC_073703.1 coordinate 3,871,895, forward strand.
GGCACTTAACGAGTTGCTCAGCAGCACCTCCCTGTTTTGCCACTTGAATACAGACTTACATGCTCAAATGACAGAGAAAATTGGAATCTGCTGCAATTATTTCTAGTATGTATCCCTCGCAGACAAACTCAGCCACATGCAGAAGCATGAATAATTTCATTTCCCTAGTCAAAGCAAGCAGGAATATAACGCTTAATTGCCAATTAATCTTGAGGCAACTAGAAATACAGCCAGACCCTGGATAATGAGCCTGGAGCACCACAGACGGCAGCAATTGAAGAGGGTGCTGGGTGTCTGGAATTCATCCCAGCATGTCCCTGGTGTGAGCTGGGGGGCTTTGCCCCCGGACCCCCCCCGAGGCATTGCCCCTCTCACAGCCCAACCAAACACGGTCCCCTGAGCTGGCTGCTCCCAGGACACGAGGCTGAACTCCATCCCTTCCCGCTGGCTGAAAACCTTTGTCTGATTCCCAGGGAAACTGTACCCACGGCTGGTTTAGACATATTTGTTCTTGGGCCAGCTGAACGCTTTACCTTAATTCCTTTGGTATTTACAGCCTGAGCACCCGTGGGGAACAGCTCTGTTTGCTAAGATGCCTTGGCTGGAGCGAAGAACCATCACCTGCTCGGCACCCGCTTTGGGGTGAATTTGGAGAACTCCCAGACTCACCCAGTAAGAGAAACAGGCACGAGGAAAATTCTTAACTTTGTGACTTTTACCACAATGAGCACCCCATGTTTGGTCTTGACCAGGGCTGGGTTCACCCATCGCTGATGGGGTCTGGCCAAAAGCCATCGTGCAGGCACAGCCACGATGTTTGCAGCAGTGGGGTGACTGCAGCTCGGTTCCCCCCGTTAGCATCCTCCTCCAACATAAAGCAACTGCTGCTTCTGTGTTTTAAAACCATTTGACCTGCTGGATAAACTGGCGCTGGTTTCTCTGAGCTCTCACGTGGGACCTGCCAGGTCCTTTCCAAGATGAACAGAAAACAAAGTGTAGTACTTAAAGACAGAAATAAACATGGTGTGAGGTTTTTTTCCCAGCTTTCTGACTTACAAGAAATGATCCGGTAACAGGAGTGGCTGACGTGGGTGTGAGAGCACTGCTGGGGCTCGAAGCTCAGCACGGCTGGAAATCAGGAAGCAACGGGCTTTCCTGAGCCAGAGGCTGCTCTTATCTCCCCGGCAGCCCTGCCCGAGGTCCAGCAAAGCTCTTCCTGCTCCTATCACCCAGGTTGTGCTGTCAGGAGGACAGCGATGTCCCCCTCGCCCCCCCAGACACCAGCAAGATGCCACAGGGCTTTCCCAGCTGCTGCTAGCATGGGCAAGAGCAATGGCTCTCAGCCCCCGTGCAGATCTTCCTGAGCTGGAGTTGCATTTGAGTTCCTCATCTCACCACGGAGTGAGACAAACGCCCCCAGCCTTGCTGGGACATCGCGCCGAGGTATCTGGGTGCCCGACGGGCTGCAATGCTCCCCGGGAGCCATCTAAGGACATGGCCAAGCCTATCTTCTCCGCTCGCGGCTGGATGCAGCTGTAAAATGACGGGCATATTTAAAAATAACCTCTGTGTAATCTTCAATTAATTTATAACCTGGCAACAGAACACGATTCTGGTTCTAATTAATTCCAGCCTCCTTTAAGTGAAGAAAACTGACTGCCGGTGAGATGTTTGGTTATGCGTAATGTGTTCTCTCTCTCTTAAAAATTCATCTGATAATGGATTTAACATTTAAACTCTACTGGGGTTATTCACATTTTTGTGTCCGCAAGAACACAACTGCTCACAAAGGCAAACACATGATTTCGCTGGTCTCGGTGCACCTCCTGTTCAAGGAGATAGAAGCTCCTTGTGCTTCTAACATAAACATGAATCACTCCAGCCTGCATTAATCTTGTGCAGTAAAGATCCTTTAAAACACAGGAAGGGGCTGGAGTTTACATTCATGGCTTTTCTGGGAGCCTCTGCCTGTGGATTTACACATCTGTGATTTCCTGCCATGTGCAAGTTTTGTTCCTCTTCACGGTTTGGCAGGAAACATTTGTATTTCCAAGAGGCGTTTCCTACCCTGGGTTACAGCCAGAGCATTTATGTCATTTTTAATCCAGATTTTTAACATTCATTTGGGTGCTTCCTAGACATCTAAGTGGTTATTCTGGTACAACCTTGGCTCCATGGCTCTCATCACCAAGCCCAGCACAGAAATTTTCCCTTTAGACAAAAATAGCCGGAACCACACATCATTTCTTGAGCAAGCCTTACTAATTATTTCCTAAGTATTGAACTGCCCGACAGACTTGCAAACACAGGAGAGTTGCGCAGCCAGCAAAAAGGAGCGGCTTAGTGGCTACAAGCATCCCGACGGCCAGTGGTCACAGCCTCCATATCCCAGTTAATCGAAGCCAGTGCTCCTGCGCTGCCCAGGATAGGTGTTGGAGGGACCACAACTGGGTACAGGACAAACAGAGGTCGCTGAAAGGATGAGGATGGGAGTCCCAGGCTGCAAAGGGGGACCTGCATGGAGGTGGGGAGCAGCTGTGGGGCCTCCTGCCCACCCTGCTCCCCCCTCTCAGCCCTCTCTTTGTTCAGGAAGCCCCCTAAGGGTCTAACGTTTCTTTCTGGGCAGTCAAAAAAGCTTTTTTTTTTTTTTTCCCCACACAGACACACTAAAAAGATAAAGCTGATTAATGATTATCACACTAATATCACTGACATCTAATCCCCTCATTATGTTGCTTTTCCTTTTAAGTGCTGTTAACCCCTGCAGCCCACAGATCTTTGGCTTATAGGGAACTGCCTGGTGCCGTGGGATGTATTTCTCCGAGTGAAGGTGAGAGCAGAAGCCAAGTGAGTGCCTGTGGCATGGCCAAGCACCGTGGCTGCAGCTGGAGCAGGTAAATGAAGCTGGTGGGAAGCCTGCCTGGGTCAGGTTAAAACGGGACCGACGCACCGAAGTGTCTGCTCAGACATACCAAAGATGCTGGAGAACTGGTCTTTTATCTGACTTTCTAGTGGTGAGCCCAGACTTGTTTCAAAAGGTTTGTGTTCTGGGACTTTATAACTGAACAGCTTTCTGGTGGTCAGAGCATTTAACCACTTGATGTTTCCTTCTGGCTTCCTTTTCCCAAATGCCACGTCACTGCTGCACCAGGTCCCTTTGCCCCATGCCACCCCTGTGCAGTCACTCGGGCCGGCGCCGGCAGTCCCTTTGCGGGGTGATGCTGCTGCCTCTGACAAGCACATCCCAGCTCACATTCCCGACAGTAACAAACCACGCTCAGCCCTTTGAGAGCCAAATGCTCTGGACATTTACAGATGGCTATAACATTCCCACTTCATTATCGATTAGCCAAACTAGCCTTATGCAATTCACGTATAAAACACCCCCTCCATCTTCTCACAGACACATCACTTTTTAGAGGCTGATTGGTTTGTCCTTCCTCCCCCAACACTCTCCTTGCTGTGGCCAGCACCAGCTCCCTGTCTGGCAGCACCGTGTGCCCATCACTATTCCCCATGCCCAGACCCCCGGCTCACCCTGGCACCCAGCCTGTCCCACCCTGGGTGCTGCTCCGCCGGCAGCACGGCCCTTCCTGGGATCCCTTCCCGGGAGCAGGACGGCATCGTCCTGCCGGCCAGCTGGGAGAGCACAGGGCAGGACCTGCCCTGGAAAAATTAATTGAGTGTAGCTTGTCTTTCAGGATGGCCAGTCATTGCGGGTGTCCTCCCCGAGACTGCCCAGTGGGACTGAGAAGTGAAAGGTGGGGAGAAGAAAAATGAATGAGTCTAAAGTTGGCCAGAAAAAACACCTCCAGTCACCAGCCCCAGAAACGGGTTGAGTTCTTACACGGCCTCTACTTCATTTCACCGCACGGCTTTGAGAAGTCCAAGCAGACTGCACAGCACACCCACCTGATGCCCACTAGCACGGTGCCATCCAAACCTCCCTGGCACACAGCCCACGAGGCAGCACCGCGCTGTGCCTCCTCACATCACTCTGCGACCCACGGCGAGGGGCAAAACCGCGCACACCCCAGCTCCTACCCGGGTGTCACTGGTGCTGTATGGTGGAAAAGTGTCCCCAACCACAGAGAGGATGGCAGTGGAAGATGCTGCATGGAGCTGATGATGGAGAAGCCACTCGCCCTGCAGGTAATAGTCCTTAACTGGGAGCCTGGGTGGTTTGCACACCAATCTCCACAATTATCACCATGTCCTCAAAGTGCAGCATTTATCACAAACGGCGCGCACGCACTCTTGGGGAGTGTAACCACGCTAAAGACAAAGCGTTCAGCTCCCAGGACAGGCAGGAGGGCCACAGGGCGCTGCTGGCTTACCTGACTCGGTGCTCTCGCAGTCCTGCGGGTTGCACTTCTGGGTGCTCTCAGGCCAGGGCTCGTGGTCGCAGAGGCTGCTGTCCTCCTCGGCCAGCCCCGTCTTGGTGTTGATGCACTTGACCTGGCGCCGCTGGATGCCCCCGCCGCAGGGAGCCGTGCACTAGAGGGAGGGGGGCAGCCCCATCAGCGCCGGGGGACACCCGTCCCCCAGCCCCACAGAGCCGCCCCCCTGATGCCATGCGGTGCCGGCAGCACCAGAGCCTAGGAGGGTTTTATTGCAATAGCCCCCAGTTTGGTTCTGAGGGTTGGGTTTTCCCTCCCGTTCCTCGCATTTCATTCAAAAGCCCCGTCGAGAGGCACGGCGCGCTCCCACCCGTGCCCACTCACCTCTCCCCAGGAGCCCACCACCCAGGTGGTGCAGGGGTGGGTGTTGCAGGGTCGGGTGGCGTTGGGCCGCACCGTCTCCTCACAACGGCCCAGCTCCGGGCAAGTCACCAGCCGCTCCTGCTCCCCGCCGCCGCACGCCTCCGAGCACTGCCGAGACACAACAAGCCGTCGAGAGGGGAAGCCAGCAGCAGCGCAGAAAGGCAGACATGCCATGCACTGGCGTCTGCAGGAAAGACGCTGCAAACCCCCTCTGCAAATGCACCAAACCTGCTTCCCCGGCGGAGCACTGCTCCGCAGCCACCCCCGCTGTTAGCGGGCCGTTTCCTTCTCGGTGCTTGGAACTGGCTGGGAGGGTCCCAGCAGCAGGAGGACGCAGCAGACGCGCCGCAAGTATCTGCTTAAATTTTGCAGGCGTGTGAAGAGGCAGGCTGAGCCCACTGTCCCTCTGCCGGCAATGACTTGGGGGGGTCCAGCACAGCCTACGGCTGCGGGCAGCTCAGCACCCCTGGCCTTGCACTTGCCCAGCTGCTGAGCATTTGCTCTGGGCGACCAAATGCCAAGTGCTGGCTGAAAGAGCAGAAGAATAACGGCAGGTGTGGAACTCTCCATCGCAAGCACACATACTGCGTCTGCCCAGCCAGGGACGAAGCCCCGCTGCGGTGCTCAGGTGCTGAGCGCTGCCCCTCTGCTCAGCCCCGTCCCCAGCAGCCCCTACCTCTCTCCAGGAGGACGTGTACCAGTCCAGGCAGGGCAGGCTCTGGCAGGGGAGCTGCACGGGTGGTTTGTACAGGACAGCCTGGCAGTGGAAGGGCCGTAGGAGCCTCTGGTCTCTGGTGTCGATGCAATGCACGTCCCGAACCTTCGTTCCCCCACCGCAGCTCCTGGAGCACTGGGAAACCACACAAGCATCATGCTGGGGAAGGGCAGCAAGGGCTGGTGCAGGGGGAATCCCTCCAGCAACGGGAAGTGACGCCAGAGACACATCTGACTCAGGTTGGATTGAGTTGATACTCAACCTTTTTTCACCTCTTTCCCCAGGCCAAGCTAGAGAAAATGCCATGCAGCATTGAACCTGTCACTGCCATCCCTCCGAAAGCAATTGGTTTCCAGTTGTAGTGACAACAAAGTCTTTGTGCATGAGACACCTGATGATCCCAAGAAACGGCGGCCACCCAGCGCAAGGGGGGTCGTTCCCTGCCATTGAACCTACTGGATTCACCCAACCCAGCTGCAAACACTGTAGTGCAGAACGGCCCGAGACTTTCAAACCACTGAACAACCACTCTTTGTTCAGCTTTTGCAAATTACTGGCTTTCTAACCAGCCCACGAGCAGGAAAAATAGAAGGATTATTGCGGGATGAAGTATTTAAACTCTGTGGCAAATGCAGATCTTTAACCTCTGCCTTTGGGAGCCATGGGGGAAGAGCACGGCCCGAGAGCAGGTACTGTGCCAGTCCCAGTGCAGGCACCACCTGCCTTCATTTTCCTGTGGATTTTCCAGGACTCTGTACCAGCTGCATGCCTGTTTACCTTGCTCCAGTTCCCCACGCGCCACGACGAACACGGTCTGAGGGAACACCGCCGAGCAGGGACGGGTTTGTTGGCAGTGGCACAGCCGTCGTCACTGCCGGTGCTGCAGCGCACGGTCCTCCAGATCGCACCCACGCCGCAGGTGGCTGAGCACTGCAACACACAAGGCAGACTCCTGCTCCACTCCTCTCCCACTGGCCCCCGTGGGGCTGTCCCCCAGTGCCTCCAGTGCCCCTGCTGCCCCAATGCTCCCAATGCCTGACCTGCAGTGGCTGTCTGTCACTGCAAACGCTCTGCAGAGAGCAGCCCTGGGACAGCTGGGCAGTGAGAGGAGAGCTGATAATTGCCAGTAATGCCCTATCCACTGCACTCAGCACAGCCCCGTCCCTTTGGCAATTTGCAGCCTTGATGCACCTTACACTTGACATTTACATTTCTGTCTTCTCATGGTGGGTTTTAAGATACTCTCTCCTGTACAATGGCAGGAGCTTGCTCCTGTGCCAGGGTTGGCCTCCCTGGGTGCCCAGTCCCAGCGTGGGTGCTCCACGCTTGCCTGCTCCTCCAGAGCGGACGGGGATCCGGGTGGGAAGCACGCTTCCCTGCCTGTCGGGTATTGCCACTGCTGCTCGAGCACCCGCTGCCCCAGGAGGCTCCCTGCAGAGCCGGGGAACGCCAGGCACGGGGGCACCAGCCCTCCTGGAGCAGGGAGGCATGCCAGGGCAGCTCAGAATTGTGCCTTTCTGGGGCTGAGCATTGCAGAGCACAAGGCGCTGCCACCATGGCTGGTGCCAGAGGGAGCGGGACAGGATGGAGTGACAGCGGGGCATGGGCATCTGATTCGCGCCAGGCAGCAGCTCCTGGCTGTGGTGGCCTGTGGTGCGGTGGGCTGCCTGCCTGCTCCACCCCACAGAGCTGGGGGCTTTCAGCATTCAGCCAAAATACCTGTGCCGCTCAAAATTGCCATGCATGTCTTCTGCACACAAAGAGCAATGTCCCAGAGACCAGCCAGCAGATGGACCAGTCTCTCACCTCTGTACTGGCCACGTCACACTTTTAATGGGACTCAACACGTACCTCGCTCCAGTTCCCAACCTCCCAGCTGGGCATCGCAGTGGCTGCCATGCTGATGAATGGCGGAAGTGAAGGCTCCTCCTTCTCCATCTTTTTCTTCTCCCAGAGCAGCGGGGAGGCAGGGGTGGGCTGAGATAATTTGTGGTCCCCATCACTGAAAGCAGGTATCCCTGGGGTTGCCCATGACGAGTGGTCCCCTGCCACAGTGCTGCTGAGTGGGGTTCCGTGGAAGGTCAGCTCTGCATGGGGCGATGCCAGCTCTGGGTGGTGGGACACCCCCATGGACCACCATGCTGAGGGTTCCTCAGAGGGTGATGCTCCTGCTGGGTGTGCGAGAGGGCTGTGAGCCGGGGCCATGGGCATGGCTGGTGCTGGGGTATCTTGCTGAGTGAAGCTGCTGGAGGTAAGCTGGGTGGCTGGCCTGGGCACGGCAGGGGACAAGGACACTGCCGCTGCAAAGGCTGTAGTGGCCACCAAGGGAGCCAAGGTCAGGGACGTTGGGGTATGGAGCTCTGGCTGGTGCCCTGCTTGTCCTACGGAGTCCCCGTCAGCACCCATGGGATAGAGACTCACAGCGGGATGGGTGCCCCTTCCCATCTCCCACCCTGGTCCTTGTGGGGTGGGGAAGGAAAGATCTGCCCCCTCTGTCCCATGGGCTTGGTCATCAGCTGCTGGTGCTGTGTGCATGCCCGCCATCCCCTCCGGCATTTCTGCCCACCATTCCTGCTCCTTGCTCTCAGGGGCAGCACTGTTAGCGTTACTGGTGATGACAAGGTCCATTTCCCTTGAGTCTTCATGGCCTCTCCCCGCAGAGCTGGCCACGTCAGGGGCCTCACCACCAGCGTTACCCAGCCCCTCTGTGCTCACATGCCCCTCACCGCTGCTCCCTGGCTCTCCCAGATGGTCAGATGTGTCTGCGCCAGTGCTGCCCCTGCCAGTGGGCACCGGTGGGGAGGGATCAGCTGGGTAAGGGGCCCAGGGAGCGAGGCCATGGGCTGGAGCATCCTGCTCAGGACCAGTCCTCATTGGCACGGCTCCCTGGGGTTCATCTGGGTGTGGGTGGTCATGGCTGTTTGCAGAGTTGTGACTCGAGGTGCTCTGGGTGGGTGGGTGGTCCTCAGAGCGGGACAAAAGTGTGGCGTCCTCCTCCTCACCCATGAAGTCAGGGATGGCATACTTGGGAGCAGCTGTTCCTGCATCCACAGGTACCATACTCAGGAGATCATTCATGGCTAAACCCCCAGGTTCCATCTCTCCTTTGCCATGCCCAGGAACAGAAGTGGTCACTTTGTTGGTCACCAGATGGTCCTCGCTTGCTCCTCCTCCCAGCTTGATGGAGTGCAGGACATCAGCAGGCATCTCACGGGACCCCTCCACATCATTGATGCTCAGCTCTGGCTTAGGATCCTCGCCTTTGGTCTCTTTCTCTGTGAAGGGGTAGTAAGACAGATCCTCATGGAAGTTGATAAAATTATAATCATAGTAAAAGTCGTCAACAAAAACATTTCCCTTTCTGGCTGAGAAGTCCTCCTCAGTGATGATATTGACGTCATTGGACTCTGGAATATTTGGAATCAAAGGGTTAAATTTAGCAATGTGGTTGCTGGGCATGTAATCGATTTCATTAAATATCTCTCTGCTGGAAGACCCACTGCCAGACCAGTCCACGTTGGCATTGTCTAATTTCTTCTGGCACTGTGGCAAGGAGCAAATAGTTTCCGAGCTGGGTCTTTCTGCAGGGTCACAAGCAGCTCCAGTGCTGTTGCTGCAGTAAACAGGGCGCCTCTGTGTCCCATTTCCACACGTTGCCGAGCACTGGGAAAGGAAGAGAGATGTAAACGTCAGGGATGGGAGCACAGGTGATGCAGGTGCAGCAGGAGGAGCAGGGAAGGGGCTGGCAGCAGTGCCCGTGCCCCTCTCCAGTGCTCCCCTCTGAGATACTGAAGCAGGTGCTCAACCATCCCATGCACCATGATGCTACAGGCACAAGGAGAAGGTGCTCCACATTGCTCTGCCATGCTCCCACCACCCACCTAGGTCCCGAGACGTCTCCTGTGCCAGTCCCACCTGCAGCACAGGGTCCTGTACCAGGAGTCAGGAGCACAGGGTACCGGTCACACCAGTAAGAAGTGCTATTCCTGGCCAAATCTACCTCTGGGGCTGTTAGAGCCCGTCCCAGTGCAGGGCACTGTGCTCAGGGTGATCCTTGACCTGCACTCCAGCCAGAAACAATTTCCCTGGGAGATGGACATTGTGAAAGGCATTGCGTAAAATGATCTAATAGGTCTTTTCTGTGACCTATTGCCATGAATTACATCTCTTCTTCTAGAACAGAATTTTTTGAAGCAGGGGATAACAACATGGGTGTTGTCCTAGTAAGGAAAAAGCAAGGGTCAACAAGGAGCTTTGTTGAGGACACCCCCTCCTCCACCATAATGGTCTCTTTGAGATTGTTCAGTATAAAAGAAACCTACAAGCTGGAAAGAACGGCAGCAAAATTTTCTGCTGGATAAGTAAAACATCACATGTGGGCTGCACAAGCCACAGGCCGCTGCAGTTTGCGGTGACAGATGCACAGAGCATTAGTCATGTACATCAAAGCGGCTCACTCAAGCCAGCCAAGGAGAACAAACGGTCCACAAGGCAAACAAACCCAGCGGAGGGGTTTTCTGCTGAAATCCCAGCTACCCGGATGGAAACAGTTGGGCTGAGGCACGGCTTCGAGGCACAGCCAGCAGCATGTGGAAATTAAGAGGTTGACGTGGAGAGGCAGAGCTGCTGGGCTGGATGGAAGGTGTGCTCTTCAGACAAGATGTACTCTTGTATTTTGAGCCTTTCTCATCTTTGCTCAGCCCTCGTGAGGTCCAGGTGCCTGGTGGGGATGTGCCCTGCTCCCCGTGCCAGGCCTGGTGGGCTCCCGGGTGGGTGCCCACCCGGTGGGACGCCTCCCCCCAGGCAGGGGCTGCCCGGAGGAGATGCTGACCCAGCAGCCAGGATCCCTGTGCCATGCCGTGCCAGGGCTGGCCCAGCTCTGTGTCTCCTGTGCAATGCCAGGCAGGGGCAGAAACGACCCTGGGGACTATGCCTGGCAGAAGGGACAGTCCGTAACACGGCATGGCCACCTCCAGGCATTTCCACCAGCTACGAGATGCTGCTGAAATAAATGTTACCACACATTAGCATCTGCAAAGGGGTGCAAGCAAGCTGCTTCTCCCTACTGGGATGGCACTGCCAAATCAGGGAAAACAGACAATTCCCACTGCGTGCATCTTAAGCTAAAATGTCTCAGCAAATGCCTCCAGGTCCATCCAGGAGGTAAGTTCCAGGTATTGCAGCTCTTGCAGGGGGAAGGAAGGGGTTTGTTTGCCAAGGCTGGGTTATCAGGAAAGCCTCTGGGACACAGGTAAGAGCCGCTGGCTGTTAGGAGCCTCTTGGAGGAACACCCAGAGCTTGCAGGAGGGTTCCACATCAAGCACAGGACTGCAGGAGGCATCACAGCAGGCAGCGCAGCAGGATGTGCTCCTGACAGCAGACAGATGCTCCTGTTCGTGTATTAATGGACAACAAACAATACTTCTTGGCTAAGTCCACAAAGCTGGATATACATCGCTTTAGGGTCCCTCTGAAGGTGCTATGTCCCAGTCTTTAAGCACTTTTCTGGGCTACCCAAACTGCAAACCACCCCCCCGGCTTGGCGGGCTGCCCAGCACGTACCTGCTGCCTTGCCGAGGGTCTGCAGGCACAAAAAAAAAATACAGTGACCCCCTATTATTACTGCTGGATAGAAAGACCACATTTCTGGGAAACTTCTGAGCCCCCCCCACTTTCTCTGCTTACTGGTGGCTCTCGCTTTAAGTGAAAGAAGGACAGAAAAATTACAGACATCTCGAAATCTCGAAATCCTGGGTTCCCAGATCAGCAGATGTCAATACCACAAGGGACGACTGTGCCGGCTTGTGCTGGCTCTGTGCACAGCCCAGACCCACAGGCAATCCGTGATTTTTCCCTTTAAACTGTTGCGGCCGCCTTTCTCAGCCCTGCAATTGTGGCTTTTGTGGGCCCCTAGAAAAATATTTCTAAATAGCTCTCATTTAGCCTTCAAATTTTCTGTTCGCATTTTTATTCCGTTTGTTTCTTAGCAACGAGCGCAGTTCCCAGGCTCTCTCGTTTCTCTCCCGATATTTGTCTTCACACTGAACACTGAAACCGCTGCTCAAATTAGGGGCTATAATTTTCTGGTTAAAACCCTCAACCTGTGGTTAAGCTGATCCGCAGAAATACAAAAATAAAGGCTACACAGGGTGTCCACAGACCACAGCCTTTGATACATGGGTGTTTTTTGGTCTTTCCCTCTCTTTTAAAAAAAATGTTGAAAAACTTGTGATGCTCCCCTCAGGGCATTATCGCTGAGGGGGTCTCTGTCTCTGCCCACCCCAGCTCTGCAGCAGCGATGGGGCAGCTTCGCTGCTGGGGAGCAGATGCCCACGGGACAGCACACACACAAGCACGGTGCACCCAGACCCCAGCTTGCCCCCTGTGCCTTGCCTCAACAGGCAAGAATGATTTTCAAGGCTTCTGCCAAAATAAAGGGGAAGGCTTGGGGTGCTCTGGAAATACACTGAAGGGTTGAAAGCCTCTCATTTCTGCCCTCCTTGCACCCAGCGTGGAGCATGGCTGTCACCCTGATTGAGGGAGCAGCAAGGTTCAAGAGAAGATGGGGCAGAGGCAAACAGCCTGGTGCTCCTTCCTCACTCCGAGACCTCCGCGTGCAATGAAATTCCCGTCCGTGTGAGCTGGTGTTACATGAGCCCACAGAAACACATCCATGAATTTTCCTTGTAAGCACTCTTGGGCAGGCTGAGGATGTCTGGGGGGGAATTTGTCCCCAGCTCCTGCCAGCTTTGCAAGACACCGGGACCTCCCCGATTCTCCTTCTCACCTCAGACCAGTTCCCCACAGCCCACTGGGAGGGACAGGGGATGTCCCGGTGACAGGGCGCGGTGGCATCTGGCTTGGAGAGATGCTGGCAGTCTGCTTGCTGCAAGGCTCTCTGCTCGTCCAGCCCCACGCTCTGGATGCAGAGCACCGTCCTCTTCATCAGCCCCGAGTGGCCGCAGGTGGCCGAGCATTTCTGCCATTCACCGACCCACCACCTGCGGAAATGTGAAAGAGGAAAAAAAGTCTCAGCCGGAGCACGAGCCGGGCTGTCCCGCGCCCTCCACACCGAGCACTGCAGGGTGGTGGGTTTCAGCCACCGCCGAGGGCTGCCCAGGGCCAGCAGATGTACACGAGATGCACACAGGCTTCAGCAGCCCGTAACCATCTGCGGGGCTTGGGGGAATTAGGATCCCAAGTGCGGCTTGTGCTCCAGCCCAAGGTCAGGGTGCCCGGACCGAGGGGCAGGGGTGGGTTCGTGCTCACGTTGTGCTGGGGATGGTTATTTGCACCGAGGCAGAGGGGGGCTCCTGGCCCAGGATGGTGCCCTCCTGTGCAGCTCGTAGTTGGCACACAAACACCACGCTGTGGTGGTCAGGCAGCCACAGGGGTTTGCTCAGACCAGCGCAGGGTCTAGGACCCATTCTCAAGCATGAGGGAGACGAGGGGAGCAAACCCTGGGCTGCAAATAGCTGCACACATCCTGGTGCAATCCGGGCATGGCCGCGAGTGAGGTTCCCCCAGCTCTGCTCGCTCCCTTCGGGCAGTTTGGACGTTAAAGCTTTGCTGAGGAGCAGCGAGGGGAAAGCTGGCAGACCTGGCCGGGCAGGGCTCCTCGCTGCATGTCCTCTGCTGGTCATCAGGGCGGGTGAGCGCATCGCAGTACCTCTCCTCCACAATGCCAGCCAACTTCTCCACGCAGTGCACGATCTGCCGCTGCACCCCTGTGGACACCAGCAAGGGCTTGGCTCGAGATGAAAATCAAAGTGAACCACCGAGCATCCTCTGCCATTAGGTGACAAGAGGCCCTAAGATAAGCTTGAGCTCCCCAAACCGGGGCAAACAAATTAAAACCACTGCTGAAACTGGAAGCTGAGAGCCTGCTGAGGTACTACTGATGCCCTCATGGAGCCCAACAGCACCAGTGCTCCCAGCATACCTGGGTGGGAAAAGCAGAGCTGGACACCTGGCCATCACCCGTGTGATGAGACCTCCAGAGCTCAGCTGGGCTGGAAAATGACTCTGGGTATGCAGCTGCAAAGCAGGGACACCTGGGACTGGATGGATGGATGGATGCAAGCAACACCGGTCCAGCCAGGACACAGGCTCCCCGGCATTACGAGCAGCAGACCCCAGCCAAAGCCCCTCCCTGGGGCTGTCAGGACACAGTGTCTGTCCAGCACAAGGCAACCTCAGCTCCTGCCCAGAGACCAAATCCAGGGATGCTCACGCAGAAAGCTAAAAACAGATAGCAGAGAGAGTTGACAAACCTTGTACTCCCTTAGAAAACACCCACCAAATTACACCTGTTCTGCCAGCGCTTAGGGATGCCAGGAAATACCTAAGGAATAGCGAGGGTTTCCACAGAAGGCAAGGTGAGGACAACCATGTCCAGGACCGTCAGAACCTCGCAAACTCCGTGGGACATCTCCGTGTGCCCTCTCGGTGCTCTGTCTCTGCACCAAGCGGTTCACAGAGACAAGGCAGGTTAAAAGCAGGAATATCTCCACCCTTCTGCTGGCTCCTGCTGATAGATTTCTACAACTCCAGCTTGGTCCTGGTGGCCTCTGGTCACAAGCAATGCAAGGGGCACTGATGGATGAGTTATGCTGGGAGAGCTGCTGAGCAAAAGTCTCTGGAGTAAAACCTTTAGTATCCTTTAGCTTTTATAGTGAGCAGCGAGATGAAGGAGATGCAAAAAAATGCCGTTCCACAAGCTGCCTAATGGGATTTGATAGTGATGCAGCCAGTAGAGGCTTTGCAGAAAACATCCCGCTGCCGGAGAGGCCACTTGGCTGGGGGAAAAGCCTTTCCCCACCTCTAACCTTACAAAAAGCCTCTGCAGCCACAGCACAGGGTGCACTGTGATGTTTGGGGCTGCCAAAACCACGCAGAGGAGCACACGTAGGGCAGGATGGCCAGTGGTGGAGATGCTGCAGCCAACGGTGGGCACACTGTCCTGGCACCACCATCCAGGCACCGGAGTATGTGTGCACATGTGTGTGCATGCATGCTGAGGCTTTCAGGGGGGCTGTGGCCGAAGGGGAACCAGCCGCCAGCAGCACGGCTCTCTTTGGCAGCCTTCTGCCCCAGCCGCAGCTCACAGGTAAATCACCCGGCAAAGCCTCGTGGCCCAGCCTGCAGCATTCATGGGGTGACATTTTAAAGGATGACCTCACTGCTGCCTCGCTGCCTGTTTTTGTCCTCCCTTTTGCAACACATACTTGACCTGTGACTTGGAAGAGCTGTAAATATTAACCACTGCCATCAGCTGAGATTGATAGAACCCTGCTGAAGCTGCTGAGCTGTGCCCTGGCTCTAGCACTTGGGAGCCGATGGGGCCGGCAGGGCTGGAGCCAGCCCCCACAGAAGAGGCTCAGCCTGAGCTCTCCCAAATCGGTGTCACTGCACACTCCATCATCCAGCCCAGGGAGAGGGGCTCAACCCTCCTCCAGCCGATTGCTCGTGGCCAGATGGGATAAGCATCCTCACCTGGCTCCTGCCTGATGTGCCTCTGTATTTCCTTTCCATCCTGGAAGCCAACTACTCAAACCTTGCAAAGGAAAGCTGGTTTTAAACAAAAGCGAGTGCCCTCAGCTCCCGTCCCCCTCAACTCCCCATGCTGCAGGGCCCCTGCAAACCCACAGCGAAGAGCTCTCAGTGTAAATGTATGAAAAATGACCTGCCAGCTCCTGCTGCAAGCAGGAATCCACACCTGTTTCTCAGGAACAGGCAGGAAACCTCTCCTGGCACTCTGAACCACTGAGAAAGTATAAGTGTCCTTGAATTCCCTTTCTTTCCAGTGGCAGCTGCTCTCCAGGAAGCACTCACTGGTCCCAGCCTCCCCCCTTGCAACGTGCCTGAATCGTCCGCCTCCATCAGCTGCCGCAAAAGCTGCCCCAGGATGCCCAGCCCTGGGATGCACTGGGGTGGGAGCAGGGAAAGCATGGGCACCACGCACCCTCCCATGCGCTCTCCATAAAACCCTGGAAACAATCCCCCCTGGAGAGGCCCAGCCAGATGGGAGACTGGCCCTTCAACACTCCCTGGATTTCTCTGAAGCCCTTTTGTCTCCATCCCCCTGTCGCCAAGGAACACCCGGCAGTAACAGGACACCGAGCAAGGAGCAAGTGCTGATAAAGCCTGGGGTCCGGTGGGCGAACACAGCGGGGCTCTGGAGAGCGGTGACCTCAGCAGATGCCACCTCCCCCTCCCCAAGACCTCCTGAAACCAAAGACCTAGGAATTTCTAAGGCATCCCCACGGTACGAGGATGCAAGCCCCGAGGTCCCGCTGGAGCCGCACTCACCAGTGCCGCATGTGGCAGTGCATGTGGTCCAGGAGCCAAAGCGCCAGAGGAATTCTGCCTGCTCGATCTCGTTCTCGCTGTCGGCCGGGCGCTGGATGGTGTACTGGTACCGCACGCCGGGGTTGGTCTCCTGAAACAGCAGCTGTGGGGAGACAAAGGGCCGTCAGGGAGGCTGGCTAGTGCACAGCAGTCGCCGCTGGCCACTGCACCCCAGCAGCTTTGCAGAAGATAACAACCTGCCCAGCACGGCCACAAAGATGCAATTCTCTATCCAGCTCCATACCAGGGCTGCATTACCTGCATCACCTGTACCCCAGCAGCAGCTCACAGCGATTTCAGAAACAGGGTTGGCAAATGGCTGAAGCAGTGTAGGAGCAGAGGAGCTGCCCTCGCTCACAGCATTGCGCTCATGGCAGCGTCAGGTAATAATAAAAAAAATAACAGTGACAACACTGAGAATCACCGGGTTTTATGTGTCCACTGATGAAGAGGCTGGAAAGATTCTCCTGTTAATCCCACTCAGTCCCACTGCTGCATGCATCCCGTCCAAGGACTATCTCAAGGTTCAGCATGATGAAGGGCCCAGGACGGCCAGTTGTCCCCTTCCCTGTCCCCTTCCTGCAGTCGGACCTGGGGCAGGAGGTTTTGCATGTGCCATCGCTGGGCCCAGCCCAGCCCCAGGGTCTGCAGCACGCGGGCAGGAATGACCCTCCGTTGGTCAGGAGCACACTGAGCAACATCTGCCTCCCTCCATCACTCTTCCTAAACTCTTCAGCAAGGGATGGAGTCACGGCTGGAAGGAGGCTCCGACAGCTCCCAGCCCTGTGCACTGGGCTGATGGTGGCTGGCCCAGATGGACGGACACTCAGGTGACAATCAGTGGCAGGGACCTGTCCTTTGGCATGGTGGCAGAAGGAAGGGAAAGGGACAGCAGCATTAGCCCAGCCCTGCAGAAAAGGACTCAAATCTCACCTCTGCCACTTCAGCATCTGCCCTGGGGAAGCACCGCAGCATGTCTTGGCTTGAGATGCTGGCTACCCGTGTCGGTTCCTGTCTGCACTTCCAACCTGCCACCAACGTGCCCCAGATGGCACCAGTATCCCTGTGGGAGCATCCCCCTGGAGTGACACCCCACTCAAGCTGTGGAAGCAGCAGCTGTGGCAAACAGGAGGGAGCCACTGGCAGCAAACACCAGCGATGGCTCATGGCAACATGGGCCTGAAGGAACTTCCTTAATCGCTCCCCGCTTGCAAGGTGTTCCTGCTGCTCTTGACATGCACAAAGCAGCTCCTGCAGTCAACAATCCTGCCCGAAGCACCTCCTGCACCAGCACTTGGCAAAGGCTGGAGTTTAACTTGTTTTTCTTAGCCTAAGCGCTCCCATTATGGCCAAAGCTTTGTTGTTCTTGGAGCTTTGGCAGGAGCAAGGGCATCTTTCCAAAACCTCTTCACGAATATTGAAACTTTTTGCCAAAAGCTTTTAATTGGGTTACAAAATCCCAGAAAGTCATTTGCTGGTGCTGAGCAAGCCAGCATCGCCATCAACAGCAGCACGGGGTGGCAGGCGAGCCCAGCATCCCGCTCACATTTCAGCCTGAGCCTCTGCTGAAAGAAATGCAGCAGGTGAAGGCTTCAGCTGCCCAGTGCGGCCAGGCTTGTGCAAAGGGGCTGATGCTCAGGAAGAGTGCATCGGGCTGAGCGGCGTGTGCCGGGGCAGGGGAGGCTCCTGGGGGTCTGTGGGACATCACCTCCGCAGCCGTCACCGCCTCTGCACCACACTTTGCACCGCAAGGAATTTCAGCCTGGTGCCAGCTGTGCCACCGTCCATGGGACGATTTCCACCGGCTTCTCCAGGAGAAAGCTTGGCCTCACAGGCACGAGGATGTTGGCTGCCAATAGCTTTGCATTAACTGGCAGATCCCTCACTCCTGACCATCCTGATGGCCATTCCCAGGGGAAGGAACTGCAGGGACAGGCGCAGCAGCACAACGGGGACCTGCAGGGCAGGGGCCAGCCCCAAACCCCCCTCACCAAACTGCCTTTCCCCCCCCCACCTCCCCCCCCGAGACAGTTACAGCCCCTGCAAAGCTGTGCAAAACTCATTGAAATATAAAGCCGTGCTGAAAAGTAAATCCCCCAGGCAACTCTTTTCCATGGATACAAGGTGAAAATTAATAGAGTGGGGTCAGTTTGCAAAATAAAGCAATTTCCAGATAAGCCCCAGAGCCGTGGCGGTTGCAGCAGAGCAGGGGATTAGCAACAGTCAAGTTGGGCTCATATTAAAAGCATTTGCAGGATGCACCAGGTGGGCTCGGAGCAGGAGCAGCCCCTGGGCAGCTGCCCACGCTTGGGGAAGCAACTTCTCTTTCAGAAACAGTGAGCAGCATCCCAGCTGCAGGGAAGCAAACGTGTGCTCCCATCGTGGAGGCAAAGACAAGAGACTTTCCTGCTGACCCAGAGGTAAAAGGACCATCAGGCTGAGCAGGTTCACATGGAGATAAATATCCCCTGAAGTCTGTTATCTGCTCCCCCAGCGTCTGCTCTGCTCTGCACAAAGGCTGGAGGCACCGGACGGGAGCAGGAGCTGGGCAGGTGCTCTCTTGCTTGCAACTCTGCCATCCTGGAAACGCACTACTGCGATGCTTGTTTTAACGTATTGCTTTTTCTTGGGTTTATGTGGTTAATTGTAACCTCTCGTGCCCAGACCTGGGCGTGCAGAGCGGCAGGTCCTGGGTGCCCTGCCCTGCGAGCGCAAGGCAGCATCACTCTGTGATGGGGCTTGCCTCCTCAAAGCCTCGGGGCTTTGATGAAAGATAGTGACTTATTCTGGGGAGGGAAGTAGCTTTATGGAAATTCCCACATGCAAAAAGAGTAAAACCTGACATTTCTAGTTGTTTCAGACAAGTTAAAATTATCCTTCTGGATTTTTACCTCCTGCCTCAAGGGCTTTTGCGAGGAAGGGCAGTACCCTGGGCAGCATCACCCGGTTTGGACCATGGAGCACAAATCCCCGGGCCAAGCTCCTTGCCACGGTGCCAGGTGGTGCAGAGGAGGGCGCAGCACTGCCGAGGGGTGCTGGTGGGCCACCCTCTGCCACCACCCATGGCACCACGACAGCTCCCAGCTCCCACTGCCTCCACCAGCGGCTCCAGCCCTGCCAAAAGCACCGCGGGCTCTTCCCCTGCTCTTGATAAGATATGGGAAAGGGCTCCGGAAACGGGCTCTTTCTCCTCATGCTCCCTCTCTCCTGTGTAAATATTTTCAGGAATGCTGCAAAGGGGACGAGGCTCAGCTGGAAGTGGCGTGGGCTGGAAACACTCTCCGGGCCGGCAGTGCTCGCCTGGCTTCTCCCCACGTCGGCTCCCACAGAAACACGCTCGGTGGAGATCCAGTGGCTCTGTCCCCCCCAGCCTCCCCACCGTGCACCCCGACCACCACGGACCTGGATCCACACAGGCTCCACGGTGGGTCCTGGGGAGGTGAGGTTCTCCCAGTTCCCTGTCCTCTTGTAGGTGAAGGTGGTCCCTGCCACCCTGTAGTCCCCATTCCACTGGATGGTCCAGCCGCCATTCAGGAAATACTTCTCCGGGTCCTCGCTCCGCAGCGCCAGAAAATTCCCAGCTTCTGCAACTTCTTCAATCTGGATCTCCCGGGCTCCCACAGGAATAATCCCAATATCGACGTAACCTGGGAATGGAACCAAGTGTTTGTCTTGGGGGAGTCAAAAATGTGACAGAGATGATCTGTGCCCTTGGATGGGAGCTAGCGTCCCTTGGGTGGATGCTAGCGTCCCTTGGGTGGGTGCCAGCATCATGCCAATCCTTACATCCCTGTAAGTCACTGTTCCGCACCAAATCCCGCCTTGCACTGAGCCCAGCTGCATTCCCTGCCAGGAGAGCCTGTCACAGAGGGAGATATATCCCGCGTGGGTGCTGGCAAGGCATTTACCACACTTTCAACATGTCCTTGTCAACACACAAAATCTCCTTAAACCTCTCCAAACTGGCCCCAGCATCCATGGATTTGTTTTCAGGCCTTTAGACACAAAGAACAGTAATGGGATATTTTTCTCCCAGGCAGCAAGGAGTGTGATGCCAACGTAACATCTCCCCATGCTGCCTCTTGGGTCTTATCCCATCAAAATCAACGAGTCGGGATTAAAAACCATCCTGCAAGCAAGCAAGCAGCAGCAGCGAGCCCAGCTCCGTGTGGAACAGGCACCTGATGTTTTGGGAGCAGAGCGCCCTTACCCAGCCCTTCGCTGTCCTCGAAGGTCTTCTTGACGGTGTGGCAGGTGGAGCCGTCCCCGTGGCAGACCCCGCACCGGTCCTCCACTGCGTTGGAGTCGATCTCATAGTCACAGCCCACGTTCTGCAAGGCAGCCCAGTCAGCCGCGCGGCCCCCGCCTCGCCCCGCACCATTGGCCGTGGGAGGAACAAGGGAGAGGAGGACCAGCCTTGGTCCTAAATGGTGGGAAATAAGGACTGTTGGGTGGGAGAGAGGGGCCAGCTGGAGGCTTTTTGGAGGATGGGCAGCGATACAGCCACATCGGCTGCAGCAGGGGTTTCTCTAACAGCCTCACCGTCCTGCTGCCCTGCTCATACGCAGCGAGGATCACAACCCACATCTCGTTTTCTCCTTTTTCTACCCGAGTCCCCAGGCAGCAGAGCCTGTCAGCACACATTATGTTCCAAACCAAGCTGGGAAAGCCCCTCAGTCCTTGGTCCTGCTAGTTCTGTTTCAAAACACTTCCCCAAAACCTTTTTTTATATTCTGCTGAAACCCTTTACATCTTGTGCCAAACTGCTTGACCTACGCAGAGCCAGAGCCTCCCTGTGTTTTTGCACCATAAACACACAGCCAAGCCCCCAGAGGGTCCCGCTGGGGGCTGTGCCAGCTGCGAGCGTCTGTAGCGAGCCGGGTTTGACTCTGGTGTCACAGCCAGCAGCAAGCGCAGAGGTGATGCGGATTCTGTATGCAGCGAGCTCTGGCTAAACGTGCCATCATCTGCCACGAGCTGCTGGCTCGCACCTCGTTCTATGGGCCAAGTAAAAATAACAACCCCTGCGCTCCCTCCAGCCCATGCACTGGCGTGCCGCAGCCTTTGAAATAACCTACAGGCTGTTACAGGAGGAAACGGGACCTTCCCCGAACCTCTGCTGCTGCCGAGCCCCTGCCCGCTGCTGCTGGCAGCACAGAAGTTTCCACAAATGGTTTTTACATAAGAGGCTGCAAGGAAACCAGTTGACTGATTATTTTCCCTCTTTTCTGCTGTTTTTTGTGCTGTCCAAAAAGCCTGCTTTCCAAAAAACCTGTTTTTCCAAAAAGCCTTTTGGAGAGCCTCTCTATCCAACACGGTGGCAGACGCGGCCATGTCCCCTCCCGCCCGTGCGAGCCCCTGGTGACAGGCGGCCATGAGCTTGGCAGCAGCATGGCTTTGGTACATCCCGTGGTGGGAATCTGCCCTGCAGACCACACACAGCTCAGACCGCTACCCATTCCCTAATTCAACCGAAATCCAACGTCCTGCACGTGTGCTTTATTCTATCCTAAACCTTGGGACTGCTTCCCTAGGGAAAAGGAAGGTGTGAATGAAGGGACCGTCTCGCTGCCACCAAAGGCAGCTGGAGGACACAGGGCAAAGCTCAGCAAAGCCTCCCCAGCATCTCCCAGATGATTCACAGCGCTGCCTGCGCCACCTCCACCAGATTCCCGTGCCTCCCACGCTGCCCCAGCCAGCAGCCAGAGCAACGCCGCTGCATGTTGCAGCACGTTTGTAGGGAGCTTCCAAGAAAGAAAAATAATGTCCCAGAAGGACAAATCCCAGTGCTGGGAGAGGCTGCCAAGCCAGGGGAGCCATCTCCATTGCTGCAGGTCAGACCCCCAGCTGCCAGCACTGGATGCACTTGGGATGCAGGGCTGGGCACCCTCTCCATGCACCCTTTCATATCCCCGACCTTATTTGCAAGTGAAACTTCTCTTCCTCTGTTTTCTGGGGTTTCATAGAACCACAGAATGGTCTGGGTTCGAAGGGACCTTAAAGACCATCTCGTTCCAACCCCCTGCCATGGGCAGGGACACGTTCCACTAGCCCAGGTTGCTCCCAGCCCCATCCAGCCTGGCCTTGGTGGTGCTCTGTGAGGCCAGCACAGAGGCTGAGATACGTCTGCACCACACACCTCATGGAAATATGGAAAGCTTCCAAGAAGTGAATGACAAAACAAGCAAGCACAGCCCATCGGTGCATGTGAGAGAGGGGACAGTGTTCACCTAAGGGATGGGTCACGGCACCCGCCTGCATTTCCCTGAGCCCGGGGGTCCTTGGGCTCCCTCCCCAGCGGTACCCGGCACAGGACCCACCTTGCAGATGCCGTTGATGCACATGTCGCGACTGGCGTTCATCTCGTAGCACGGTGTCCCGTCGATGACGGCATCCCGCAGCTTTTCTGCAAAGTATTCGTCCTCTGGCCGGCAGTGCAGCTCGCAGGGGTTAACTGGGGAACCCAACAGGCAGAAACTAAACCCAAGCAGCCTGGGGCCACCTCCAAAAACATAAATTAACCCTGCAAGCCCAGCCATAGTTTTAAAATACGGCATAAACACGCTGCCAGGCGAATATGAAGGTATGAAAAGCAAAATCAAGCCGTTAGCAAGACTCTGTTTCAGGTTTTCCATTGGGGCTGCAGGCAGAAGCCCAGCAGCGGGCTTTGCCCTCGACTCACTGTTGTTGGGCACCGGCGTCCACTTGTAGAGTTTCCCTTTGTAGAGCATGGGGTTGAACTGGCTGCACTGGACCTGGCGGAAGGAGGGCTTGTCGGGGGGACACAGCCTGACGTTGCAAATCCGGAACCGCTTCCGCTCCCCCAGGCAGTACCTGCCCCCGTACTTTGGCCTGTCCGTACATGGGAGGGGAATAAGAAAATCAAAGGATCACAGAAGGGTTTGGGTTGGAAGGGACCTTAAAGATCACGTAGAGTCCCACCCGTGCCAGGGGCAGGGACACCCCCCCCAGCCCAGGCTGCTCCCAGCCCCATCCAGCCTGGCCTTGGGCACTGCCAGGGATGGGGCACCCACAGCCTCTCCGGGCAGCCTGTGCCAGCACCTCGCCGCCCTCACGGGGAAGGATTTCTTCCTAATACCTCATCTAAACCCATCCTCTTTCAGTCTAAAACCATTATCCCTGTCCTACCTAACAGAGACCCACCACACACAAGGGGAAACTCCCCTTCCACTCACAGCTACAGGAGGGTGCGTTTGTACCTGCTGCTGAGGTTTGATCTCAGCATGAATCCACCTGGGCCACCGGGAGCTCTCCCAGTTACAACCCACAGGTCGCTCTGCTGCGATGTTCGTGTAAGGAACCGTGTAAGGCTACGAATCCGACACCCATTCCAGCATGACCCATGCTCCACTGAGCAAGCTTTTGAAATCCGTGGAAACCATAGCCCACGTCCTTCTCAGAGTCCCTCCTGGACCAACTCCCTGCTGCTGCCGTGGCTGCCACGCTGTGCTACGGGACAATGCATGGTGAGACCGTGGGCCAAAGGCAGCTTTTCCTGATGGCTCTCAAGCTGAACCAGCTACATCTTGGGTCTTGCCCCTCCTGACAGCCTCTCCTTAACATTGGAAATATGGCCAATTTTATAGGTCTAGTGTACGACGCTATAAAAGCAATTATTAAAGTTACGTGTCCCTGGCAGTGTTCATGTCTGAAGCCCCCTCACCTCCTGCAGCTGCAGCCGGGCACCCCTCCCCAGGAGGTAAAACATCTCCTCCACCATCCTGGGTACCGCAGCTGATGAGATGCCAGCGCTCCCAAGAGCCAGGTCAGCCAGGTGCCCATTCTGTGGCTGCTCTGGAGGAGCTGCTCTCCATCCTGCCCGGGATGCGCTTCCCGCTCTGCTCCTCTACTGCCCAAGGGAATGGCAAAGCTGCCACTGGGCTTTTTAAAGCAAGAGGGACTTTAAAAGCAACAATATTTTTTTCTCAGATGCCAACAGACTCTCAAAATACTGCCACTGTCTCCTGATGCTTTTTCCTTTGGTCACAGCACTCTCCATGGCCCATGGCCCCATGATCTCATGAAAATTACTTTTCCCCTGATCATCTAAGTTTGGGCACACTTTGCTGAAGAGAATAAAGTTAATTATTATTTTAGGGTTGTGTTTACATACCCTGCCCTGAGGAAATGCCTGCGGGAGGAGGACTGCCCAGCACACACATTTGTTCACTCCATCCAAAAGGCAACGCTGAAGATTTACCTACAGTGGCCAAAGCAAACAACTGCCCAGCGAAATTCTGCTGCTTTTCCAGTGTTTGCTCTCCTGCCCACCCGCAGCTGTGTTTAAAACACTCCATAAACTACAACTGCACTTCTGCCACAAAACTCATGTCAAACACAAATCCAGCTCTTGACCTGGAACTGAGATTACACAGCACTTCTTTAAACAGCTCAATAGCACGTGCTAAAAGCAACACGTCCGTGGAAGAAACTGGGCAGAAAGCACATCTGGGCTCATTAGAGCGTCTGTTCCTGCGGCTTTCAGAGCTCCTCAGGCCATTGAAAAGCGACTGCCACTGGGACATTGCTCACAAAGCCCTTTTCTCTCCCCTCCCAGGGCACTCTGACACCTGGGCAAGCCGGGGGCTTTGGCTGAATACAACGCGACAGCGATTTGGTGACCAAGGGGTCATCCAGGGAGCAGGTGGGTCAGCCCAAGAAACCATGGGATGGACAAGGCTGCGCCTCCATCAGTGCCCAGATGCTTCCAGGAGAGAGGCAGTGCTGGCTGCCGTGGCTGGGCACAGGTCAAAAATCACTCATGGGCAATGGGGTGATAAACAGCAGCAGAATTTTTCAAAATGACTCTGAGTCAGGCTCAAAGAATGCCTGTTTTTCTTTTCTGTCATTAAAAGACACTGGATATGTTTTAAACCTACAAGCGCGGAGTCCTCGCTCTTTGTTTTGAGTCACATGGCAACGTCCCTCTGCCTGCACGGAGTGGGAGCAACTTATATGTGGAAGGAGACAGAGCAAACTCAGCCCCTCCAGAAGCTTCCACCGCCCAGCCGGCTGGATAACCCCGTGAAATGAATCCCAAGTGTTTCAAAAGCACATTGTTGGGACCGGTAACTGCCTAACGGCGCGGTTTGCCGTGCGATGCAGACAGGTGCAGGACCACACTGGCCAGACGCCAGTCCCCAGCTTTATGGGGTGATAAGGAATCGTTGGGCTCATCTCTTAAATGGGGTCGCGTGGAGGGGCTGGGGGAGCCCCGGGGGAGCGAGGGCTGGCTTACGTGGGGTTGCTGCACTGCCTCTCGGCGCTCTGCACGCCCGCGCCGCAGCTGCGGGAGCAGGCAGCCCACGAGCTCCAGGAGCCCCAGCCGCCGTCGATCGCGTCGGGACGGTAACCCACGGGCACGCACTCGCCATTGAAGCACCACTGCAAAGGGATGGGCCAGACGAAGAGAAAACAAGGTTTAAGGATGCAGTAATGGACGTTGAGTCTGAGAGCCCGGCTGCGGGGAGTACTGAAACCCAGCACCCACACTGCCCCGTGGAAATCCACGCTTCGCTCACACGGAGGTGTCGGGGGTCAGCGGGGCTCTGCCAGAGCCCGGCACAGCTCTAAGCAATAGGAAATTCAGAGATGTTGGGCTGTTTGAGGATTTGTCTCAGGCAACGCATCCAAACCTCCACCAAGACCCCTCAGCAAGGGGATTCATAGCCCGATCCGAGCCCAGAGGGAAGAGCCAGCCAGGCACAGCCACGGACAAGGGCACAGCAGGAGGTTTCGCAGGGGGCAGTGGCTAAGCCCAGGGTCACCCCCAGCGCTCTGGGGCCAGCTCTCCAGGAGGGGACACTGAACCTAACAAGCAGAGACATTTATGTTAACTTGGGCAGGAAAACCCTGTTCTGGAAAAGCGATGCACAACAGCTCTGTCCCAGGACTGCCGCAGGACAGGAGCCAGCATCACCCGTGCAAGGGTGACCAGAGCTGGCTGCAGACAGCTGGTCCCCTCCGCACCCCACACCCAGCACAGCACCCACCGAGCTGCCGCAGCGCTGCTGGACCCCCCCGGACCCCAGAGTGGGGAGAGGTGCCTGCCCTGCGGGGGGGCAGGACCCAGAGACCAGCACCCACCACTGCAGCAGACCGAGAGCAGCAGAAGCCCTGTACCCTCCTGCCACGGTAATTAACGGCGGGTTTCACCTTCTGAAGGTGTTTTCAGCTTGGCTGGAGTCTGTCCCTCCCTGGCACCTGCAGGTTTTTGGGCAGAGCAAGGGCAGCGAGAGGAGCCTGCCCTGGTGGGCTGGAGCCTGTGAAATTCTGGTGTGCAGAACAAGGAGCCTCTGCAGCCGCAGAGGGGACTGCCCCCCCTTACCTTGTTCTCCCCACATGCTGTACCGTCAACGGCAGCGTCCAGCTTGGAGTGGCACGTGTTCCCCACCGTGCACCACAGTGTGTTGCAGACGCTCTGCAGAAAACATGGTTGCACAGGACACAGTTAGTGCACTGGCCGACCCATGCAAAGCCCCCCACCCGCAGGGAGCCCCTCCAAGCCACGCAAGCCCATGTTACATCAGGGAGGACCCTGGCTTACATCCATGTCGTCGCAGAAGGTGGAGTAGGCACCGTACTGCAGCCGGCACTGGTGGCTCACGTCGTAGAGGACGCCCGGGGGCACCAGGGGGTAGTCCAGCACCTCCCGGGCAGGGGGGTCATCCAGGCACAGCCCCCAGCCCCGGCTGAAAGACAAAGGTCAGAGCAGCATCACCACCAGCCTGGCACACCCGTACAACGCTCCGGCAGCTGCTAATGGAGGAGCTGAGCATCTCAGTAATGCACACTCACTATGAGAAGTAATTAGCGTTTCTAGCTGATATGACCCTGGCTCTCCAATCAGCCCTGGAGCCGCTCCAGCATGCAGAGGGGCACGTGTGGGTACCTGCTTTTCAGGGTGGGTGCTCACTCCTGCAGCGATCACCCCACGGCCCCTGGGCAGGGCAGGTTATGGGGAGGCAAAGGCAGCACCAGCTTCTCTGTGCAGCTGCTGAGTCGGTGCCTTGCACACTCCCCCTTTCGCATCTGGGATGCCCCTCTCCCCCTGACAGAAAGCCAGAAATATCATTTTCCCTGGGAATAATCCCCTGGATTTGTGCTTTGTGAACAAGTCATCAGCTCAGACCTCAGCTGGGACCCCGCTTTTGCCATTCAAGGCGAAGGGTTTCATCAAACAAACATCTCATTGCTGAGAAACAGATGCTGTCCCTGTGCTCGTACATCACGCTGACCCCAGAAACATCCCTGCGGACACCGCAACCCGTGTGTCAACTAAGAGAAATAAAGTAGATTGTCAGCGGCAAAACGCACTCACCCTCCTACTTGCCACTACAAACAGTGCTCAAATTGTGCTGGACAGGCTGTCTTTAGAAAAAGAGATATTAAAACTGAGCTATCAAGGCAGCCGGTGGCAGGCAGCCAGGCTGCGGGAGCCGCAAGGGACGGTCCTGGCTGCCTCTCTCTACTCCGAGTGCCTTTGCTACGGTATTTCACAAACACACAAGAAATTGTCACTAGTTTAGCTTTCAGTGTTGATTTAAACAAACTTGTTTCCAGCAAGGCAGTCTCTGGCGAGGGTTTCTCAGCAGATTAGATTACTTTGGCTTGTTGTGATTGGGAACAGGTCTAAATTAACTTGAAACAAGATTCCTTTTTAAGCCAAACCAGCAACAGAGAAACAAGGGCCAGCAGCATGGGAGAGCTCCTGCTTTGGGGTACTGGAAGTGCCACAGGGCGATGACCAGCAGATGTGGCATCTCCTCCTCCCTTTCCCATCCCACCCCAGTGAGGTTCACACTGGACACCTGCAAACAGCTCGCTTGGCTGGAGACAACCCCTTCAAATACCGTATGTTTTTACAAGCAGCTTCCCTGTTGGAAAAATCAGTAAACAGGTTGCTTTCAGCAGCCCAGGGGCTCTAAAGTCTCTGCTCCCAAGTTCACAACAGCGGGAGCATCCTGCCTCTCCCAGCCCGGCGGGGAGGGAAGGATCACTGCGGGCGCTGCAGGGCTGAGCTGCGATGAATTAAGTGTGGAGAAGGCAGCTGGTCGCAGGATCGCGGTGCAGCCTGCTCCAGGCATACAGAGGCACTGCAGCTCTTTTTTTTCTTTACCTGCTAGGTGGAAAACACTTCAAAGGAAGTTCTTTAAAAATGGAAAGAATGATATATTTACTGGGGAAAGTCCAGGCTTAAGCACTGGGCTACTGCATGAGCTACATGCATGATACCTGTGCTCCTTTGGACTAGTTCACCAACTGTCTGTTTGGGTACCAGCACATGGGTCCCCGCACATCACCCCAAAACCGCCCCCAACCCTCTCCTTGCCCTCTGCTACGCTTGTGGCACTTTCTGTCTTGCCCCAGTTTATGAGAGGTCTCCATCCCAGTACGGGGAGTGATTTAGATTTGCTGTCAGCTTTCCAGTCCTAGGTTCACAATCTATTTCTTCATTAAATATTTTACAATCGTTCTACTGGTCTCTTCAACTTGGCCAAAACACATTACTGAGCCAGCAAAAATTGGATAAGTTTCCCTTTGGCTTTGCAGCGATATGCAATAAACCACACACTGCCATAAAAATGCACAGGGGTCTGTGCTGCGTCTGCCTGTTTCAGTCTGCTCATTAACAAGCCGGATGATGGAGTAGATGGTATGATGATTAAATCCCCATATGTGAGCAGGCTGGGAGGATCTGCAGATACGTTTGAGAGCAGGATTAAAATTCCAAAAGCTCTTGGAGAACTGGAGGAAGGGTCCAAAAACCCAGGATAGAATTCAATAAAAACAAAGGCGAGGATTGGAGCTTGGGAAGAACCAGCTGCGCAGCGAGGGGATCTGGCAGAAGTGGCAGAGCAGCGATGCAGCAGGCAGGGCTGCGTGCTGCCGGTGGAGCAGGGCGGCAAAGGCAGGGGAAGACCAGCCCTCCCCAGGCTCTGGGAAAGCAGGGAATCAGCTGGAAGGAGCCCACGGGAGGATGATGGAAAAAGACCTCCAGCACTGTGCAAAGAAGCTGAAAAACTGGTTGTCTGACCTAGAGAAAAGACCGAAGGGAGACGAGACAACCTGCAGCTGTGCCAAGGCTGCTGAGACGAAGGGAGGCTGCTCCGTGCTGCTGCACGCTGGCGGTGCAGGCAGGGCATCCGTGAGATACCAGAGCCCATCTTTCAAGGGCATTCCACCAGCCGGGCTGGGGAAGAGGTCACGTCACAGTGAGGGGTGGAGAGCAAAAAGCCTTACAGCACCTTCTGACTCCTCTGAGGATTCGAGGGAGAAAATCACGGGATGCCAGGGAGGGCTCACCTGGGGAGTGCTGCCACAACCCGGGGCTGACGGGATGCCCAGGTCCAGAGTGGTCCCTCTGCCTCAAGGAGCATCACTACCCGCCCTGTGCCAGCCTCCCCCATCAGCCTGAACGAGGGATGCTTGTTCCTGGGGGGACACAGCGGCCACAGCAGGGAGGTGGCGTCTTCTTCCATTGCCCCGGTGTGTCCGAGTGGACCCCAACCCACAGCCTTGCCAAGAGGGTCACCCAGCCCCGGCTGCACCCAGGGCCTCACCCACAGCACCGGGGCCGTGCCGCTGTTGATGACAGGAGTTATTTTCAGATGCTTAAACGTTTGGCAGCGCTTGTAAAATAACAATCTTTCCTAAGATAATAATCAACGTCTGAGAGGGCTGCTTTTTTCCCCCAAAAAACGTGAGGTTTGTTCCAAGCACACCCAGCAACCCCAGGTCAGCAGGGTCTCCTTTTCTGGCTCACTTCTTCCCGTTCTCCTGCCAGCACCGCATTATAACACACTCATGTCTGTGCTGGCAAGGGACCTCTCCTTCACTTGGGCCATGTCGCAGCTGGTGAAAGACGCCTGCCGGGCTCTGCTCTGCTCTTAAGGAAGAGCTGCCCCTCCTAGGGGGAGCAGCAAGACCAAAACCCAACCAGAGAAGCATCCAGCTGCTCTTTTTCTTCCCCATCACAGCTCATAGCAGCCCAAGGTCATGGCAAGCAGGAAATTCTTAATCCAAAAGTGAAGGTTAAAAGCAGAGGGCCAAGAACGCTGCAGATACGAGTGCGCTCCATTCCACCGAAAGCCGTAAATCAACAATAATTCATCCTGCATGGGGGCCAAGCCCACATCCCAGGCTGGGATTTAGAAATGGGAGCTCAGCCTCCCTGCCATGGAAATGCCAGTCCCTCGCCCAGCAATCCCCATTGCTGTTTCTTGCCGATGCTCTCACTGTTTTCTAACTTTCCTGTAGCAAGGAAGGAAAATGTTTCCCCAGTGCAAGCCACTGGCTGACAAATGTAAATCTCTGGGCCATGTTCCTAGGAACTTAATAACAACAGGCTGAAAAATCAGCCATGGGGTGCTAAAAATAAACAGATGCACAGAAGAATTTGGCTCGGTTTCATCCTCCTGCCTACAGGCAAACATCATCTGCCCCGTGCAGAGCACCAAAGAAAACTGCACAGAGCATCGAAGAAAACCACTCTGGCTTTGTTTGTTCAAGCCACCATCCCTGTGCCAAACGCTCGTGCTGCTTCTCTGTTCAAGCCTCCATCCTTCACAGCATGGACCAAAGCAACCAAGTGGGGTAAAAGCATCCCCATGTGCCCTGGGGCTGACTACTGAGCGAAATCGGCTGCAGACCCAAGCCCTGAGCCACCCCAGCACCCCACGAGTGAGGAAGAAGAGGAAGGCAGGACTTACTCAAGGAATCGTGTGATGTACTCGCGGCTGCAGCGGGACCAGGTGAGTGGGGACGTGTCATACAGGAGCTGTGGAGACATGATGAAAGGTCTTTTCCCAACTGGCTCACAGTCATTGCTGCTTCCATCATGCTGAATCCCAAAACTGTGTAAGAGCACAGTCCCACAAAGGAGAGGTGAGCCGCACGCCGCTACAACCGCGCAGCCTCTCTGCTTTCCAGCACAATGACACGCGACGCCAGACATCGCAGAGCATCCCAGCTCCACGTGGACTCAGTCATTAACAGGACCGGGGGACCTGGCTGTGTGGGACACTTAAGTGATACCAGGGACATCGCCCTGAACTTTGTCCCATGCTTTTATTTCAGCTTTCTTACTGAAAACTCAGCCAAGAAAAAAGTAATGAGGATACTGACCAAGATCAAGTGAATTAAGCTACCCAGGTACGTGTTTTTACCATGCAACCATAACAGAACCATAGTTCTACTATGAACTATAATGTTCAAATGATCTTGTCAAAATTCAATTGAAATCAGGGCAAGCAAAATTGCTGATTCTAGACACAAATTCTATTTTAAAACTTCTTAATGGGCAACCCTCTTCTCCAAAACTTTCAGCATCAGCAACATGGGGTAATACACAATTGCAATTTGTCCAGGTTGCCTTGGGTTACATGATTTTCCTTAAACCTGGGGCAACCCAAAGCTTAACTCTGAAATGGAATTCCCAGGGTAAGTTCTCGCAGGTACAGAGGACGGTTTGCACCAGTGAGGAACCGCTTGGCAATCTTCTCCCAACTTCCACCCGCGCTTTCTCAAGCCCTGACTGAGCAGCGCAGAGGACAGAGGTCAGAGGAGAGGAGGAGGAAGCCGGTGGTACCTGTGTCCGAGCTCGTGGGCCACGGTGAAGGCCAGGGGCAGTCCCGTGTCCTCGTTGATGTTGCAGCTCCTGTGGGGCTGGCACATCCCCGCCACGTGGGACAGACCCAGGGTCTCGCAGGGTCTGTTCATCGCTGCACAGATGTCCTTCCTTGGGCGATGGAGACAACGAACACACAGACACAGAGCAAAGAGGCGGTTTGAAAGCGGCAGGATCCACCACGAGAAGGAGCACAGGACACGTCCCAGCCCACAGAGGAAGACACAGGGACACTGGCCAAACAGAAGTGAGAATGGAGACATCCAACATCTTTCCACAATGGAAAGATTTATGACCTTTCCTTTCCTCTTTACTCTCCCAGTAGCCCCGGCTCGTTATTAAACCTGATTAATGGGAACTGCTAGCCAGCTTGGCTATGCTTATTCCATTGTATAAATAAAGCTGATGCTGGGAATAATTAAGCAATTACTACATCGCTGGGGGAAGCACATCTCAGGGGTGCTGTGGTCCAGGGCAGAGGAGCTCCAGCCACCCAGGAGGAGCAACTCCTTTGAAATACACAACCTGAAGTGCCTTGTTCCTGCTACAAAGCAAACTTCCTAAAGGAGATAAAACTGTTGGGGGTTGTGAATCATCACACAAACCACCACGATACTGCCAACAGCCAAGGCACTGCAGCTTGACACCATCAAACTATGTTTTGACTGCAAGGTATATAAACTTGGCCAGAGGCATGAGTTCCTGTGAGCTTCATGGGAGGTCAGGGGCTTTCTCAGAGGCTCCTCTGCCAATCCCAGCATTAGCCTCCAAGGAAAAAAGGAGGGTTAATCCCTGTGTACATCCTCTGGGAGGATCCAGCCATTCTGGGGCTTGGCAATAGAGCCATGATGAAAACCAGGTTTGGAAACCTTAGCTGCTAGTCAACCGGGAGCTGTCTCCAGGTTTAAACCTGAGATTTGAGACCAGTTCCAGCCATTGGGACCAGGTTATCTTCAGATTTCATGTTACATACCCTATGTATAGGGGTCCAGGCAGGGCTCGGGCATAAGAGTGAGATTTCAACCACTCCTACTGAGATGCTTCCCCGGCTGTCCATCTGCCTGCAGCGGGCAGGCTTGTTCCTAGCTGCCAGTGTAGCATCTACAGCATAAAATCAGCTCATGGGCACGATACCTTGTGAGCAGGACTGCGACATCATGATGCAGGGGATGGGAATCTCCTTTAACGTTGATGCTCTTCTGCCACTTGCAAAAGCTTCTCAAGGTGTTGTCTGCGTGGTGGGAGATTTTCAGATCCTCCTGCCAACATAATTAAATGTCTGCGGTCATATTGCTGCTGGATCTGTCGGGTTTTTGGGATGCAGGGGGGAAGGGTCTGATCTCAGACACATCAGAATGGAATCGGGAGTAACTGCCATCCAGACGGAATTACTCCGTATTTATAGGTTGTAGGCTGGGCGGGAGTACAGCCCTTTTCTGCTTTCTTTTCATCTATGAGTCAACCAAAACATTAAATCATCTGGTAATAGGGGTTAAGAAACACTGTGGGCAAATATCCCATCCTGGCTGATGGCGAAGGATGCAGCTGGGGAGCCCGTCTGAGCGGCGTCAGGCTCCCTGCGAGCCACCGCTGCAGCTGGGAGCACAAACAAGTCCCAGCTACCGGCGGTGATGCTGCGTTATCATAAATTATTACAAGAATCGGACCCCGCAGCTCCTCTGACGACACCGTTCCCTGGACTTTACCAGGGCTGTAGCCCATGCAGAAGTCAAGGCAGCAAGGCACAGGCGCCCGCGTTTATCTTACACAGCTTCATCTGGGCCAAAAAGACAGCACAAGAGAAAGCTTACGGGCTTCCAAGGGCAGCTCCCCGTGCGTCCCAGCCTGGCTGCCAGGACGGTGTGTGAGTCACCCTGTTTTCTTTTTACCTCTTCATCCTCCAGCAGGATGAGTCGCACTATCGCAATGTTGATGGGGTTCCCAATGCTGGCGTGGTGGAACAGTCCCGCCACCTGCAACAGCCACAAGCCAAAGAAATAAAGCACCCCCCAAAAAAAACAACCTTGCCCTGCAATGCTGCTGCTAGTAAGTACATCTGCAGGGGAACACAAGCTCGAGGGGAAGCTACTGAAGGTTGTTGACAACATCTCGGGGAATTCCCCCAAATGAAAGACAAGATCAGACGCAGACCTGGACTAAAGCGTTCAGAGTGTGACGACATCCACTTAAAGTTGATATAATCTGTGTAGCACATTAAAACTCAACCAGAAACGCCCCGGGGAACACCTCTGCTTTCACTCCTAATAAATGTTTAACACCTCAAAGGAAACCTGAGCTCTCCGGGTGTCTTCACCGACTCCCAGAACCCCAAGGATGTTACCCTGAGCTCCTCTGCCCAAACCCACCTTCTTCTGGCCGTCAGCCAAAGCCCTCCTCTGAAATGCAAATAGGTGCTACCCTGGCAGCCCAAGAGTCAACAGACTGAGCCAACTCGTGCCGTTATGGCACCAGCATCCACCCACCCTGGCCAGATTCCCAATGGAGCCCACCACAATCTTCCCTTAACTGTCCTCAGTGGCACCTTCCCAGGAAAGTCATCCACGTCCCTCCTGCTAACCAGGCTAGTGCCGGCACTGGCTCCAACGGCAGCCGCCCTGGGATGCTCCATCAGCAGGCACGGCCAGCCCTGAGTTCGAGGGAGTCTGAGCCAAATCTCCCACGTCCCTGCAGGTCTCTCCTCCTGCAAGGAGGTTTCCTTATCACACAGAGGGCGGTGGGTGGCCCTCGGGCAAGCTTCAGGGTGGTTCCAGCTTCATCTGCATCCCCATGCCCAAGCTGCCCGCATGCCTGCCTGGGGGGAGCTGCGGTGGCACAACCATGGGCAGCACCAACCACCTCCCATCCCTGGAGCACCTCTGCCTTGGGGGATCTCCCTGGGAGGCCACATCCCGGGGGCACCTCTGCCTTGGGGGATCTCCCTGGGAGGCCAAGTTATCCATCCCCATGGAGGGAAGGATGAGGGAACAGCCCTTGAGCCCCATGGGGAAGGTGAAACCACTGCGGGCTGAGCTGCTCCCGCCTGCACGGAGATTTTGGCCTCAGGGCTGCTGACAGCGACCCATCCTCCCGTGGTGCACCGAGCACCGAGCAATGCAGAAAAGTCAACATGCGGGTGGGAACAGCCTGTCTGAGAGGTTGCTGAGGTCCCACCAGGGATGAGTCCTGGCAAGCCCAGCAGTCTTTATGTCTCATAGCTGCGTCCCCGGGGACCAGGCGGCTCTGCCATCGAGAGGACCAGGACTCACCATGTTCATCACGGTCAGCACGTACTTCTCTATGTTCTCACTCCCATGGTATTCTATCATCTTGGTGTCTGCCACCACCAGCGTTTCCACCCACTTCTCCTTGCTGATGGAGCGCTGC
This sequence comes from Falco cherrug, assembly GCF_023634085.1. Classification (NCBI taxonomy): domain Eukaryota; kingdom Metazoa; phylum Chordata; class Aves; order Falconiformes; family Falconidae; genus Falco; species Falco cherrug. The sequence continues at coordinate 3,906,756 of NC_073703.1, forward strand.
TTTATTCTCCTCTTCCTGTGCTGCTTCTGTTCCCATCGTTCCCTTCGCTTCTCAGACCTCTCCAGGCTTTCCTGAGAATCTGAGGGATTAATGGGGGAAAAAGAAATTTTTTTGTAAAACATGTTCACCTTTGGTAAAATATCATCAAGGGCTTTTTATTTTTTAATTTAATTTAAAGAAATAACCTTTAGCTGCTGAGGAGGCTCCACACTTAGACACCTAACCTATGTGTAAGTTGTTGTGCTGTATGTTCTAAAAAAATCATTGGGGGGTTGAAGACACCGACCTCAACATTAGCATGATAGAAAAATAAATAAATAAAGCATCTGAAGTAATTTCTTTGACTGGAACAGGGTCTGCAATATTCCATGAGGAACACGGAGCCTCCCAGAGCAGAGCGCTTAGGGTTCGCGTTGACATAGGAATTTATAGGCGACCCTGCAGAGATGCTTGAGCACACGCCACTGAGAAACAACCCTGGTGGCTCAGCATTTCTGATTACCATCACAAATCTGTATTTTGCAGGGAGAGATGGCTCCCCAACATGATAAACTCTGCGCCCTCAAAGCTGGACTGATGTCTTGAGCCAAATCCCAAGGATCATCGGTGTCCTGGGCAAGACCATGACACCTCGGCTGCATGGAGGCTGAACTCTGCTCCTTCCCAGGGAGAAACAACAGGAACATTCACTGGGCTGAAAAGAGTCCGGAGGCGGACAAGAGCTCGGACGCTCCTCACGCAACCCAGCAACTGGGAATTCTCAAGCAGAGACTTTTCCTGTGACATTGCTCCAAGATCATGGTCAGGGTCAGCCCCAAGCTGGGTAAAGGCTTTGCAAACCACATCCCACACAGTGGGAATTGCCTTTACGACTAGTTTCTAAGGGCTTAGCCTTACTTTGCTAACAATGGACTTTTACATTTTATGGACTATACTGTACGTTAGCTGTGAAAGAGTGTTTTATCCCCCAGCCTGAAAAATCCCAAGTATCTGGATAATTTGATGAATTGCTAATACCGCTGTGACAGTTTAATCGAAACAGCTTCCTTGGAGCTTGCTTCCATTGTGTCCTTTGCTGCTAAGCTTCCAGCTGGGACGTGAAGGTACTGCAGAGGGCTCCTGGGATCCCAGGGAGGGCTTGCGTGGCATTTTCCCTTTGAGATCCCTCTTAAACACCCACCCAGCTGTACACACAGGCTGCACTGTGTACTGACAGAAGCTAAATAACACCTAACAGCCTAACACCATCTGGCCGTGTGGTGTTTTGCAAAGAAAACCAGCAATACCTCAGTACAACATGAAAGGCTTGCAGTAATTAAAATCCTACAGACTTTTGGTTCCCTTCCCAGGGCACACACATCACATCCACTGTGCCAGCCCACAGTGCAGTAGAGATCCACACGCATTACACACGGGCCACTTACACCCAGTGAAATTCATTTACAAGGACTAGAGTTCAAAGTCTAGAAGAAGCATTAGGATTATTATCAAAGATTAAATAATTAATTCAGATTAACAGAAGATGCCTGAAGATAACCTGATAGAGAAAAAAAAACCCCGTTTCTGAAAGCAGAGCACTGTAGGAAATACGCAAAACAAGATGCACTGCCTGGAAAGTGAAGTTTCACTGATGCAGATGAGGAGTAAAGTGCCGGTGAGCTGCTGGGGATGCACAGAATCCCTCATTACTTAAAATCTTGGGTTTGGAAGTTTATCCAACCCATCTGCTCTAGATAGAGGAGAAGGAACCGGCATGCACCCTCTGCCCTGCAGCAGAGAGACTCCCGGGCAGTGACCGGGTTTCACTCCCAAAGTCCAATGCCCCAGCAGGTCAGAAACTGATCTTTGCAAGGAAATGAAAACAAATACTCAGTCTCCACATCACGGGATGCTTGCAGCAGGGCTGGGAGGAAAAGACGAGAGCGAGAGGCCCAAGGATTGGCAGGCATTGAGTCATGCAAGTGAGAAACATAAGAAAACACAGAAAAACTGGCAGGAGAAAAAGAAAAAAAAATCCCCAGTCTTCTTTCTACAGTGATTCCTGTGACTTGTGGGCTCCAGTCACTACTGTCACAAACCCGCCGCCTGGCACTGGGCAAGCAATCCTGACCAGCAATTTGAACACGCCTTCCCATAATAAGAATGCTTGTGGGAATGGCTGCACGGGCACCCCTGGGGCTTTCCCCCAGCGAGCAGCTCCAGCCCATGGGACACTCAGCCGCCAGCAGCACCGCTGGCCACACACCTCCCACGCCACGTGCCACCCCACAGGCACCGCACAGCCCACGCTCCGTCCCCTCCCCGCTGCTGGCTCAGTCTTTCGGTCCGAGGGTTTTCTTTCTTGCCAGCCTATGTGGCGAGAGGGACCTCCAGCCCAACTTGCCAAACTCAATCTAAGGGCAATCCGTGTCGTTGATGGATGCTGGGAGATCAAGGCAGCAGCTGGATGCCACGTTTTAAGACTAACGAGTCTGCAGAGGCAACACAGTGGACTAAAGCTTGGACCTGCTCCCTTTCCCTTTCTACGATGTGCTTCATGCAGACCGTGGGCCCCAGCTACTACCAGCTCATTGCAAAATGCAAGATGAAGGGGACAATACCTTGCACACCACAGGTTTCCCGTGAAGCTGGTGGCCCGCTGTCTTGCTCTGCCCCATGCTCAGGCACCTGGCGCTTGTATATCCTGTGGGGCTGTGCTGCTCCATCCTCCCGAAAGCTGGTGGCCACTGGTTCGATGAAATAGTCCTCGTTCATGAGCTGAAACACGCCTTTCTGGCAGGGAGAGACAAAGTTGTCACCATGAAGCCAGCTGTGTCTAGCACAGACTCACAATGAAGAACCTGGGAATGGGAGAGGGTTTGCAAAATTTTCCAGGAAGAAATAGGTCTTCTCTAAATAAACTGTTTTTATGGATATTTTGAGCTCTAAACTCCCAGACAGAGTCCGCATGGAGTGATCATGAAGAAAGCAAAAAGCTAAAGAGACCCCATCACAAAGTGCAGACAGGTGATGACCCCAATGGGTGTCAGGGACTGCAGGGATGCTGAGATGGAGAAACGTCTCCTCCAGAGCACACCAGGAACAGGCACACAAAGGGTCTCAGACTGTGCTCCCACCACCTCGCCCCGACCTTCCTGGAGCCACTCTGGGGAGTCCGGGCAGACAGCCCAAAGGATGGCTTAGTGCGACACTGGTGTTTGGAGCACGTGTTGCACAAACGGAGGTGTTTTCCCAAGGATATCCTTATCCGATGCAGCCCATTGCTGCTGGCCTTTTGCACTGCCTAAGCACCACCACTGTGAACCATCGGGTTACAGACTTCCCCCAGAAAACCTCCAGGGAAGAGGAGGAGGAACCTGCAGGAGCACTCGGGCATGGCAGGAACTCCAGCCGAAGAAAGTCAGTCCCAGGACAAAGAGCACGGCCCCTCCATGCAGCAACAGAAGGACACGTAACTGGCATCTCTCCTTTTGCAGGAAACAACACCCTGAAACTTTCTTTGGTTTATTACGACCCCCCTGACCTGGCCCAGCTGCCACACGCCGTTACGGACTCGCCCACGGCTCCCCAGCCTCCCACTGCATCTCAAGAACAAAGAGCTGCACGGGAAGCTCTCGGATGGGCAGCTCTATCCCAAGGAATGGGAGCTCCTGCGCTCATCCAGCCAGACAGGGCGCTGCCGTGAGCAGCGTTTTGTAAATTTATTTTGCACCATAAGGCGACTCCATCGGCTCGTGGTTGCCTCAGAGCAGCCTTACGGTGCCCAGAGCAGGCTGAGTGTCTGCGCTCTCTCGGGAGCCTGCTCGTGCTCAGCTTTGCCTCCCGTGCTGTTGCTCTGACACGTTTAGTACTTTCCCACCCCAGGACAGGGCAGGGACAAAGTGAGAAGATCAAAACATGCCCCTACAACTCTTTCTAGTGTTTCCAAGACACAACAGCACTTAGGCTACTAGTGATGCTTTCTCACTGCTCATGCCGGGGAAGGGAAAACAGCTTCCTCCCTAATTAACTCCTTGCAAATGTAAAATAACACGGAGGAAACAGCATGGGGATGGGGAAGGAAAGGAAGGGGCCCACCGATATGCCCCCTTCTCTGTTTCCTGATGCAGGTTATTCTGAGCCGGGAAGGGAACAGAGATCACTGCCCCAGCTGAGATCTGCCCGGGGGCCACGTTTTGTCACCAACTGGCTCTGCAGTAGCACCGAGCAGCACTTGCTGCCCAGGGGAAGGTCCGGTTCCCTCCGTTTAAAACACACCTGGTTGACCTTTCTGCACTTTGCGTGTCCCAGTTCATCCCAGTAAGTGGTGCCAGCATCCCTAACCCCTGTCTCCTACTCCTTCACCATGGTCTGCAACAAGAGTGAGAAACAGCCTTGAAGAGGATGAAATTGCTCTGGCAAAACTACCCAAGAGAGAGCAGAACCCAGCTCTTACAACTCTATTTTAAAATCGTTGAGAGGAGGAATTTAAAGCCTTACAGTAGCACTGTAAGAAAGGTGAAGCCTGGTCACAGGAACAGGGAACTCGGAGGCTGGCCAAGGGTGTCACACAAGGCACAATTACTACATGCTACACCAGTAACGAACGTCGGAGCAGCGGCTGCACCGACAGCGGCGGGGAACTCAGCCCTTCGAGGCGCTGATGCAACTCAGTTCAACGCGTGAGGCAGCCACAAGCAAGAATTTTGGGACAGCCCATCCGTGCCTTACAGCTGGGAACGGCAGAGTGCAGCAAGACTGGGCTTGAAATGTACGGTATCAGCACCGTATTACATGTGTAAATGTAATATACTGCCCTAGCCTATAGCTCTGTGCTTTCCCACACCAGTAGCATGCTCCTTGTTTACACCCTGAAATACCAGCCATGCTTACAAGTGGTGTATGAGTAATTCCCTGTAATGAAGTCGTAGTTCAGAACACACTTTACTTTCCATAATTATCACAAGACACACAGCACGTTGCTAAGTGCACTTCTCTGTGGTTTACTATCTATCTGACAAAAAGCCACAGTCATTTTAAGACTGAGTGGAGAACGTTTAAAGCAACTTCAGGCTGCGTTTTGCTCACCCCTCGCAGTTTATGGGCTGCAGACCCTCTCGCAACGTCACGCTGCTGTCTTTTGTGAGCTAACAATTTTTTCTGCTTCTTAAAAAATAACACTAATCCAGAGCACTTGCACGACACTGATCATTCTCAACACACTTCACAGACCTTAATGATGGGGTTCACCAAACACCACTATGAAACAGGTGTTTTCAGGGGACACATTATGTGGATGGCAAATTATTTAACGAGTAACTTCTTTTTCTGCTTTCCCACCTGTAGTTACTTCACAAACAGAAGTTTAATTCTCTTAACCAGAATATATTTAAAACGTCCTGGGTGAACATCCTTCAGCCCATTCACTATTAGCAGCTTGGTTTTGCCTGACTTGCACTGCAAGACTGGATTTCTAAGTCTGACAGCAGATTTCAGCTCACTGGCAGAATGAGGCCACACAAATTTTTGCAGAACCATCATGTATTACTGGGGTGTCCCCGTGCAAATACGCATTCACGGGCATTTGCAACACTTTCTACTCCTGTGTACACTGCAGCCATCATACAAATGTTCACAGAAAAAGGAAACAAAAAGTTGTAGGTTCCTCCCAGGTGCATCAGTCTATTTTTTTATCTGAATGATGGGTTTGGCTATTTTGTGCAGCCTTCACCCCCCTGGAGATACGAAGTGCAGTGGTGAACAGCAAATGACCACATGAATTAAAGCTCCTGCAGATCTGGCCCTGGGTTACAGCTGCTTGGCACAAGCTCCTTCAACAGGCTGTGAAACAAATTAGCCCTCAAGAACTCCCTTGCAGAGGATCATACACATAGGGGTCTGCTCCAGCCTGCCTTTTCCTCCTTCGTAAATCCTCATCCTGATGGTGTTTTTTCCAGAGCATCTTCAATTCTGGGTCCCGAGCCAGTCACTTCACCATTAATCATCACCAGCTCCCACTCAAAATGAGTGAAATTTAGAATCCGAACCCCAGATATGCACATTTTAACCTGTGTTAGGGTTCCAAACACACCTAGCTGCTGCTAAATTTGGTAGGAAAAAGAGCAACCAACACCCTCCAGGACATGCCCAGCTCCTCTCCTGCCAGTCCTGCCCCACCATCCACCACGGTGGGGAAGCTCTGAGCTCTCGCAGCTTCAGGTGACAGAGGGGCAGCAGGGATGCTCCCTGCCGCACGCCCACGCACCACGCTCTGCTCTGCCCAAAACACAGCAGCACGCTCTTGCACCTCCAAAGGCAGCGATTTGGGTGGCCTCTGCAGAGCTGCCATTTAAAAGCCACCTCGCTCTACCGGGCTACCTCTGCATACAGACACACACTGCTTTTATTTAAACACAGGAAGGTTAAAATGCAAACACGGCCCCCAGCTGCACAAAGCCACCTGCGGCAGCCAGCAGAACAAGGAGCCGATCGAATTATCATCCCTCCAAACGCAGAAATGCTGAGCACGAGCACTGCTGGTCATCCCCCCCTCTGCGGCGGTGCCCCCCTCTGCCCTGCGCTGGGGACGTGGGGGGCTTTCCTGGGATCAGCAGCCCCTGTGAAGAGGAATCCCACCCACCCACCCACCCACCCTGCTACACCCAGTGCCCCCAGGGAAACCCAGCACCTCTGTCACCCCGAGCAGGGGCTGTGGCAACAGGGGTCTGCGCATCCCAGTTGTGCAGCAACGCTTCTGCAACGCCCCAGGAGGATTTAAACCCTGTGGGGAGCTGGTACCCACGCTAGCTAGATGCCACCGCACGCAGGTACAGACAGCGATGCTCGATGCTCACGTCCTGAATTTGCCTTGCTGAGTGCCAGCACCACAGTCTTACTTGTGAAAGTCACTTTGCCTTTCAGCAAAACTTATACTCTGACAGGTCACTACCACCTTCAGAAGTATTTGCAGCAGAATAAGGCAGCGGAGGTGCTCACAAAATGTAAACACTACACACGAGCTGCGTTACCATCAGTACCGCCAGGCTCCGCACACCTCGTTCTCAGATGCGTTTCTCATAATCCTACGTTTATGTACTAAGAGGTGGAGGCAATACGAGAGTTGCTCTCTTTGGGAGTCTGGACACAAACAAGTAAACCGAGTCCCGGAGAATTCCCAAACCACTGGAATCCATGGGAAATTTACAGTCAGCTCATCCACAGCCGCATCAAACCTACGTGATGAGACCCTGACCCTGCTGCTGTTGGGAGGAGTTTTGCTATCGCTTTCAAGCAGAAAAAAGGATTTTATACAGCTTCTGCTCTTTCCTTATCGATTAAAGCCCTCCGTACTTACCAGGCCATCGCAGGTGCTGAGCGCGGCCAGCCCTCCCTCCTGCGCCTGGCTCCGCACCTCCCCGATCATATGGCAGGAGCGGGATGCTCGGGGCTGGATCTTGGCGTTGGCGATACCCCCGTATCGCCGCTCGCTGACGAAGCCGGGCGCCAGGAGGTTGTTGTTCAGGCTCAGGTTGAATTTCAGGGCTTCGCCTTTGTAGTGCAGTTCATAGAAGGCAAGAAACTTGCTCCTGGAGGAAGGAGACCTTCGGTGAAGCGCTCGGTGGGACAAATCGTAGGACAGGAACGATCCACTCTCGTCAACCTTGATGGGATGAACGATGTCGCTGCTGGAGTACGGCGGAGCCGGCTCTGGGAAGAGAGGGGTTCAGGGGTTAGCGTTATTTAGGGTTCATCGCCTCTCCCCCTCCCACCCTTCAGCTGGATGCTGAGCTCCCGGGGCAGCCCGCTGGGGTCAGGCACCCCAGCACCAGTTGGGTCTGGGAACTGGTGTTCGCAGCCAGCGCGGGGGGCACGGAGCAGGGGAGGGCAGGGACCCCGCAAGTGTGCGGCGCACGGGCCCCCCTGGCTGCCCCTCCTGCGCTCGGGGGCCAGGGCTGGGATCTGCCCCGGGGGAAGGTTAAGGGCAGGGGTAGGGGCAGGGAGGGAGGGATGGAGGGGGGGGTGGGGGGTCGTGCAGCCCCGGAGCCCTGCTCCGCCCGGGGCTGGCCCCGGTTTCCAGCCACGCGCTCCCGCTGGTTAATTACAGCTGCCGGTAAAGCAAACAAAAACAAAGACAAAACACCCCCCCCACACCCCCGCAAAACCACCCCAAATCCCACTTCTGAAACGGTGGTCGGCAGCCGCCTCTGGGGGCAAAGCCCCCCCCGGACCCACGCACCCCTGGGCTGCCCCGGCTGCGTGCGCAGCGCTGCGGCCGCGGGGCACCGGGGGGACCCGGGGGTGCCGGTGGGGGAGCCCGGGGGCGCAGCCCTGCCCAGCCCGCCGGAGCCGCGGGACGAGCCCAGCGCGGGGGCTGCAGCAGCGGGGGGCACCGGGCTGCCCGGCTCCCGCACCCCCCCGCCCCCCGCCCCGCGGACCTGTCCGCGCAGTCCCTCCGCCCGCCTGCGCGCCCGCGGCCAGCGCCAGCACGGCGGCGGCGAGGGGCAGGAGGCCGGCCGGGGCCGGCATGGGTGCGGGCGGCGGGCGGCTCAGCGCGGCATGCCGGCGGGGGTGCCGGCGGCGGCGGCCGCGGCGGGCGGGGCTCCGCGCCTGCGGAGGGGCGCGGGCTGGGCCGGGCCGGGCCGCGCGCGCCGCCCGGCACCGGGGCGGCACCATGGCTCCCCCTGGCGGCCGCGGGGAGCAGCGCCGCCGGTACCCGCGCAGCGGGGCTGGTGCGATTTCAGCGGTAAATGAGAAAAGGGGCTTTGCCGAGGCTCCGCGCCCAGAGCCGGGGCTGAGGGTTGCCCTCGTTGCGCTTTTTTCTGTTTTTTTTTTCCCAGGTAAAACGAGTGGGAAACACAATTTTTTTTGTTATTTTGGATAATTTGATGTCGTTTCAATAACTCCCCGGGGGCTGCTCACCGTCTTGACAATCCCGGAGCTTTCCTGGAGCAGCTGTGTCTGCTGTCGCTCCGCTTCTGCCGGCCTTGGAGAAGGTTAGTATGTTTTAATGTAACTGATAGTGTTCGGTATACAAATGAGCTGGGGCGGTGCGGCCGCGCGAGTTACCCCTAGTGGCCATACTGGGGAGCGCGCAGAGCGCGGGTGGGGGCGCTGTTGAGTCTGTTGGTGACGGACTGCTGCTAACAGCGCCCGGCTAGCTCAGTCGGTAGAGCATGGGACTCTTAATCCCAGGGTCGTGGGTTCGAGCCCCACGTTGGGCGCATGACTTTTGTTCTTCCTCCCACTCATTATTTTTTTCTTTTTTTTCTTCTTCTTCCACTCGCGCTCCTCATAGCCAATATGCGACAACCAATCCCACATTTTACCCGCATCCCCCCGGAGTGAGGGGGTTGGTTGCGGGATGCTCCACCGCAGACTACACGTCCCGGCATGCCGCGGGGGTGGGGCGGCGGGCGGCAGCGCGCCTGCGCGGGGCGGCGAGGGCTGGGGCCGGCCGCGCAGAATGCGGCGGAGGTGGTGAGGCCCCCGCGGGGAGGGGGCGGGAGGAGGGAGAGTCACTTATAAATGGCGCCCAAGCAGGACCCCAAGCCCAAATTCCAGGAGGGTGAGTGCGGGTGGGGGGGCCGGGGCGGGGTGTACGCTGTGGTGGGGAGGCTCGCGGGGGGGGCAGAGGCCGGGGCGGGAGCGGGCGGCGGGGCTGAGGAGCGGGAGGGGCCGGTCCGCGCTGTCTCAGGGCCGGGCCCCGGTGAGGCGGCGGGGGGGTCCCGCTGTTCATCCCCCGGCGCTTTCGGCCCGCTGCTGCCGGCGGTTTGGCGGCGGTGGGTGGCCTAAAGAGGAACAAAGGGAGCGGTTCCAAGGGGCGGGGGGCGCTTAGGGCACGGACGCGGCTGCTGTCCGTGGAGAGCCGCGGGCCGAGGCGCTGGGGCTGCGGGAGCGGGGCCGGGGCCGGGGGGCGGCCTGGGGGGCCCTGACGTGGCGACAAGTGTCCGTCTGCAGCGGGGCTCCGGGGGGCGGCCCTGCCTGCGGCCGGGCTCCCCGCAGGGCAGCGGGGCGCGGCTCAGCGCCTGGTGCTGAGGGAGCGGGGCCAGGCCCCCCGGCAGGCCCGCCTTCGCCCCGGGCTCCGCGGTTCCTCCGCGCAGGGCACGGCTCGGGGTTCCGCTTTCCCCGCTCAGCCCTGACAGCGGGAGGAGACGTGGAAAAATGAATTCCCGCAGGCTTTGTCTCTCTTCCTGTTCCTCGTCTTCCCTACCAGTAAGACGTGGGCCCTCCTTCTCCCCCGGTATTCTAAATATGCTTCGTTTTCTTGCAGGCGTGGACGTTCATTGGCATTAAAACTGTTGAAATCTCCCAAGTCTGTCGGGATCTTTATTTTTCTTTAATTTGAAACATGGTGGTTGTTTACTGGCCCTTGGAAGGGAGCTCAGTTAGGGGTCCTCGTGCTGGAAGGTTCAGAGTATTGGACAACAGCTGGCAGTCCCGGTGGGATCCATATTTACAACAAAACCCACAGATACTGTATTTTTTTTAGGTGAATTAGGGTTATGCTATTTATGGGACTTACATACATTTTTATTTTTAGGTAATGGTTGTGATTGATAATAATATATTATATATATTATAATAATATATAAAAATACCAATGCTAGGCAATGGTAAAGTTAAGACATAGTTCCCACTTCCCTCTCTACCTGTCCCTTGCTTGGGTTTCTAAGCAGGACTTTCCACATGATTGTGACTGATCTTTAAAAGCACAGGTCGCAGAAGAATGACTGGAAGCCGGCAGTTCTGGGTAGCTTAAACAGCTCTGTAATTGTATGTGCTTCGTGGTTGCTTGTGTCGGAACGTGTTCCATTGTGCATCAGCATTCCATGCCGTGCATTAATACCAATGGTGGTATTAACCTGCAGAAATAATCAAGATTTTAATGTATGATTTGTGTTATAATAATAAACGTGATATCGAGTGAACTGCAGAAATTAAAACTGAAGTCGAATTCCAGACTGAAATTATGTTTATAGCTGTAAGAATACGAGCAACCTAAATTTAGTACAGAAGTTAAAATTTTTAGGCTTTTTTCCATAATGTGTGTTTGATCTCAGCTGTAACATTAAAAGGGAGAAAAGTGATGTGAAGAAAGCTTCCTGCAGGCCTAAAACTCAAAATGCTTTATTGTGGCTCTTCTCAGCATGACAAATGAGAACTACTTTAGTTGTAGATTTTCAAGCTAAACACACATCAAAGAGTGGTAGGTAGACTTAGAAGTTATCCATATAGGAGCTTTTCACAGAGCAAAAGGTGAGGAGGAGATTAAATTTACTGTGAAAACCTAAATGTTAAGCTAGAGATAAGAGTACCCTTCAAAATTGGGTTTTTAGGTAGGCATGAGAAATGAGATCAGCATTGGGGCAACTATGAATTAAAAGCTGTAGGTACTCAGGTGTTCTGTATCTTGACACTGATTTACTGGTTTTTTTTAAGGCAAATACAAAAGAGTCTCAGATGTCAGATTCAGCTTCTGAGTTGCTTAAGGCAGTTCTTGACCCCAATGGGAAGACTTCCTTGGTAGCTGTATCCTTGCTCCACAGATTGAGAAACTCTTGCTTCTATAAATATTCTGCACTGTAAAACGCTGGAAGGAGTGGACAGTTGAATTCTGACCTCCCCGAGCTTTTCCTTGCATGAAGCTGTGTGATGGTGGGGTGAGGCCAGGAGACGTTCGTTCGGAGCTGAGCTGATGCTGGAGCAGTATGTGCTGGCCAGGTGCCAGCCATTCGTATGCAACAGAAACTCACTGTGTAGCTTGGCATTCAGGGGTGGTAACAGCATGTTCTGGTATTTTCTACTAGCTATTGCAGCTAAAGAGCTGATCTGTAGATGTTGTCTTTGGGCTAAGGAATAGGTGTGGGTGTTTCACCACAGCGGTAGCGGTGTGTAGGAAAGCATGGTCTGTAGGTTGGGAGGAGAGGCCTTGTGCACTCCTGGAGTAAGCTGTGAGGGAGCAAGAGCCTGCTAGGTTATCGTGAAAACAGAGGAACCCTTTCTGCAAAACTGAAATACATGTTGTGTGTTTTAAAAACAAATAATTACTGTTAACTGTCGACATCTTGCCTAGGAAGACCTTGCACAATAATTGAAATGGAGATGTGTTTTCCAGTAGCACTAGCGAGTGCTACGACACATGAGGATAATGTAACTCCTGATCCTTGTCAGCCCTCATTATAAAAAATTTTCCTTTTTTAAAAAAAAAAGTACTGAATGTATCAAAATGGGCATTTCTGTGAGAACTTTTCTAAACCTTCTTGTTTCTTGATACATAAAAGCATTTTGCAAGTTGAAATAAATTTCTGACCTAGTTTTGTGTTCTTAGACTTTACTGTGGATACTTGTTTCAGCTTTATGGAGGGCATGGGTTCCTACAGACTGGATAATAATGAAATCTTAAAACATAAGCAATTCTTTCTAGTCAGTGCAGGAACGAAGTAGGAACTTCATAGTTGCATCTCATTCAATCAGATTTTGGATATGTTAGATGAAATGCGATAGCAGCTGTGCTGGCTGAAGAGGCTGTCGCTGTGTCTGCTTGTCTCGCAGTCTTGGTGGTGAAATGGTGTGTCTGAATCCTTCCCTCATCTGTTTCAGGCAAAATCAGGTGGTTTGTCATCAGCCACCTGATAACCTGCATAACTGCACTGACCCTGCCAGCAGTGTGTTTTGGGAATGAGCACAAGAACTGCTCTGCCACCTCACAAAAAAAAAAAAAAATATTGAGATGTGGGGACATTCCATTGCTGTTTGCTGAGCGAGTGTCTGTTTAGAGCCTATCTGGGTAAAAGTTTCATCAATGTGGTGCTGTGTCTGGGTTAGAGGCAAATAAAGCCAGAATTGTACAGGATTCACAAGGGTCAAAGGGGTACAGCGTGCCACCGACTGTATTTAGCCCTTGAATATGCAGGAAGCTGTTCTGAAGAGCAGAGTAAAAGTTACAGTGGAGGGTACTTTTAAACCTGGAGCTTGTGAACTGGTCCTTCCTCTACCCTAGTCGTCCCCGAGCTGCTCATGAGGAAGAAGGTATCCAGAGTTCTGCTCAGGGCACGATTGCCTGCTTCTGCGTGCTGCCTTCCCAGCCCAGTCCCTCAGCAATACCTGCGTGTGTGTACTGCCCAGCCTGCACATGGTGACAGTGGCAGCTCTCTTCTGTCCTGTATGACCTGGAAATACTGGCAAGAACTGGCTGTGTGTTGCACAGCTTGTCTCTGAAAATGTGAGGCACTGCAGTTTTCGTGAAGGAAACATCTGTACTCAGATATCCTGTGTTAAGTACTTTCACATTCCCACAACGTCACTGCACAATAAGACCTTGCCATTGAGGAGGGAAAAAACCCAGGCTCAAGAACAATCCCTTCCTACTTAAAAACCACAGTGAACAATTTTTCTTGCTGTTGCACAAACCTGGCATTCTTCTGTCCCACAAGCTGGATGGGGGAACAATGTCGGGGTCTCTTTCTTCCTGGCTTCATTGAACTAAAATGCCAGGTGGTGTACTTCCTGCAGGAAAAGGAGCACTAACGGCACTTGCTTTTATTTATGTCAGAAGCTTAAGAGGCAGAGGTGACATCACTTACAAGAGCTGATTTCCTGCTCTGAATCAAAATGCAGTGTCACGGAGACTAAAGAATCCTTTACAGTAAGACAGTTTTACCTGCTTACTGCTTGAGTACTTGGGCTGAAGTAGCCAGTTTGTGTCGAGCCAGCGTGTTTCAATGTCTGCATCTGAAATTCAAGGCTTTGAAGGAGTTCTCCATGCCAGCCTTGCAACGGAGTGCGAGGGTGTCTATAACTTGAGTTGGCAGTGGCTGGACGTATGGGCAGGAATGTATGTTTTGGTGCCAATTGTTTGTTGAAGTCATCAGATGTTCTGCAGAAGTCTGGGCAGGCTTGGATGTGGTTTGCCTGCAGCTGTCCTTGCATGAGTGCTCTTCAGAGGGGTCCTTGGGAATCTTTACTTCATGACCTAAATAATCAGAGCTCTGATCCTTTTTTGTACGCAAGTGAATTTGCTTCCCAAATGCCAGCCTGCGTTCTCAAATCAGTATCTGCCTTTGAATTTCTTTCTAGGTTGACAGTGGATTCATTCTGTGTTGTACTTGATGACATATTTTACAGAAGTGGCACATTGGTGGTGTACTAAGATGTTTATCTGCAACTTTCTTCCAGGTGAACGAGTGCTTTGTTTTCATGGACCTCTCCTTTATGAAGCAAAGGTATGTGTGGTTGCTTATTGCTGCAGAGGGTTCTGGCTGTTCCCCAGGGAAACAAGCAATTGTGTTAGTTTAGCTGCTGTGCCTCGCTAGATGGGATTAAGGATTGAAACTAAAAGGAATGAAACCCTGATAATGTATGAAATCGGTTTTGAATCCTGGAACTCTATATTATAGAAAAATTTCAGAAAGCCATTGGTATTATGCAGCTGTTCTGGTAAACTACTAATGTCTGAATGGTCTTATGTGTTGAACATCTGATACACCTGTGTTCCCAGAACACTGGAAATCATTTGTGCCCATAGGAGTTGGTGCTGGTGCTAATGCATGAGCTAGTAAGTTAGCTGCAGTTAGAGCTTCCTCAGAGGTGTAGGTGGCTGAGTACAATCAGTGGTCTTCAAATAAGATAACGCCGCAGAAGATAATGTTGGATTAAAGTGACAACAGAAGTGGCATTCTCAGTTCTGGCTTTTTAACCACAGAAACCATGCATTGCGAATTTGTGATTCGGAGGAAAAAAAAGGAAGGCTTTTGTAGCTGTGTGGATTAGAAGACTTGCAGGAATTCCTGGGGCACCTTAAACAGATACTTGAATCCATTAGGTTTTAACATCAGTAAATGTTAATTGATGGGACAAGTTCAGAGAGGTAGTAGTAGAGAGGCAGCTGGAAATAGTTGACATCTCTTTTCATGCTATCAGGAGAGAATCATTCTAATGTTAAAATCATGCCCAGAGCATTGACAGGGGATGTGTTTGTCTAACACATTTTCACATTAGCAATTCTGCTCTGTTCTCTCCCTTGCTGTAGAACTGGAGGACAAGTGTGTTGTGAATGTATGCTCAGTGTTGGCTTCTGCCAGTGCCTGCCCAGGTGCCAGTACAGAGAGGAGAGTAATCAAGGCTTCTGTTTTTGTGGAAACAAACTTCTGTTAGCAGCAATCTTAACTCTTTGGTCAATTAAAACAGCCCAGAGCTGCTACAGTGGTGTGTGCTTCTCCGTGCTGCGCTGTGCCCCTCTTCTCCTTTACACACAGGCGGGATGAGTGTTGCAGGAGCTGGCTCCGCCAGCGTGGTGCTAGAAGGGATTTCCTGGTTGGCAGGATAGCTTGTGGCTGGCTATTTATATTAAGTCGGGATCCTTCTGGGTTCCTGAAATGGCAAAAGGAACTGGGTTTAATTTTACAAAGGTACTTTGTAGGTAGTGATGAGTAATAACCTCAGCTTTCCTCCTGTTCCTTTGATCTATTTTTTTTTTCTGTGGGTCTAAATACGGAAGTTATGTTCCTGATGATCATATCCTTGGCTTCCCATGGCAAGATGATCAGAGAAGCACTTGTTTGTTTTAGAGTAGTGTGAGAAATTATGGCAAACAGCAACTGTGTGTACATCTCCATGCAATGCAGAGTTCAAGGAGATTCACTTAAGACCCATCCAACCTCCAGCAGGAAGGAAAAGATTTTGGTATAGAAAAGTATTTAAATCTTCTACTTCGTGCTCAGTTCTTATATTCTTCAAAAGAAATAGACACTTCTAAGCACATGGTCCTGGTTTTAACTTCAGGCCTGTCAAAATGAGCCCCTGGTGCAGCAGGATGTAAAACAGGATTAGGATATCCTTACTCCTAGCTGCAAGTCTAGGTGAGACAGTGTTTAAGTTCCCTATGTGGCATTTTGGACATTAGTACTGCAATATGATGTTCCTCTCTTGACGATTTTTTTAAATTGAAGAGGGTATACAACGTTGAGGTCACCACAGTGGTCCTGAGAAAACATTGTATAGCAGAAGGTTCTGCCCTCTCAAATACTTAGAGGCGACTCAATTAGCAAGGCAGGAAAATAGCAATTATGACTTCTGTGAGTAATTTTCTACTTCAATGGAAAAAATCCTTAAAAAGGCACTAAAAGCTAGGACCAACGAGGGTGATTCTTCATGTTTTACAAGATTCTCATTATTTCACTGTTAACATGTTACAGTGGCATCTATATCTCAGCATCTCCAGAACGAGACTTGATAACTTTCTGGTTAAAGTGGTGGATTTAATTTGGTATAGCCAAGAAGTTCAGGGATGTGTGGTGGGCACAATTAATCTAGCTAGGGTTATGTAGTTTCCTTTCGGGGCTGTTTTTTGGGTTTTTTGTTTTGTTGGGGGTTTTTTTCTTCTTCAGGAAGAGGTGTATCTCTGGCTGTGAGGTTTTTTTCCTTTTATATAGATGTGGCGACTTGAGCTCTTGCATGCTAGACTGCAGGGGTATGAGTATGATTGTGTTGTTACTGGGCAGCGTGCACAGTTGTTCCAGCTCACCTGAACATACTCCTCCGAGCCAAGGCAGGGTCTTGCAGGCTGCGAGTAGGAACGTGCTAAACCATAAGGCAGAAAAATTTGAGAGCAGCGTTTCTGAATGATATTGTGGAGCAGTTCGGAGCAGCCTTGTAATGTACATTCCCTCTTTTAATGGTCTCGCCTAACTATCAGTGTATGAGGAGGTTAACTGTATTCAGGCCAGTCTTTTGATGGAAAGAACTGTTTTTATTTACGTCGTGTATACATTCCTAACCTAGAAGAAGCCCTTACTGCAACTCTTCCTACTGAATATAATGCTCTCTCTGGCTGTAGAGATCCATATTACTTATTTTACTTTTGAAGACTCCTCTACTTCAGCCAGCTTACCTGTCTGTGAGGTAGGGGCCTGCATGTGAACAAGCTCTCTAGTGGAATGGCTTCTGGCTAACCTGGGGGTAGTGAAGCGACTGCTTGTTTACTCTTCTGGTCATCCTCAGGGGTTTCTGATCCTTCTCATGAACGAAGGTGTCCCTTTGGATACCTGAGCAGAGGTGCTTGTTTGCCTAGCCCTTCTGAATTCGTAAATAGGCCGTAATTTGTGTGAGAGAACTTCCTTTCTGCTGTGAAATAGCTGCTGATATTTGGATCGCTTGCATGGAAATCTCTGCATGCTTAAACTCTGAAAGCTAAAAAGGCAAAACTCACGCAGATCTCTTTGTTCTCATTGGTACTGACTGTACTTTCCTCTTTGTTTCAGTGTGTAAAGGTTGCCATAAAGGACAAGCAAGTGAAATACTTTATCCATTACAGTGGTTGGAATAAAAAGTAAGTATCATATAAAATGAAAGCAGTATTTCCTTTTCCTTTATGGGGAAAATGCAAGCTTTGTCAGTTTGAATGTGAGCTTGATGGACTAGCACTACCATGTCAGTGGTGTTTGGAGAGTGTTTCTAAAATTGACTTAAATGATTTTTATACATAAGCCGATGTTACAGTGACACAAAGAAAACATTGCCTAACCATTTCCTTGAGGGCTTTGGTTGTATGGACAGACTAGCTTAGGGTGTCAGTAGACTAACGGGAATGCTTTATAGCATTCTGTTTGTTCAAGTTTGGAAATAGTTACTGTAATTCCTCCCTGGCAAAAATACCTAGTATGCAAACTTCCTTGTTAAGCGTTCGTAGGAGAAGCAACCCATACTGAGGTGAAGTAAAAATCCCTACTCAAATGCACAGTGTACTTTACTTTTATACTACTTTTGGCAGCCGAGACGTGGAGAAGCATGCCTTACTGAAGGCTGCATTCAGAATGGGAAAGGCTGTCTATTTTAGTCCCTTACAGGGGCAGGTTTAGGCGATATTTCACTTCTTGCCTCTCATGCTAAGGTGAAGTTAGAGATACTTTTTCCCTTCTGTAAAAATGGTAGGATTCTAGGTGAGAGATTGCTGAGGAATAAAGGTGACTCTGAAATAAATGTTGAACCCATTGAAGGTGAATAGTTTAATGAGATTATTGCATTTATGTACTTGTCTTTTTTTTTTTTTTTCATTTGAACTCTGTTCTGCCGCTAGGTTTTGAATTTAGGAAAAGTAGAATTTGGGGTTTTTTCTTAGCAATTAAAATCTTCAGCTCTTCAGACTCCAGAAGTATTTCAGAGAGCACTTTCCAGTTTTGTTTCATTTCAATGCTGCAGACTCTCGAGTGAAGACTCTTAGTCACTAGTATCTTGATCTCACTGACGTGACTACAAGCTGAACTTCATGTTGTAATATGTAACTTTTTTAAATGCATCCACACACCCTCCCTGCCATTTGGACAGATAAATGTTTTATTGTAAGCACTGACAGTTACAGGGAGTGTAATTGGTTCTTATGGTGGCTGCTGTATATTAATGAGGCAGCATAAATTGGATACTTCCTCTCCTTGTTTATCTCCCGTGAAGGGTGCCATAAGTGATGTCGTGACTCCTGCTTTTCTTGCTTGCGCTGTTTGAGTTTTTTTGCCTTCAAGCTTCCAATTAATTACATTAAAAGTGGCGTTGCTGCAAGATCTAGACGACTGGGGCAATATGACTCCTTAATTTTGGTTTCTGTAATTATGGGCCTTTGTTACGTGTTAATTGCTTGACTTTTTTTTTTTTTTTTCCAAATATCAACAGTTAGGATACCAAAAAAGTTTCTTCATTGTACAGTATGATGTGCCGCACAGCTCTGTAGCATTTCTTTTGAAGGTCTCTTGCAGCTGTACAGGCAGGAGTAAGATAAGTGGCTTAAATATCTGACCAAAGCACTGTCCTAAAAACATAATCTTAGTATGTGTACAGCTGGACATGTGTTTCTCTAACTTTTGGATGCTAAGCTTGCCTTTTCTTAACACTCTTGAAGACCTTGTTACTCCTGTAGTAGTATTGGTTTTGCCAACTTGATGTTCCAAGACTGGCAGCTATTGCCATGAAATGAAAATGACACAGAACTCTTTATATATAAAAAAGCTTTAACTTGCGTACTTCAGAATAACTTGGCCACTTTTAATGTGTTTTATTTGAAATAAATTGTCAGATTGCTCAGATGATCCACTCTTTGTCAAAGTGGAATTCTTGCTCGTAATGGCAATTTCCCCAACACCTGTTCTCTTAAATCGTTCACTTCAGATTCTTCAAATATTCATGCCATCTTGGTTTCCTTCACAGACAGAAATCAGAGCTCTTCTTCTTACAGTAAGATCTTATTGCTGAATTTGTTAACCTATAAAATGTTGGAATAGATAAAGGAAACTTGCTTCATGATATAGTTACGGCTGCAGGTGTCCCATAATTTAGTAAGCGTACAGTTATTTTTTTTTTTCTGAGATGCTTCTTTTAAATTAAAGGCAGTCCCCTCCCTCCTAAATTGCCCATCCTTCAAGTCTGGGAAACTCTTTGGAAATTACTGAGGGTTACACTTCCCTAGAAAAATTGTTAACAGCTTCAGTCAGTGGGGAATGCGTTTGGTAATTTACACTTCCATTTGTGCCAGTCCATGACTTGACACAAAAGCAGAGTTCAGTCTCAAATTCCGTGAAGCTTTTAATTGACTGTTGTGTGTAGAATGCAATTATGTGATGGTTTCGAATGATCATTTGATTTTTTAAAATTTTTTTTTCAGCTGGGATGAATGGGTTCCAGAAAGCAGAGTGCTCAAATACGTGGATACCAATTTGCAGAAACAAAAAGAACTTCAAAAGGCCAATCAGTAAGTATTTTTGTTAGAAGTCCTTGTCAGTAAACAATTTTTCTGTAGAGCTTCAACCCAACAACTATGTATTAAGGGAAGTTAGTGAGTTATAAAAGAAAAAAAGCCTTCAAGAGGTGTTCATAAAGTTCGTTTAATCTTGAGGTGCTTTGGCTTACAGAGGTCTTCTGATCTTTGTCCTCTAGCATTTCAGAAGAGCAAGCAGCTACTTAGCTGTAAAATGGTGACTTGAGGTTTTAAGGAGGGGTGGGTTGATGAAGGCAGGCAGCCTGACTAGCTGGAAGTACCTCCTGTAATGTGGAAATTAGGGGGCTAAAAAAAAAATGACCCTTGTGCAGTATCTATAAAATACATTGTTAAAGTAGTAAGGATCTTCTCAGACAGCTTCAGGATGCCTCCAAGTACCTTGATTACTGTTTTGTTTATGAGTGCTAATCTTGCATTTTTTTTTAATAGAAATGCTTTTATTGAGAAGTTGTTTTGTATTTTTCAGTGTGCTGCTTCCATCTGATTCAGAATAACAAAGATGGTGGGAGGGGGAGGAAACAGGTGTTCATACTACCGAGTGTTGTATGAAGCCTAAATCTTCTTGACAATGAGTTGAATTTGTTCCTGCTCGTGACACGCACTGATTCACAGAGTCACTAAGTGTTTTCCATAACCTGGTCACCTTTGAGGGAAAGCAAGCTGCTGCTTCCATTAAAGTCTTATTTATGAATTTACTCTTTTTAAAGGGAACAATATGCAGAGGGGAAGATGAGAGGTGCTGCTCCGGGCAAGAAGACTTCTGGTCTGCAGCAGAAAAATGTTGAAGTGTAAGAAGCTTTTTATTACAAAAAAAAACCCCCACAACAAAACAACCACCAAACCAAACAACCCACCCCCAAAACCCCACCCAAAAATCCTTCCAAACTTTTGCTTGTCAGTTTTACTATTGATGTTTAAATAGTACTTTTCTTAGAACGGTTCTGCAGGCTAAACTGTTACTTCTGACACAACTCATCCAAAAGCTGTGTTTCACTTCTGTGATACCAAAGAGGGCTTTGTTGGAAGTATTTTATTAAAACTACCTTCTTGGATTGTGTGGTGTTTAATACTGAGTCAAGGTACTGAGTAGACACTAACACTCTGTACTTTTTTGCACTCTTTATTTTTCCTGTTAGTGAACTGACACTCAAAAAGTGGTGAATCCTCATAAGACTTGTGTATCTTAGTAAATCAGTTTCTGCATAGAATTTTACATTCTTCCAAGCTGTGCAAGCACTTTTGAATAAAATCTGTAAAATGCCTTACCTTCTTACCTTACAATTGTTAAAACTGGATTTAAAGGGTCTTTGTTTTGCTGTTTGTGACAAAACTAAACCCATATACGATTAAAAATGGGTTTGCATCTTAAGAGACCAGAAGCAAGCTCAGACATTTCTTAGAAAAAATATTGTCAGGATATAACTGTCAGTTTTCTTTCATCCCATCCTTTCTGTTTTTCAGAATAGTCTTGTGTGGTGTTACGTTTAGATTCTCATACAATCGGTACAGTGCTACTGCTTTGCTTACGTGCCATGAAACTCTTCTGTTTGGGGTAGTACTTCACTTAATTATGAAGGTGGTCATTACTAATGTGATGCTTTGAACTAACTTCATTTATGATTCTAGTCTTCATGAGGAAGCTGCTGAAATGCATTCAATTCCTAAGAAGAGCATTTGACAGCAGCCTCAGATTTCATGTCTCATGGGCATCTTCGTTATGAAATACGTATCATTGATTTGAGAAGTGCAGTGGTAGTGGGCGCAGGGCTTTTTTGCTCTAGACGCTGAGTGCAGATTTTACTTCAGGATTAGTCAAAGCCTAGCCAAGTCTGTAAATTGGCTTTTGGTCTCTGGAATGGGAGTCCAGTGTATCTGGCCATAATGCTGCATGCATGCTCCCCTGTGGTCTGTTGCTGTAGCTTCTGGGGTGCTTTTAACACCACCGGTTTGGGGTGCTCTGACAGCACGGGATGGACCTCTGACAGGGACCTAGTCACCTTTTTGTCTTCATTTGGGAGTGAAAAAAAAAACTCCAACCAAATATCTGTTTGGACAGTTCCTAAGGAATGGCATTAAAATCTAATTAAAACTGATCTAAATGATGACTGTTACTAATTCAGCTGCTTATGAGGTGGTTGCACTTGAGTTGTCTTGCATTTTAGTGGGAGTAGAGTTAATTTCATGTGTAACTTTGACACAGGTAGTGATGACTCAATTGTAAATGTCTACAATTTGTATTATAGAGAACATCCCAATAGTAACTTCAGGATGAGGCTTCCCCATACTGTCAGCTTTAGTCATCTTGGTAGTTCACACTGATTGCAGCGGGATGAGTTGTTCTCTCTGGCTGAGTAAATGCTAAATCTTAATCTGTGCTTGAAATCCAAGTTTGCTTAATCCTTTCAACCACACCTGATAATGTTGTATCCAAGGGAGAGACACACAGCAAAAATTACTTCCTCAGGAGCCTCAGCATAATTTTAAAGCTTGAAAGCATGTTACCAGGTCTGTCTTTACTCTTTGGTTGAAACCAGTTGGAAAAAGGGAGTGGCTTTGCTTTTTGCTGGCATCACTATCCTAAGCATGGGTGATTGTTTCCAGTGTAGCAAAACAGACAATAAGCTAATTCTCTGAAACTTTTGTTTCATGTTGATTGAAAAAATTAACTCCTTGATGGTGGATTTTCAGAGTTGTAAAGGGGAAGAAGGAAAACTATTGTCATTAGAAAAGCAGTTTTGCGTTGTGAGTAAGTTATAACAGGGTCTCATATGCTTGTTGCACTGATCTTGCTCCTAGTCTCTAGCCATTACCAGCATCCAATGCATCCTTCTAAATTAGACCTGTGCTTCTTTCAACAAAGTCTCCCTGTTTTTCTTCCCTATTTGGAGGCTGAGGGAGAGGAAATGCTTTGACTTACCCTAGCAGTGATGCAGGGTTGTGATATTGCTGATGTATTATTGATTAAACTACTGCTTCTTGCATCCTGCTTGCAGCTAAAGGCAAGATGGCTTCTGAAAAAAACCCTCAAAATACAGTTCCAAAATAAAACTTCTGGATTGTTCTCTTGTTGTAAATCTAAGGTCACTGTAGATACGTAAAGTACTGGTGGTGGGGAGGGGGAGAAACTAATCACGCAACTATTCTAAAAGGGTGATGCTGTCAACCTATTTGGGCCTCAAAATTTACCTTTTGTAGCATTCTTGGAGGATCAAACAAAGGGAAAGGTAACTTATGTTTTGAAACTTATTCTTCAGATAGCCAAACAGTAATGGAAAGGAAATAACAATCTAAGCACAACTTATCCTCCAGGAATGTTCAGTAAGACTATAATATGCTGCTAAAAAGGTGAATTTTTGAATCTTAAATAGATTCTCTTTAAGGCTAAACACTAGGTCTGACATTCTTTCCTTAACTCAACCCCCATTGTGCCTAGATTTTTCAGACGAGATGGAGCGCATACTGTTTGCTGTTTGGAGACCCCTACAATATCGACGCGGTGAGTTAAGGATGGATTGTCAAACCAGGATTTTCATCCTGAAATCCAAATCTCCTTGCTTTCATAGATTTCTTTTAGAGCCTCTTAAAGTCCTCAGTTGTAATGATGTAAGCTTTGGTAGCAGTTCAGTTAACAATTACAAGTACTGCAGTATGTCATTTTGGTTTTTTTTTAAAGCTGGTATGGTCTGCCAGGTTTTAGTTTCTCTGAAATTCTATACCTTTTCAGTTGGGATAGTATACAATATGAGTAGTCAAATTCAGTCAGTGTCCACTGTTTTAACAAGAAGTGGAGGACAACTGACTTCAGATTTTTGAAACTGGAT
Organism: Falco cherrug; assembly: GCF_023634085.1. NCBI lineage: Eukaryota > Metazoa > Chordata > Aves > Falconiformes > Falconidae > Falco > Falco cherrug. Next base: position 3,930,315 of record NC_073703.1, read on the forward strand.
AGTTCTAGAAGGTTACAGTTGGTCTGCATGCTTACTGAGGCCAGGAGTCCGGCGTCCGTGGAAATTGGTAACAAACGGCACCATCTCCTGTGAGTCTTGGGAGCAAGGCTGTTATGATAGATGGTGTTAGAAATGTCAGGTTTGAACTTGCTCCTTAAGGTGCTGTATTTTTAATGTTGGCTGGAGTCAGTTCAAAATAACTTTCTGTAAACTGCAGCAACTGGCTCAAAAGGCTGTTGAGACTATTTGAAGCAAGATTTGATCAAATAGAAATATGCATGAAATGCAGGTTGTATACATTTGTTTTTAAAATAACTATTCATCTTATGATAACTAGAAGATATCAGAGAAAAAAAAATTGTACGCTTATAGCAGATTGCCAAAAATGAAATACAACACTACAGGTATTAGCTTCTCCAGACTGTTTTATATGTAGCTCTGCTGAATTCCAACTTTGAAGAGTTTATGCTACCTTGCATGGGCCTAACATGATTAACTTGCAAAAAAAAATAATAATAAAAAAATCAACAAACAATTGGAGTTAACAGGTGCTTTGAAAATAAGGGCAAATTCTGGAGAGAGGCTGTGGCACTGGATAACAAATTTGAGAATAGCATCTGTTTGTAAATGACATATGTGAGCAGTCTGATCAGAGATGCTCTCAAAACAGTATCTCAACGTGGGAGTTATTATTTTTTCTTCTAATAGGAGTCTTGTTCTTAATCTGAACATATTACTCAAAAGCATATGCTCCTGCTGCCTGTCTCCTGCGGCATCCTCTGCTATCTTTGGCACAGCTAGTAGCTCTCACAAGCTACTTGAAGTCCTCTAAATGTCAAGCAGCATATGAATGCTGCCTACATGCCAGTTGTCTCGGGCTGTAACAATATTGGAATGGCTACACCGGCTCCAGACAGAGATTTTCCTAACCTCTTCTGCTCTCTAATGGTCGCCAGTAACATGTGCTTAAGGATAATCAAGGGAGTCAAGTCTAGAATGATTCTGTCCCCCAAATACCCTTTTTGCTTCCAGCAGTCTGTAATAAAGGACTTCAGAGCTGGAGGCTGCATCCATGTGATGGGTTTAATAACCCGTTGTAGGACTGTCTTATATTTATCTAATAACTTCTGAACCCTTAGGACTTACGGCATCCCCATCATCTTGTGGCGGTGTGTTCTCAATTTAATTCAGGATTGTGTTGAAGAGGGGAGGAAAGAGGATGACTCCTGTCTTTTTAATGTCTACTGCTTTGGGATTTTTGGTCTTTTTTTTTTTTTTCATCTGTTTTGAGGAAAGATTGATTGGGGTTTTTGAGCTTCACCTTTTATCACTAGCAATACCTCTATGACATTTCCCCTCTTCTTCCTGCCGAGTTGTCAGCTTCAGAAAGCCCTTGTCTGCATGGTTACCCCAGGTATAAAGCTGTAGTACGTTAGCAACTGTTCTTTACCTGTTCCAGTTTTATTGTGTGTCTTCTAAGGTTAGGTTGCCTGGCCAGGCACAGGAGACATAGGTGTATATATTCCTGACTTTGTTTTTTATCCTTTTGCTAATGTTCAGTTGCATCTTCATCAGAATGCTTCTTCTCACAGCTTTAGTGACCAAGCTACTTGAGCAATAGTAGGTGATTTCACGCTTTTTTCCCAGCGCGCTTGCTTTTCACGCGTGAATCTTTTAATTTACTTTTTAAAATTGCTATAGATGTTGTATACACCTGGAGAGGCTTCATGATTTCATATAGTGTAGTTACAACTGTTGTTTTGTTAGTAAACTAGCACCTGATCTCTTTTTTTTTTCTGGCACTTACAAATTTATTCAACTCAAATGTCTGAGACCAAGCGGGTAGCTACCTTCGTTCTCTGCTGTTCATATCTTAACCGGCTATTGTAGAGACATTCTAAGTGACCTTTAAGTCCCTTTAAAAGCAACGTGGATTTTGGGCGAGTAAAATACTTGTTGTCCACTGCATTTTAATCTACGTCATGGATTCCTAACTCTTGTGAAGTAAGTAAACCTTCCAAAGTGTTGGATTTTTCCTGATGCCACTTGCCTGTACTGAATTTTATTTTCTAAGCTATTTTTATTTTCCACTGACAGTTCTCTAGGCATGTCCCAGAAGACACTCTAGATTAGAGATCTGAGCATTAACACTTAACTCTTCTGTGCAAAGATTCCTGGCTTCTTGAGGTTCTGTGACAGATACTTGATAATCTTTCTTCTGATGAATGTCTGTGGAAAGGTGAAGTGCAGTCTTTCAGTATGCCGTCTTCTATGGCATCATTCTTAGTCTTACCATTTCAGCACGAGCACAGTCCTGTTTCAGGTACTGAAAGTGAAATTTCAGTATTACGCTCTTGTGGCATGGACTGCTTATTTTCCTTCTGCGTCTGTCACCTTTGATCCATAGGATTTCATTGTTGTGAGCTGTTCTGTAAGCTGTAATACTGTTTTTCTATTGATTGCCTTGTTTCTACACAATTTCAGATGGTTATGTCAGTAGTTCGCTTATTTTTGGCTTTCTAATTCAGTCTCACATTTTGATCCCTAATACTTCAATATTCTTGTTACAGCTGCGTGGTTTTGTTCTGCTAAAATAAAACCCTGCAACGAGGGCTGGGTTAGCTTCTAACCGCAACAGGCTGCTAGCCCTGCTTCTTTGAGGAGGTGATGTCTGATTACGGCGGGATGCATCCTTTAAGTTTGAACTGTGAAATCTTCAGCACCTGGTGCCTCTGTTCAGTCTTTTAATTAAAACTCTTTCCACAGAAGCTTCCTTGAAACTTCCATGCTGTTTTTCAGTTTTGTGGTCAGTTTTCAGTGAAAGATGCCAGTCAATAGAGAAATAGATGAATGAAGTATAGCAGCTGGGCTGTACTTGCTGTATAAAGAGAAGTCAATGAAAGCTTTTATATTGCTTCTATGCAGCAATATAGGGCTTGCTGTTCATATTATAGTTGTGAAGTGGCACAAAAGAATGTGTTGTAACCTATCCTAGATAAGTTTCATTTTTGTGTCACTTCAGGACTTGCATTCCATTTGTCCCTGCAGGAAGGCGTTGTCTGCCATCATGAGGAACACACCTGGTGTTCTTCAGCTGTACATCTCAAATTGACTGTGTTTGGTCTGATTAATGTAATCTAGTTATCTAAGATGTGCTGCTCATCTTGGGCTACAACTTCTATCAGTAGGGTTGGCTGTAACCTCTGTGATACAGATGCTCTGTCTTTCTCCTGGATACTGAGTGCACTGCCTGCTTCAGTTACTGTACACAACAGCAGCGCTTCACCTGGCACAGCTGCCTTCACCTAGTGAAGAGTATGATTCCAGCCGGTCTGCTGTACAGGCTATTGAAAGTCTGCCCAATGCTAATGTTTTGTCTCTAACCTTAGCTCTTTCTGTTTGTTCCCTAACTCAGATTTGTCTTTTAGACTTTGCAAACAGATGGCTGCTTTGACTTGAAGCAGAGGCATATGACTTGAAATATAAGGAATGAGGTGGGAGACCACAAGCGACTGCTTAGAATGGTTTTTGATAGACTTTGTGCTTCAGTAACATAGATGTGGTTTACTGTCTTAATTGCGGTAGTTAAGTACCTTACATTGCCTGTCCCAGTTTAAGACTCTGCTGTTAAACTAATGCTTAACATTATTTTTATCTGTGATACTAATTCTGGAAAGAACTCCCTGTTCCTCCTTGTTTACTCTAGGTTTGGAAGAAAAGATTTTCTCTTCAATACCCAAGTCTGTTATCAGTGACTTAACTTGGCAATTGTTCCTTCTTCCTGGAGAGAGATGATTTTTATTCTGCCCACAGTTTAAGCCTAATGCTTGTTTGACTTGAAGCTTGAAAAAAGCCTCACTCCTATCTTCAGACCTTCCTAAGAACTTTACCTACTTCCTGATTCAGATAAACCCAGTTCAAAGCCTGAATACAAGAGTCACTTGAGATAGTGGTGAATTTCCAAGGAAATAATCTTGTACTGGTAAAGAGTTTTATCCACACAACGTGCAATTTTTTGAGAGGTTTAACTGGATTTCTATTAATGGTAGTGAGAAAATTGAAACATGACTAGTAGTATTCTTAAACTTTCTGAAAATGGTTAGTAAATACACAAAGTTCAGATAATAACAAAAATAACCTGTTAGGCCAAGAGTATCAATGACAAATTAAACTGTCCTATTGAATATTTACATGTCACGTACATTGCATTTCAGGTGTCTTTAAATTTTTTGTAAGTACAGTTCTTCAGGTGGAATAAAAATAAGGGCTAAGGATAGGGACTTTAGGGAAGCGTGTAAATTAGAAACAGTAAGTCTTGAGAGAAGCATTTGGAAGAAGGTAAATATTATGGACAATGCTATTTAGTACCGTTCCAAACGTTTCTAGTAAGTGGCAAGTGTAATCGTGGCCTCCCCTAAAAGCTGATGATGGAATTGTAGGCCGTCCATGCAGCTTCATGCATGTAATTTGGATAGTGCTATTTAAACTTCACTCTACTGCTGTAGTGGTAAAACTGGGGGGTTTTCACTACTTTACTGGAAGTTAATTCAGTTGACTGAGATTTATCTGATAATCCCCAGCACTTCTTTTTCCTTGTCCCATATTCTGTCTCCCAAGAGATCCCTGAAATACAGAAGTAAAAGACCTACAAATCTAGTGTAGTTTTCCAAGAGAACTTGCGTATGACACATCTGTAGATGTTACTTGCATAAGTGTCGGTCAGTAGGGTTTTTTAAATACTCATGTATTCTTGGCGTGCCTTCTGTGGTTTTGTAGGTTTAAGTTTAGTGACCCCCCAAAAATGGTGAATTCTAACCTGATAAATGAAAATCTTGTAGTGTCATTACTGTGATGCTAAGTCATATCTGACACTTCTTTCATGTGCTTTTATCCGCATACTCCATAGACCACTGAGTATTCGCTCATTGTTCTGAACTTAGTGGACATTTTTTCTGGCTTTCTACTTTCAATTCTTTAAGTATGGCTATCTTTATTTGCAACAATTTGTGTTCTTCTTGCAGGAAAACTAAAAAGAACAAACAGAAAAGTAAGTATGTCTTTATTTTGTGTATAAGTGGATATCCTTTGTGAAGGATAAGACCTTAAATCTGCCTCAACTAAGTTTATTTAATATCACCTTATGTTGTTTCTCTTGGACTTTGGATGTCTCTTCCTCTTAGTCAGGAGGAATGCATACTTTTCTGGTTTGTACACAAACTACTTGTTCCAGTCTGTCAAGATTTTGACCTCTTGCAAACTAAAAGCAAAGTGATATCCCCATGGATCTGTTGAAATAATTTCTTAAGTCAAACTTCAGGTTTTCTTATTGAGATGGAGATGTGACATACCTGCAAAACTGAGCTGCTGGTTCCAAAAATTCTTCTGAAGAGTGTTACAGATACTGACATAATGGTTTGTCATTAGTGTGGAAACCTCCATCTTCAGATAAGTGTAAATATAGCAGTTTAAGCTGTCAGAAATATGTAGGACTTCCAGAACAGAAGTAATATTTAAAACAAAAGTGAAAAGGTGACCTGAAGAAACCTGAGTCTTAAATACTTCCTCTAAATCTTTATTTACTGGTATTTCTTACTGACTTACCAGATTTCTTAAGCAGCACAATATCTGTCTTCTGTGCAGCTCCAGGAATTGGAGAAGGGAGCAGTACCAGTGAGACTCCTCAGCCTCCTAGGAAGAAAAGGGCTCGAGTGGATCCAACGGTTGAAAGTGTATGTATTTCTGAATCTCTCACAGGATTTTTGATAGAAAACAGGAGGGTTGCTTTGCTCAGAAATATAGACAGCAATACTTTGTCCTGCAGTATGGCAGTGTGAAATGTTACAACTTGCAAAACTAAGGTTCCCAAGTGGCCTTGAAAAATCCAAGCTATTTCCTTGTTCCCTGTGGAGCCTACAGCAATTACTATAGCAATTCCTTAGTCCAGTGGTGTATTTCAGTTGTAAAAACAAGGAATATGGGTGGCTCTTAGCTTGGACAGTTTTCTGAAAGTAATTAGTTTGGCTTCACTTTTTTTCAGGAAGAAACATTTATGAACAGAGTTGAAGTAAAGGTGAAAATCCCAGAAGAGCTGAAACCATGGCTGGTAGATGACTGGGACTTGATCACCAGGCAAAAGCAGGTAATTTGTCAAATAAACAATCTGGCCACATATAGATGAGGACACTAAAACTAGGGTTGTAGATCCTTTTCAAGTGCAGGGTAGTGAAATCTCTTGTAGAGTTTGACAGCAGCCTGATGGCTTACTTGACAGTTCTCATTCCAGTTAGGGTTTAACCAAAGGTCACCTGTTAGTAGGACTGTGGCTCAGCAGAGTTGCATGTAAATGTGTAGAACAGACCTGGTCTAATCAAGCATAAGCTAGAAAGGCAATAATTTTAACAACTTATTTAAGCTTTAAGTGTGGTGTTAACTTTATTCGTGCTTGGCCTGCTGGTATGTTCTGAACAGTTTACTATTGGGCTGTTCTGCCTCAGCTCCTTCTTCCTGCCTTGTTTGTTTCACTCACTGCCAAGTTCTGCAAGTCTCTTAAGTTGTTCTACAGCTCTGACAGAAAGCTGTCGCTTAGGGTGGCGATCCTTAACTTCTGCCAGCCTGGATCCACATAAAGCTTCCCGAAACACAGTGAATTTAACTTTGCTTGCCATTTTGAAAGTATAAAACACTTTCAGGAACTTAAAACATATTACTGAATCATGACTTTTTTCTTGTATGAAACACCACTGAAATTGGCAAGAAGCATAGAAAACGCTACTGTTGAAAACTGCTTGTTATTGTTTGATAGGATGCAGTTGCCTGCTCTGACTTACTGCTGCTGCCAGGTACTGTCTCTGTTCTTGCAATCCCAGACATGTAAAAATCTTGTTCAAATCCTATGTGAATAAGGCTGACTTTTCTTGGTGAATACAAATCTTAAACTTGCCTCAGCAGTAAAGGTGCTTTGTAACACTGCTTTGTGTTACAGTATCTCCAGTTCTGGAGAATTAGGGTTTCCCCCACCCCAGAATGTCTTCAGGCTCTAGTGCTCTTGTGAAAGGAAACAGGTAAGTGAACTGAGTCCCGTGCCTCAGAAAAATAAAATCCCCCAAATATATGAATTTGCTGCACAACTGAGCCTTGCTGTATACAGCTAACTAGCGTCTGTGGGTACAGACGATCTGTGTATGGTATTAAAGATGAATCATGGCTGGGAATATTTTGTCTTCAGTTCTGTGAGCTCTGATGTAGCTCTAATATTCTTCACTGTGCAGGCAGTGAAACTTCCCGGCAGGTGCTTGGCAGGCTATTTTTGCTTCACAGCAATAGTAGTGCCAGGTGCTGACCTGTGGATGCGAGAAGAGCAGCAGGCTGAAGAACAGGCGAAATGGTCACTGCTCCTTTGGTAACTGCTGTGTGGCCTGGGGTAGGCAGGTCTGTAGGGGCATGTGTGTGCTTTGAGTGACTTGCGGAGCTCATCAGGTTGCTGTTGAGCAGCACAAGTGTTAAACTGAAACGTGGATCAGGTCGCTGTTATGGCTTGGTTTTATTATTTGGGATGCACAACTAAAATAGTTGGGTGTTCCTTTTAATAACACTTAACATCTTAACCTGTTAATTTTATTCTAGAAATGTCCTTATGTGCATTGGTTTAAATTTAGCTTGCAGATGCAAATGTCTGCCTAAACCAGACAACTTGTATTTGTTCAGTTTTACTTCTTTTGTAGCTCTTTTATCTTCCTGCCAAGAAGAATGTTGACTCCATTTTAGAGGATTATGCAAACTACAAAAAATCACGAGGAAATACTGATAACAAGTAAGTAGTGGTCATTTCAGACCTTAAATATACTTCTTTTGCTGTTGTTGTTGGCCTTGTATTTCGTGGATGGTTAAACATGTCCCAGCCTCATGCCCAGCTTCATGTTCCAAGACCAGGGTGGCTGAGGAGTTTAGAAATCTTTGTGGATGTAATTCAAGAATGTGGTTCTACTTTCTGGATGTTATTTCTGCTTCCCCCGCTTCCCCTAAGCCGCCTCCTGAAGGAAGCTGGTACAAGCAGAGTGAATAGTTCTCCACCCCTTCATTCTAGCTCAGGCTTCCTATGTTGAGTGAATAAATTTGGTGGCACTTGCTATGTATGAGCTGAACAAACTTCTCGAGAAAGCTGCCTAGCAGATGAGCGAAGCCTTACTGTACGGATGGACTTCCTCATGGAGGTGGAGCGGTGGGGGACAGGGAGGTAGTAAGCATCAGATGAGCAAAGCTAATTACTTTGAGGTGATAGCTTTGAAGATTCTTATTTGTAATTACCCCATCAGTCCAGCCCTGACAACAAACAAGGTGTGTTTATTCTTAAACGAAGCTTTCCTGTTTTAAAGGGAGAGAAACTAGAAATGTGCAGCTATTTTCTTCCATTCAAGAGGGTGCATTTATTGACTTGTCGGGGTGTTTTAATACTCTTTTATGTAATTGTCCTAATGTCTGTTGTAAATCTGTTTGCAGGGTGAAGTGAGGGTTGTACTTCTCAAATGTGCAGTGTCACTGCTAATTTCTATGCAGTTTTCTTCGATTAGTTGTGAGGTTGGAGGCCTGCAGGAATATGGCACTGAGAGGCCTAGTTAGAAGGGGTCAGTTGCCTGGAATATTAGGTGGTCCCTTTCCATTAAGGAGGAGTTCAGTCTGATTACTTATAGTAGTATTGTACTTAAACTGGTGTGAGTTGGGATTAACTTTGGTTGAAAACGTTAAGAGCCGGTAAGTGTCCTTATACATACATACTGTTGCTTTGAAAGGACTGCTCTAAGGGTTCACTTTTCTGGGTGGATGACTAAAAGCGAGGCTTTTCTTGATTTGCCTAAATTCTCACTGAGTTCAGAACAGTCCATTTTTAAAGGAGGTCTTGAAATGCATTGCTCCCTGTGGCTGTATGTTTTAAGGTCTCCAGACAAATTTCCTTGAAAAATCTGAAGGTTTGTAAAAGATCTTTACAAGTTTGATGGACTTACCAAGCCGAGTCTCATCTTGCATCCGTCTAGTCGTCAGAACAAGGCTTTGCAGTGTTTTCTCTGTTTACCAGGGAGTATGCAGTCAATGAAGTTGTGGCTGGAATTAAAGAATACTTCAATGTCATGCTGGGAACTCAACTGCTGTACAAGTTTGAGAGGCCCCAGTATGCTGAAATTTTAGCAGATCACCCAGATGCTCCAATGTCTCAAGTCTATGGTGCCCCGCACCTACTGAGGTTATTTGGTGAGTATGACCTCCAGAGACTGAAGAAGGCCAGTTAGAAGTGTTCAAATGCTTCCTTTTCCTGTCTTGAGTGCAGAAAAAACTACAGCAATTTGACAAGCAACTATGAAACACATGGTTTCATTCTTTCTTTACTCCATGTACCTAAAATGTTCAGAGCCATTCAGGGATTTGGAATGGAAATAGATTTTCAACTATTTTTTTTTATATATATATATATATATATATTCTAGTTGCTTTAGGTGAGCTTGTATATACTGGAATGGATCCCTGGGCTGCTTTTATGTGCTGACTGTAAGGTTCTGGACTGTACTTAATACTTGTTAGTTATAAACAACAACTATAACATGTGCTGCTTCTTTTAAAACAGTACGAATTGGAGCTATGCTTGCTTACACTCCTCTTGATGAGAAGAGTCTGGCTTTGCTGTTAAACTATTTGCATGACTTCTTAAAGTAAGTACTTTTAAAGTCTTTCAGCAAGAAAGAAAAAGTTCAATAAGCACAGGCTGTTGTAATACAGCCTATTTTTGGTGAACAGTGGCTATAAACAATCTTGGGGCTGTGTGGTATCTTCAAAGGTTGCAGTGAAGCTTTCTCAAACTCTGCTCTATAGTAACATGAGTAAGACTGGTTTTAACTTCTCTCCAGTTATGCTGAGCTTATTGCTAGTTAGATGTTTGTTTACATAACTATTAGTCTGCACTTTTAAACTGTCCAAGTCTGCTACTTGTTTCAAAATAAATACTTCAGCATTTATTTGTAGCTGCTATAAAAAGCAGATGATAATTACAGCAAATTGTTAAATTACACAACGGTTACTCAACAACAATTGAGTAAATGTTAAAAAATTACGAACCTTAACTAATGTTCTTTCTGAGACAGACTGCTATTGTAGTTTCAGTGCACTCCTACCCTGTGGTGCTGTATACATGTTACACTTAGGATGGAAAACACCATCCTAAATAATAACAAAGACTGTAATGCTAAATGTTTCTTAAGGGGAAAAAAAAAGAAAATCAGACATTTGATTTCAGACAGGTGATGAAATACTTCCCTCACTGCTATAAGGAACTACGAAGTCACGTGCTGCTTATTTCACGTGTAAATGTTTCCTGAATGTAAGGATCTAAAATGGAATTAAAATTCAGTTTAGTGTCAGGTGTCATACCTGTGTTCCCCCATATGTATGTATGAGCATGACTTCAGCAGCTTCCACGCATCTGTACCACACTGGAGTAACTTAGTATTATGCTTCTGCAGTTTATGTATACATACACACAGGGGCAGGTGTGTGGCGTGGACCTGTTCAGCTGCATGCCAGCTCACAGCATCGGGGCAGCTTTTTGCTGTACTGGCATATTTTCTTGGTCAGATTTACTAAAGCCGTAAACTTCCGTTTGTGCTTATGTCACGGAGAAATGTTCTGTGTGTTTTCATACAAGGCTTTAGTGGTCTAGTGATAGTGTTTGGAAGTAGAGATTTGTAAATAATTAGAGTAACAAAGCATTAAGCTGTTTTGGCAGTAAATACCGGCTCTTGCCTCTGTGAATGGGTAAGCTATTGGAAGTTGAAAGAAAACCCTCAGTAAATCCCGGATGGCTCTGCAGGAGAGCTGGAAATGGATCAGCCTGATTTCCAGGGCAAACTTGCTTTGGACTAGTCGCAGAGTCTTGGTAGATCATAGTCTTTTGGGTCAGCCTGAAATGCAAGTGCTAAAGAGCTTTCAGCTGTGAAGATGGAAATGTGAGGGCAGTGCATTGACCAGAAATCCCTGAATCCATCTGATGCGAATTAGTGGCATATAATGCTTGTCTTCTGCTACTGTGCTTAGCTGACCCCTGCCCGTTTTGCTCTAGCCATCATTCATTTAGCCGTTCAAGTTCCATATTTGTACAGACAGAACTTTATGGTGTCCTATTCTGTGCCCCTACCCCTTTCAGTACAACCACTAGTAAATCAATTCTTGATACAGCAGCTGACTGAACCTCAAATGTAAACTTTCATCCTCGTAATCTTAACCTCTCTGGGCTCACCTGGAGCCAGAGCTGCTTGACAGCTTGTTTGGAATTGATTTTTTTTTTTTTTTTTGCATGAGCTGTCAAATCTTCTAATTGCTTTACAGATGACTTTTTAGTAGATACAGGTTTGATTTGTACTCTTGAAATCAGGTTTTATGGTCTCAGCAAACACCTCATGATTTGCTTGCCTGTTGCTAAATAACAGAGACTTTAAACAAGAAACTAATTTAATCTTTTTATTATTTTCGTAGGTATTTAGCAAAGAATTCCTCTGCATTGTTTAGTGCCAGCGACTATGAAGTAGCCCCTCCTGAATATCACCGGAAAGCAGTATAATACTGTGCTGCTTTACAGTGAAGCGATAATTGGATCCTTGTAATACTGTCCACTTCTACATCTTGTTCTTCACCTTTCTATTGCACATGTCTCTATTGCACATATTATGTAAACATAAAGTGAATAAAGTTGTGTGTTTAAAATAGAGCTGGCATTTGTAAGTTCTGAAGATTTGTTGTCCCGAAATGGAAGCTTGGAGTTTAACGGGAACTCTTTGGTGTTTCTGGCTTGCTACTATTGTTTGCCTCAATGGAATGTAAAAAGAATGCGTTATGGTATTTCATTGCGTGAACTCTTCAGTGCTCGTAGGTCTGTTTTGCTGTTAAGATTTGCCTCACTAACCTGCTTTATTGCATAGGAATGACAAACGCGGCCTCTCGGACCCCTGAGGGCTGTGATCACCTAGTGTTGGTGCTATTGATTAGTCTGACTTTCAAACCCATTTACTTTCTTTGTATGGCGAGTAAAATGTTTGTTCTATAAATGTAAGCTTTTATTTAGATAGTTGAAGGACTGTGACTTTTTTATATTCTAACAATAGGAAAATGCGTTATCATATTGTAGTGTCTTGGAAACGTTGGTCTTTCACAGAGCTGTTTTACAAATCTTCAAATAAACTTTTTTAATTTCAAGTATTGTTTCTAATATTTGTATTTGCATCAGTCGCTACTTTATGACGGTGTCTTATCAAGTATGATCTACGTGTATTAAGTGTAGCATAAAGTTCTGCAATATTAACTTGGAAATGCTGTGTTTCTTTTTAATTTGAAGGACTCCTAGTTAACCCCCATGCATCCAGTTCCAGTGGGTGAAGTGGATTCTCTTTCTCTGGGTTCATTATATAGTCTGTAAGTAGTGATAATACAGAATTCTTGAAAGGCTGCTTCTTAGAAGCCTGAGCCCTGGGAGCACACTTTGTCTGGCTTCTGTTAATCACCTTCCTACTCTAATTCAATTTTATATGCACAGCAGCATCTTAAATGGTAAACTGGAGGGCTGCGAGGTGTGCTGTGAGTTGCACCGCTCCGTCAGGTTGCTTTTTTTAATGTGTGTCTGGAAGTTGTTACAACTTCTTGTGCTCCTGGTTCTTCTCTCGGTGCCATTGTAAAAATCACTGTGGCCAAAGCCCAAGTAGGTGGTTAAGAAATGCTTTTAAGAGAAATGTGAACAAATGCGGACAGGAAAGAGGGTCTGACGCTGCAAAGGTGCCTTGTTTCTTATTTTCATGGGCAGATTTGTGTTGTACTTGGCTTTGACCTCTCTGGATCAGGCATGTAAAGCTTATCTCTCTTCAGGATGTTGCAAGTTCCCTGCAAGCTTATGCACTTTTTCTGGGAAGGTCGCTAATGGAATTGGCTCCGAGCTGCACAGTTACACAGATTACACTATTGTGTAAGTCTGTCCTGTCTAGATTTTGTTTCTTTTCCTTGCTTCCCTGTGTATTTCCCAAGGCAGCTTGTCTGTGCTCAGGCACCATGAAGGTAGGAACTTGCTATTCCAGCCCTCTCAGCTAAACTCTGTCTGGGAGCCATGTCCTGTTTAGATCTTCTAAGTCTTCTCCTGCCCTTAGGCCTATTAAGAAAATCTTCTGTAATGGCTCATTTAGGTCAATTTTACAGTAACTCCTCTCTGTAAACCATGTGCCTGCACGCTTCATTACTGAGAAGGTAATTCCCAACGCAGTAAGAAGGGAAGTCTGCTGGACCAAATTCAGTACGTCGGGTTTGCTTTCTTACTGTGAGTCGGCATCTGCAGGACAGGCTCTGGAGCTCCCCGAGAAGTGGCTTCATCTCCCGCAGACAGCAAAGCATTAAACCCCATCTCACACGCGTGCTGCACCCCTGTGCCAGGAGTGCAGCGCTCTTTGGGGTGTCTATGGGGAAGATGAATGAGGTCTTTGGTCACGTCTATTAAAAGTACTGCATGACTTGGCTGGGGTCTAAGTAGCTATTTCTAGGCAAAATACCAGGTTTTAATCACAGCTGTTATGGCAGGAAACCACAGCGTCTGGGGATCTGAGCACCATTCTGCCACAGGGCTGCTCTGGTGCTGGCGGGTGTGAGTCTGCACCGGCTGCCTCGCAGGGTCCCGCACCCACGCACTGCCCTGAACGCGGGGTGCACCCTACCCAGGGCGACTGCCTGCGTGTAGAGGTGGGAATGGGCTGGCCTGGGCCCAGGGAGGGTGGGAGCAGCCTCAAATTCTTGGTGGTTGGCTCTTGAGGGGGGTGCCTGGACAAGATTCCAGCAGGGCTATGTCCCACCCTCTTCCGCCTGCCTCTGTACCCAGGCACAAACAGTGCAAAATTGATTGTTTTTGTACAGGGCGGTGCTGGCTGAGGGATGGGCTGCTGGAACACAGACCATAATGAACTATTTAAAAGAGCACCAGGGGTCTCTTGTTAAATGGAAAAGAACAATATTGAGCAATGATGTGAGTGGAAGTTGCCATGGAAACTGGGGCAGCGCTGGGGAGCAGCTGCACTGCTTCCGAGGCAGATTCCTACCCGCAGGAATCCACCCAGGGGAGTGCAGGAATCCACCCAGGGAAGCGTAGGGCAGGCACGAAGGCTGGGAGCTGCCACGGGGGCTGGGGGCTCCCTCGCCCAGCTCCGGGCTGGTGGGAGCAGAAGCTCCGGAGCACACAGCTCCAGATGCAGGTGGGTGTGAGATGTGCGCTCCACTCGCTGCCTGGTATTGTTAGAATCACTGTGCCCTCTTCTCAGCGTTTAATGAACAGCTTCATGAGGCTAATTAGCTACTGCTCTTTATTCATCATGGCCATGACCCAGACGAAGAGCCAAGACTGTGTTCTGAGCCTGAACAATGGGTTTATCCTTTGCCAGACTGCCCCGAGAGTGAAAACAACCTTTTGCTGTCGGCATGCTCATGTTGGTAGAACAGCGTTTGTACCTGAGACCTGGGTGGATCCTTCTGGTGATCCTTCAGTTGTTACTTGGGTAAAACTCTTGGAAAACCAAGAGCAGGATGGCCAGCGTGAGGGTGGGAGAGGGGGCTGGGGGTGCCATCCCGCAGCCCACCTAGGCAAGGCCTGTAGCCCAGGAGGGTCACAGAGCTGTGGTCCCCTCGCACGGAGGGAGCCTGCTGTGCTTTCGCAGAACGGTCAGGGTTGGAGGGGTTGTTCCTCCTTTTGCTGCTTCTGTGCACAACTCCTGAGAAATTATTAGATGGGGTTTTTTTACAGGTGCATTTGCGTGTGGTGCAGCAAGTCTCTGCGCGGGGAAGCAAGGCGAGCAGCCAGTTGGAGGCTGGGCCAGCACTGAGGCTTCGTGAGCACTGCAGCACTGGCCCTGTGTCCCCGGTTCAGGGTGTTTCAGGTAAGACACATTTTTGCTGCAGGAGTGGAAGGTTCCCAGGGCTTTGCTCCTGTGGTGCTTGGCCTCCCCACGGAGGGGATGCGCCTGGTGCCGTGTTGCCCTTCTGAGCTGGGAAGCCTCTGCTCCTTACAGCCCCTCCTGGGAAGGGTGAACTCGTTCTGGCCTGAGTCATTAGTTGTTTGCTTTCAGGCAGCAATTTCACATGAAGCTCGAAGCTCAGAGTTAAAGCCTGGCTGAAATACAGGCTGTGTCTCTCTCAAGGTGGAGGGTTAAAACACATGCCTTGTACCCACTTGAATAACAGCCCCCTCTGCTCCAAACAGTGTGGGGCACGTGTCCTGTCCCAAGGCGCAGTGACCTCGCAGCTCCAAGGCCAGACCACTGACAGGGACTCATCCCCCTGGTTAGCTGAGTCTCTTTTGAGGTAGGTATGGGGAAGAGTGAGTGATCAGGGCTGTGCCGGTATCCATGTCTGTCTGGTCCGTGTATCCCTGGAGAGGTGGATGGCGAACTCGGAGCCCTCTGGCTGATCCTAGGGAGGCTGCGTGCACTCATGGGGCCAGAGCTTTGTGTGCCTTAGTGCCACAGACAGGGTTGTACTCGCTGGAGCAGCTGCGGTTTTGGAGTTTGTGGAGAAGGAAGTTAAATGTTTTCAAGTGTAGAGTGCTGGAGCCCAAACACGGTGGCCTGGCAGGGGGGCCTTTGGCAGCAGGGCACCACAAGCCCCATGCTGAGCAGACTGGGAAGAGCCCCTGCCTCCCTCCCGGCACACAGCATGGAGCAACCGAGCCTGGGGGAGCTTAACTGGCCTTTTCCCTCCTGCAGAAGGTGCTTTTACACGTGGAAAATGATTTTATTTAGGAGGTTGTCAATAAGCAGCAATTTATTAACTGTGCCTCTGAGGGTGACCCCAGCTCTGCAGCTGGAAGGCAGTGCTGCGCAGCAGCCGGCATTTCAGTGGTGTGTCCTGCCCCCCGCATTGTTTCGCCTTTTTCCTTCCTTTGCTCCGATCTGCGGGTGATTTCCTGTGCCGTGGGGTGTGCAGGGCTGGGTGCATCCTTGCCTTGTTTTCCTGCTGCCATTTAGAGTCTGCCCAGCACAGCAGCATTTGTGTCAAATGAGACCCTAATGTCCCTCCAGCCTCATGGCGAGTCCCCCGCCATGAGCTCAGCTGCCTCGGCCGTTGCTCTGGCTCCGCAGGATGGACTGGAGAGAGGAGGTAGCAGAGCCCTCACTGCGACTTTGCCCAAGCTCAGCCATGGCATCTTTACAGGTGAGCGCTTCCCCCTGTAAACACTCCCCTGGTGTCCCCTCCAGCCGTGACCTGTGTGCACGGTGTCCATGGTGCTTCGGGCTGTGCCCCCCTGGGGCTGTGCTGCGGTGGGTGCAGGCGCATCACATGGTGGCACCGCGCGTGGCGGAGCTGCCCCACGCCGCTCTGGCTGCCTGGGAATGTGGGGCTGTGCCAGCGTGCCAGGGCTCAGCCCTGCCATGGGTGCGGGAAGGAGCCCACTTTGCCTCCATGCGAGAGATAAGGAGCTTACACTGGGGAATAAAGAGCTAACGGATCCCCCTGCGGGGCTTGAGCCAAAGTCCATTAAGTCTACGTGTGGCTCCCTATTAACCGCAATAGGCTTTTGCATGTGGGCGCTCGCCAGGCTTCACACGCGCTCTAATGCCACATGGGGATTATGCCAAAGCTGTGCCCTACTCACTCCTGTTAATTAGTAACACAAAGTGGAATTAGTGAATTGAACGATGGAGAAACGCGGAGAGGGGAGAGCACCTGCAGAGCGCGCTCCCCCAGCACTCCCGGCCCATCACCCCAAAGGACCTGCTGGTGGCACATTCCCCAGGCAAATGTGGCTCTGAAGCCTCACAGCCCCGCTGCAGGGTCCGCTGCCTTCCTGGGTGTCAGGAAACTGTAACTCTCCAAGTAAATCAGATTTCTGTAGCCGCTCTGGGGCCAGGAATGAGCAGGGGATGCCTAGGTTTGCCAGAAAGTGTCTCCCCTCGAGGATCCTCCATGGCTGCTGCTGGGTGGCACCATTAGATTTCCATTGCCATGGCATTCCCTTTCTCCTTTTTTTTCCTCCTTGGCATCTTACACCAGCTCTGAGAATCTGGAGGCATGGCATATTTGGGGAACAGATATTCCAAGGCACATTGTATTCCTCTGGAATGCCTGGATTTCCTCCTTGCTCCGTTGATCCGGAGCCCACTACGCTGAAAGCTGCAGCGACAGACTGCTGCTGCTCTCTGTGCTTGCAAAGCGTCACCCCAGCCACCCATATCTGTGTGAAGGAGGGAGCCTGATCTGTGGCATAGGAGGCAGAGAAAGGAAAAGACTGGAGTTACTGCCCAGGTGGTCAGGATGTCTGCAGGGGCTCACCTGCATTTGGGGCCGGGAGGGGGCCCTGGGGGCACCCCCAGAAGCCACAGAGGAAGCTCTAGTCCATTAGCCAAGGTCGGTGTCTTTCAAGAAAGATCTACAGCAAGCGAAGGAGGAAGCTAAAGCCCAGCAGGATCAGCAGCCTGGGTGGTTTTCTCTATTGCTTCGTCCAGCTAATATTGAACAAAACCCCCCAGCAGGGGCAGAGGCAGAGGATGGGGAAGGGCAAAGGGCCTCTGCCGCCTCCTGCCCATGAGCAGGGGCTGCCTGCAGGATGTCCCCCACTGCTGGGGCCGCAGGGGATGGACTTTTCAAGGGCATCCTTCCCACAGAAAAATCGCAGCCCACACCGGCACTTTCTGGGAGACGTGGGACGCGGCACCCTGCTGCACTCCCAGCTGGAGCTGCTTGCTGCTGCCCAGCCACAGGTAAAGCTTGGGCTCGCTCCTCTGTGCTGTGCCTGGCCCGCTGCTTGCTTCTGCACAGAAATCACAGTGTTTCTTCCTATTTCTACGCTGTAAGACTGGGAAGGCAGGGGTGGTGATGCATGGATGTGCCTGCAATGTTTAATGCTTTTAAAAATGCACCCTTGCCTGTGTCAGCCTTTGGCTGTGCCTTCCCACCTGTGTGTGACAGGAGGGATGCCTGACATGCAGAACCACTGCAGCGAGTGCCAGCTGCCCACGATTCACTTCCCAAATGGCTTTCCATCACCCTTGAGTCCCACCAGCTGCTCAGTGGGTTTGGGAGCCCTTGGCCAGGCAGCACCCCCCAGCAAAGCATGCGAGTGGAGGGGAGGGCTCCTATGGGAGCTGTGCAACCCCACGCAGATACCAGTCTTTGGCAGGAGGATGAGGAGCACCCATTGTGGTGAGGCTTGCAGCTCTCAGCTCGGACGCTGCTTGTCACCTTTAATTTGCACTGAAGGGTTGCTAAATCCAGAAATGAAGGCTGCTTGCTAATTAGTTCATTCTTTAAAGCAGCCTTTCAGGAGCAACTACATCAGCTGGGAAATGCTTCCTTCTTCCAGGGCTGCAGAGGGATGTCATTACTTCATTAGGTCAGCTAATGGAGCTGGAAAAAAACAAACCCCTGTGCACACTCCCTCCTTGGCATCTCACAGAGATCAAAGCCTGGGTGAGAGCGCGGTGTCATGGGCTGGAAGCGGTGACCAAGACCAGCCCTCCTTCCCCCGGCGCTTTCATTTAGGCTGCTGTGGGGTTTTGTCCCTGACCAGCCAGGGACCCGTGCACTGCAGCCCTGCTTCCTCCCAGGACGCGACATGTTGCTCCTGCTGTGAGCACTGTAAAGAGCAGACTTACTGAGAAATAACATTAATTCCCAGGGCTACCTGGGATTCTGCGGAGCAGCATGAGAAATTTTGTGAAAGGCTGCTGGCAAATTGTGCATCTGAACAGATTCCGCAAATGAAATAGTGCTGTGAAATTTTTAGTTCCTTACTGGTTTTCTTCTCACTCTTTTTTTTCTTCTGCCCTACTCCCTTCTTCCCTTCTGTCCCCAGGGCCACATGGAGGCAGCTGCAGGAAAGCATGTCCGCAGGAAGCAGGGGGGCACCAATGCTTTAGGAAGTTTTGGGTTGTGTTGTTGGGTTTTTAGATTTGGAGAACATTGCGCAAAAAAAATGCTTTCCCCCAAAATTCTTCCTTTTCTAAATGCCAACATGTGGCTACCTGCCACGTCAGAACGAGGTTTCTAACTGCTCCCAAACCTCTGCTAACTCTGAGTGACTTCCCCTGGTCACTATGAAACAGTCTCGTTGGGAACTCCTCACCCCTGCAAAGTCCTGGGGTGGCAGGGTAGCTGCAGGTCTCAGCCTTTCCAACTCCACCAGGCGCCTTTTCCCAGCACGAGACAGCAATGCTGCGGTGGCACAGAGGGGCGAGGCTCCGAGAGCCTGGTGAGGCTGGGAAGCACTCGGCCCCTCATGCATCCCATCAGCAGAGTGGGAATCCTGGCGGTGCTGGACCAGCACAGAAGAGGAGATGTTTTCCCTCTCTGCAGCCTCCAGCTGCCTCTGGGAAGTAAAAGCTCATCTTTGTTTAAACTCCAGTGCACAGGAGCTCTCTGGTGCACCCTGAAGCCCTGCACCAACTCCCCGAAGGTGTTCAGCTGCCCAGGACAGCTTGCGAAAGCGCCCCGCTGCCCAGACATGCCTGCGCATACCTTTCATGAAAGTCTGGTTGCCTTGTGACACTGCCTAAAGCTTTTGTGTGGGCAGGGAGGTGTTCTGTGCCAGGCACGCTGCCGTTTGGGCCTTGCAGCCATACCCTGGCAGCTGCCCTCCGTGCTCTGACATGGACCATTTTCCACCTTTGGATTTTGGGTGCTGGATTCAGCCAACATCCCCAGGAAGGAGGGAGCTGGCCTGCATGGCAGAGATGGGAGAGCCAGACTGCTTGCTGGGGTGGCAGTTAGGGAGTGGGACAAGGTCCACCCAAACTGGTGGGGGCTCAGGGCTGTTCCCCTGTAGGAGGCCAGGGTGTGGGGAAGGGGCTACCTTCCCTCTGTCCCAGAGGTTTTAGAGCCGTACTTGGTGAACACAAACCTGGCTGAGGAAGCCCAGGGTCCCTCGACAGCAAAATGAGGTGATGTTAAAGGACAGAAAAACCCCTAAGCTGCTGCTCTGCCCTCAAAATAGCATCAGTTTCTCAGTTTGGTCCCTGTGCCATTTTGGTGTAGACCTGGTTGGTCGGTTCCTGCGGTGCTTCCCCCTTGCCCAGGCAGGCTCAGCTGGGGATGATGGTGCAGTGTGCCCAGCCTGCCTGCTCCCAGCCTTCTGCTGTGTCACCAGCCAGGAGAGGGGGAGAAGCTGCTCAGCTCGTGCCTGGATGTGTCCCCGTGGGGCTGCATCTGTGGCCCAGGAGGGAAAGCTGCTGGGCAGGGGGGTAATGGAGGATCCCTGCACAGACGCTGTGTGGGACAGCCCTCCTTCCAGCCAGCATAGGGTTTGCCAGGAGTGATGCCTTGGGCAACCACAGCTTTGGGTCCCTGCCCTCTCCATGTTGTTCTGCTCCTGTCTGGAAACGTGTTTGGGAGGACTGGGGGTGGTGGGCAGGGAAGAGGCGAGTGCCCTACAGGCTTCCCCGGGGCTGGCAGAGGTGCTGACATAAAACCGAGGGCTGATGGTCACCTGAGAGCCTGCAGCTGCCTGTCCCCCATGTCAGAGCCCTCAGTGGATTGGGGATGTTGAGGTGAAGCTGGAGAAGCTCGGTAGGGAGGCTGCTTGTGGCTGAACATCTCTCCGTGGTGTCCCAGATGGTTTGTGCCACCAGCTGAGTAACACCCAGGAGGGCATCGGACAGAGGCTCCCATGGGACGGGGCAGAGGCTGGTGGTGACGTGGCCCAGGACAGGGCAGCTGGTGGCCAGGGCACACAGGGCAGAGGGGCACGGGAGGGCAGATGTGCTGACAGTGGGTGCTCTGGGAGCAAAAATACCAGCTGGTCCCTAACTGGGGATGGTTCCTGGCAAAGCTGCTGTGTGCTGTTTCAAGAATTTTTCTCCCGTTGTTGCATTTGTTACTGGTGGACATTGTTGCCGTCACTGTTGATGCTGCAGCACGCTGACGAATGTGACTCTTGCTCATCGGGAGCACTGAGCTGGTGTCCGGTGTTCCCAGCTGCTGCCCTCTCACTGCGGTTTCCTCACATTGGCCCCATTGTGGCCTTACCGGGTCCCTGGCACAGCAGATGGGGGTCCGTGGGTCTCTGGTGAGGTACGGGCACACTTGAACCTGGAAACCCGTGCCTGGGAGATGACACAGTGCATCTACCTTGGCTTCTGGCCCTGCGACAGCCCTCATGTGTGCCCTGAGGGACAGGGAAAGTGGCTTTGGCATGGCAGAGACCAGCCCAGAAGCATCGAACTGTGTGCTGGCTCTGCGGTCAGGGCAGCCACCCCACTGAGCTGTGCGCATGTTATCAGCTGGACACTGCTGCTGCTGCAATCAAAGCTTTTGTTTTTTAATTGGGTGGAGAGTGGAAACCCGGCGTCCCCTTTCTGTACAAACAAGAAAGATTTATTATCCAGGGGCCCAGCTCTCTGAATTGGACTAATGAAGCTCCTGCTCCTCTCTCATCTCATCTTTATTGCTGAGTTCTCCATGGAAATGGGCTGAGCGTCGTCCCAGCGAGCCCCACGGCTGCCCCAGCAGCATTGGCTCTATCAGGGCTGGGGTAGATGTGCCTGAGGCTGCTCTGAAACGGCTCAGAGTTCCGGCTGGCAGAGCTGCTGGCCTGTCCCAACCACAGTGCAGGTCCCACCAGGTGGCTCTGCCTGCAGGGGAAGAGGGATGTGTGCCATGGGGCAGCTGTCGCACAAGTGGAAGGGCTCAGTCTTAATCAGAGGAAGGCAATTGGTGATTTCCATTGCTTTCCCTTCCTCACAGACAGCTCAAGAAAACTCTGTTGTCTGTCAGGCTTGGTTTACTTTTTAAAAATATTATTTCGAAATACCTCTGGAGGGGTCAGAAGGGAGCTCTGGAGTTCCTGCCTGGGTTGTTACAGCTTGCAAAACAACCCCATTGTCTAATTTCTTGAGGCTCCAACACAGGTAATCCGAGGAGTGAAGTGCTTCTCCCCCACGGAGCGTACCTGACGGCAGCCCAGCCCCGCAGACGGGACTGGCTGCAGCTGAAGTTGTTTCCTCTCTGGCTCAGCTGCAGCCCTACGTCAAGCCGTGCCCCTACCACCGCGGCGAGCGGTGCCTGGTGCCTGGATGCTACTCTAGAGGTCAGCAAGCCCTGCTGAAGGCTCAGCTTCTGCCTGGCACAGCTGATGCACAGATGCATGACAACCAGAAAGGCTCGCTCTCTGGTCCGCATTTCTTTAAACTACAAGGAAGGGAAGATTTCCACAGGTGGGGACCTGGGGGCTCTGCAGTCTCTCCTGGCTCCGCTCCAGGTCGCCTCCCTGTGCTCTGGCTTCCTCAGCTGCTGAGCCCTGTCCCCTCCCCAGACTGTGAAGGTGCTCGGTGCTTAAAGGATGGGTCAGCTCTTTGCTTCCAGGTCATGTAAAACCGCAGGGCAGGTCCCTGGTGCTCTCGGCTGCCTGGCATTGCTGCTTCGATGCCTGTTGACATCTAAGGGACACTGGGACAAAACAGGAGAGCTGCATGGCAGGCTCTGGGCTGTGCTGATTTGCAAGGGATTTCCACTTTTCCCTGTTTACTCTCTGGATTGCCTTAAGTACATCAGTGATGCCGTGGGACCCCAGGAGTGAGGAATGCCATTGCTGCCTGAGCTCCTGCCTGCTGCTGGCAGCCCCTGCTGGTCCTGATGTCCTGGTCCTGCCACCAGCCCAGCCCAGGGCTGGTATCTCCACTGTGCCCAAACCAGTGTGACAGGGCTGCCATTTGGGAGCCCTGACACACGCAAACCTCCAAGCCAGCGCTTGAACCTGGCTGGAGGTGAAGGTGATGGTGATCCTCCTCCCAAGGCAGGATAATGACTTGCTTGGACCTTCCTTGCATGCTTCTTGGTCCATCGCTCTCAGCAATTAGCCTTGGGAGTGGCTGGGGAGTAGTTTCTCTTGTTTGTTCTTTCTCACGGGAGTTTCACATCAGAAGCTCTTCCCCGTAATTTGCTCTGATGTGTCTCTTTGCCCCAGCTGAACCTGTGTGGCAGCCGTAACCTCACCTGCCCACAGGTCAAGATGAGTAAAATGCTGGTCCTGCCGTAAAGCCAATGTTGGCAGTGGGTGTAAGGGTCCACAGAGTTTAAGGTGCGGCTCTTCCCTGCTGCTTATAAGGAGCCCTCTGCTTTCCAGAAAGGGCTCTTCTCATCTTCATACAGCAGAAGTACCTCTAGTGCTTGAAGAGTGTCTTGCAAACATCTAGATGCAGCGACACATGCTAGCGTTATTTCTTTTTCATCCTGGGAGAATTAATGATACCTGAAAATTAATTTTGGTTAAGAACTAGTGTGTCACAAAGTGTTTGGGATTTTTTTTTTAAATGAGGAAAAGCCCAGCTATCCCAACTGGTGCCTGAGCCAGTCCTCTGAGCATCTGAGGAGATGAAATCAGCACTCCTGCTACAGGAGCGGGGGAAACTGAGGCAGACAGGGGTAAGAGGAGGTTGGGGAGGCCGGTGCTGGAAGGAGAGCATGCAGTGAGACAGAGACCTCATGGCCAGCAGCATGGTGTGCAGTCACAGAGACCTGCCAGGGGTCAGCTCAGGGACCCTCTTTCTTACCTCTGCTCAGCTCCCTGCATCTCTCATCGCCCAGAGCTGCCGCGATGCTGACGGGCAGTGCTGAAGGCTGTGGCAGTGACGGCGCCAGGTGGAGCTGAGGCGGGAGCACAGCAGGTTTGTCTGGCAGAGCTGGTGTTTGACAGAGGTGACTAAAAGTTTCGGTGGTTGACGTTCAAAACCCCTCCTCTGGATGCTTTGCTGTGACACCCCAAAACCTCCCTTCCCCCATGAGCAGCTGCTGGGGGCTGCTTCGATCAGAGCCCTGAGGCAGCGCGGCACACGGTGCCATGCTGGCATACACAGCCACGCCGGGTGCTGTGCTTGTGCCGCGCTGCCCAAACCATGTAACCAAACGCTGTAGGTGCCCTGAGCGGTGTCTGGTATGTTCCTGCCGACCCTGAGTGGAAACAGGCTGGAGCTATGGGGTGAGAACATTGCACCCATTGGCATGTTTCTACTTTTAACATGTTAAAGATCATGTCTGTAACCTGCTCTAATTTTAAGCTGCAGTATATGTGCGCCGAATTCCTAGCACGGAAGAATGAGTGCAGGTGTAAAATTAGATGTATTATTTATGGGCTGGCGGTTACCAGTGCTCCATCACTAAAAAGTGCAGTGCTCATTCATGTCGGCACTTCTGCCTCCCATGCCTCATACCAATACTGATTTCTTCCCACCCCAGGATTAGCCTGCAGTCAAAATCTTGTTATCCAGGCAGAGGTTTATAGGGAAAGGACACTATTCCTGCGTTTAGGAATTGGTCCATATTAGCATCAGTTAAACATAGTAGCGTTTCATTCTCAGTCACTTTGGCTGGCAAGAGCTAGGAAAGCACGCTTAATCATTGACTGAACGAGTATAAATTATGTGTTTCTAGTCTCTGCCACAGCTGGAGAAAAGATTATGTGAAATAACTAACATGGAAATGTTAATCAGCATTAGCTGTAGTCCAAATTCCATTAAGAGGAATGCTAAATACAGAGGAGGAAAGTGCTCGGATTAGGGTGGCTTGGCAGCGGGCTCTCTTCCTTGATGTTTTGGTCTTGTGCTCCAGCATTTAAACTTCTATTTGAAATACAAGTAATTTTCTCTCCCTCATCAGTACCAACAACAAAAATGTCAAAATATACAGCAGCTGATGTGTGCAGGCAGCCTGGAGCACTCTTCTGAGGACACGTTAAAGCAGCAGCTTGTTAGTGTTAGCATAAACATTCCTGCTAAGGTCTGATCAGCGGGGTTCGGCATGCCAGAAACTTGTGTCATGGAGAGGCAGGCAACTGAATGGGTCTGCATGAAAGACAGTCAGCCTGGATGGTTAATGGGACTCTGAAAGTACACTCGCTTGTTCTCCAGGCCTGAATGTGCAAACCAGGACACAGATCTTATTGTGCAAGCAGAGCACATCCATGTGGACCTGTTGATTTCTCTGAAAACCACATTTTGCTGCAGGGGTTGCCTTGGTGTGCAGAAGTTTGTGGAAGGAAAGGCTTTGTGCCTGAATGTGATCTCCTGAGCTTCTGATATTTTAACACACAGTTATTATTTTGTATTAGACTATTCCGTTGCTAGTTTCAATGCTTTTCACTGCTTGCTTTATCCTGACTCTTGTTTACCAAGTCTTTGTAGTTAGTATTTCTGAAGTTACTCAGGCTCCACCTGTTCTCATGCAAGTTGGAAATGTGGGGAGGAGGTGGCCAGGGAGCTGTCTGCTGTGGAGTGGAACATGATGTGGGGGAAATCCTTACAGCAGAGTTTGCCCCACTCCAGCAAAACTGGAACTGAAATGGATTGGCCCGTGCTTCTAGCCCCCTTCCACATGCTGTGCTGGGCTGCCTGGGCTCTCCAGGGGAGGTGGAAAGGGAGCAGTGCCCTTCGATCGCACACACGTGCTCAACCCCTGCTGTACAGCTGATTGTTCCAAGAGGCACTTGCTGCAGAGGCCACTCCTGAATGCCTCCCAGGCTGTATGCAAGGGGGAACTTGGAAGCCGAAGCTGCCTGTTAGCCCGACAGAGGTTTTTTTATCCATGGAGTTACAACGCAGAATGCTCACTCTACTTCAGTAACGGAGCACACAAGTATGAGCAAATAACAAAATCCAAAAGAGATGAAGACTGACACTGTTTAGCAGGGCTGGAGTCTCACCAGGTAAAATAAGCCCTGAACTTAGGCGCTAGGAGCAGAAGTTGCCCATGTAGCCAGGGAAGCAAGCTCTTCAAGGCCCAGTGAGCAGCCCGTGTGGGATGCTCAGAGGCGTATGTGCTCTCCTGGGGGAGCTGCGCCATCCCAGCAGTGCTGGGAGAGCTCTTGACTGTCGAGACAGTGTCTGGTGTCTGCTTTGAGTGCACCCTGGCACTTGGCACATGCAAAAGCATGTGAAAGGGGCAGAGGAAAGGCCTGTTTTCAGAGTAGTTCTCAGGCTGTTTGGATGCTTTGACCCATGGGTATTTTATTTTCCGCTCTCTTGAAATGACAAAACTTTGAGAAATCCATCCTTGAATAGCTCTTGCAGCACTGCAGCACAGAGAGCAGGCTCACGTTACCAAGCTGCTGAACCGAACAGGCAGGTATTTCAGGCAGCCTCTCTCTGCCTGGTGGCTTTGTCCAGCATGCGGCAGGGAGGCACAGGAATTAGGACACTGTATACCTGCCACCTTCTT
This sequence comes from Falco cherrug, assembly GCF_023634085.1. Taxonomy (NCBI): domain Eukaryota; kingdom Metazoa; phylum Chordata; class Aves; order Falconiformes; family Falconidae; genus Falco; species Falco cherrug. The sequence continues at coordinate 3,956,514 of NC_073703.1, forward strand.
CCAGGACTGCTCCAAGGGCTGAGGCCTCTGCTCTACAGCTAGATCAACTCCTGGATTACAGATTACAGCGTACAGATTGCTGTCTAGCATAAACCAAAACTCTTTTCCAGAACTAAATCACATTCACAGGAAATTCACACCCCATTTGCCATCAGCCAGCATCCAAGAGGGAGCAGTAAATGCAGGCAGAAGATTTGTTTTGCAGGAGTATCGTGAAATCAGCAGGTGCAGGAACTGCGAGCTGACAGCTGTGTGCCAACCTTGCAGGTCACCCCAGGCACTCCTGCTCTCCCTGTGTTACCCCAAGGCATTGTGCATCCCGCAGCCACCTCCCCTTTCTCCTCTCCTGCAGCTCCCTTCTTGCTCCCTCTGTGAACCCCAGGCTGCCCCTGGTTTTGCTGTTGCAGGTTCAGCTGCTATCTCAGCACAAGGCAGGATTTCAAACTCTGCTGTTTTCCAGCTGATCAGACCAGATGGAGAGCAAAGTATGGCAGAGATAATGAAGCTATTTTGCAAGGCCTGGAGAGCTGTGTGGTGTTTCTCTGGCTTCAGGAGACGCTGCTGTTCAGGATTATTGTGGGAGACGCTGTGGTTGCTATTATTACATTGCAAATCCATGCCTGGCTGGTTGCTAACCTGGGACCCTGCTTGCTTTGCTCATCAACCTAAAAATGAATCAAGGATCTCTCCTGTGCTGACAGGCATTCCCCAGAGGGGACACAGTGTGAGGGAGCTACTGAAGGTCAAGGGGCTTCGGTTTCACTGTGGATCCCTTTGAGTTTAAACAAGGCTCGGAGCTGTTGATGGTCCAGCCCCAGACATCATACACATAAGGATAAGAAGCTTAGGAAGAGCCTTCCCTTTGCTACTGACTCCACAAAGTTAAAGCTTTGGAAACCGCAGCTGGTGTTGCCTAGGTACTCTGGTTTCCAGTGTAGCCAGACAGCAAATCTCCAGTCAGGATGGAGGATGGGCTAATGACAAACAGCTATTTGAGATGTTTTCCTCTGAACTGGGCTGGCTCCTCATATACAAAACATCGTCTCCCTGAAGACCTGTCTGCAGTTCTGCTAGTGTTCAGATGGATTTGCACACTATACATTCCCACAGACACACATTTTTCTCTCTCTTTCACTGCAAACAAATCAGTTGTTAAACCAGAGCATGGTTACTCCCTGGCTAGTCTGTTCTATCAGATGCAGGAAGGCATTCAGGTCTGGTTAAGTTCCTTTTGATCTTTACATTCCTCTTAGGCTCCTTATCACTTCTCTTTGTCCCTTCTGTTTGTCTGTCCTCCCTTTACCCGTATTTATGGTAAGGCTGATTGTGACCAAATCAGTTCATGAGTGACAGGGCTTTGTCTTGCCATTGCTATTTCGCTCAGTACAGCCCCAGAAGCATTGGTCCAGGCACAGAGCTTACTGGTGCTCCCTTTGCCTCTGCTCTGAGCAGTCAGATGCGTGGCTGCTGGGCAGCAGGTCAGTTTAAGAGCCTGCCAGAGTGAAACAGCCCCTGCAGCTTTCCTTCAGCTCTCTGCTGTAAGCCAGCCCATGGATGAGGTGCTTTTCAGGGAGTGCTTACAGGATGAGTTCAGGATCTCCAAGTTTCCAGATGCTTGTTTCATGTTTTCTGCCTCCACAGCCGTTCCTGAACTGCTTTGCTAATCCACTGGGCCTTGCGGGGCTACCGCGGGCTCTTGGTCTGCACGCTGCTGTTTCACTCTCCACAGATTTGCCCAGGGTACTGTGGCATCCCGGGGGGCCCCCGGACAGAAGCTGCTGTGTTACAGGAGCTGCATTATCTAATTGAAGCTCCTGCCTACTATCACTGATAAACACAGGCAGCAGAAAACCTTACTTTTGGTGGTGGTGTGGGGAACCAGAATCTAGCACTGATGATTTCCTGATGTGTGTGTGAATGCGAGAAGATTTTGGTATCCCTTGCACCCACTTCTGTTTCTAATTCTGGCTACACAGCATTTACATCCTTGACTATGACCATAGTGTGTGTTACACACAGTTCAATCGCAGCTTTCTGGGGGAACACTGCAGTCTGTCATGCTGCCTTTAGTTTCACTTGGAAATTCAGCTCCTTTGTGCTTATTGGAATGTGCTGCTTAATTAATGTAATTTATGACACAGATGCTGCAGACCACAGTGTTAAAAACACAGGCTTACGGGCTGTTTCTCAGTGCTGTTTCTTCATCACTATTTCACTTCTCTGAAAACATACTTGCTTTCTCTCAGCAACAGAGGTGCTTGACAAGGCTTGGAGACCCAAGATAAGATGCTTTAACATGCACATCTTACCTAGCAATATTTCAAAATCTTCCCCTTACAACGGGAACTAGAGTCCCATGAAAACTGTTAGCCACTTTCTTGCAAACATGTGGTAAAAACTGAGGAGCTGTTCTGTCTTAGTCTTCATCCACAACCTGAGCTTTACCCAGTCTTGCTGCCAAAACAGATTCCCTTCCTTTGGGGTGTGATCTTCTTTTGGGGTGTGTTTTAATCAGTAACGAATGCACAGGACAGCTTGTTCTGTTGGCTGGCTTGGAGGTAGGCAGCAGCCCTAGTTTCTACACCCACTTCTGACCTGACGTACGGCTTTGGAAAGTTGTATCCCACCTGTTCCCATTCCCACTGCTGTCCTCCTGGTTATGCACGGGCAGTCCGTCATGACGGGCTCAGTCTGGGCACTGTGCTTCATGTGCCGGGCTGAGTGTTTCCTGTGACTGTCAGGCACTGTTCTGAAATAGCCGCTAGCAATAAGCCAGAGCAGCCAAGTTGGCAGCCGAGCTTTTGTCAAATCCGGCTTCCAAGAGGCTGGCACACGCTTTGTTTTTTCCTAAGCTCGGCATCGTGCCAGACTGGTTCAGGAGCACAATGTGTAAACACTGGCTGCATGGAGGCTTCCGTCTGAACATGTTTTCTCCCTTCTCCCTTTCTTGGAACGCAGAACCTGCCTCTGCCAGATGCAGCGCATCCAGTGGTGAGCTTGCGCATGAGACAGGGTGTAAGATGCCCTAAGAGAACAAGGCCTTGCTGTACCCCTGCAGTGAAAACTGTGACACTTCATGAGTTCAAGAGCAAAAGGAGATAAAATTATATCCTACTCCATGCGTGTGCCTGGCATGGAGATTAATTCATTTGGATGATTAAGACAGCAAGTGATGCAGAAAGTGGCTGGGTAATTTAATGACCCAGGTAGAAATGGAAAGCGAGGAGCACATTTCCCTTTCAGTCATGTTGGGGTTTGATTTTTATGTCCTGTTACAAAGTGACTGAGAAGCCAAATGCCTGGAGAAGTGTAATATATTCAGACTGATCTACTTTTCTATCTTATAAAATAGCTGAGAACCTAAGTTTGTTGAGACTCTTATTGGAGACAGATGTTGCCATGTGGTGGTTTGTTTAGAGGGTGCTCCCCAGCCAGCTCCCTGTGTGGCTGCAGGGAAGATGTCACCAAGCATAGGTGGAGGTCCTGGAATCACAATCCGTACAGAAACCCACGCTCAGCTGTCTGCTGCTCACGAGCTCAGAAGGTTGGTATCATCTCACTTGGTGTGCATGACCACCTAGCTTTGTGCTAGTTTGTGACTCCGATTCAAATACTTCTTGAACTCTGACTGCAGGTAGGAGAATTGCACAAATGGTGCTCCTCTAAGAAAGCAGGAATACAGGCTTTGGTAACTCTGAAAAAACCTCCACCACGGTGAAGCTATTCCTTCCTCCTATCTCACTGTACAGTTTGACTCCAATTGGTTTGTCTCGACTGCTAGACGTGCAGGCCAACACTGCTTCTATTTCAGGGGAACTTGCCAGAGAATAATTAGATTCCAGGCCTGTAAAAGGACCAGCCAGCAGATTTTGCGTGCCATTAACTGAGTACTTATCACACAAACATTGTTGGAATAAACATACCCTTTGTTGTGCTGCTGTAAGTGACGGTTGTCACAAAAATGAAATGTTTGAGCAGATACAGAGCGTGATAGTTCCTGAGCGACATAAGCTGCTTGCTTAGATCAGATTTTAGCCATGGTTACTGAAACGGCACCAAGTGTGTATCGGTGCACGCAGCTCTGCCATGCTCAGCAGTACTTTGGCAGTCCCCGTGGCTGGCCACCCATGGCAGTGGGGAGTGTGACAGCAGCTACCGTGTACAAAGTATTGCTGATGCATGAGCATGGGCATCCACCAAACCCTAAGCTGGTGTACAAGGAGACGTATAGTCAGCATCATTGTCCCAAAGAAACCTGTGGTTTGAAGGATAAAGTCAGAAAGAAAGAAATAAGTGGAGTTGGGGAGGTAGTGGAACAATCTCCAGCCAGAGCTCCATATTTCCATTCAGTCTCTGTTTGTCAGCAGTGAAGTGACCTTATCTAACCACCCTCAGGTTGTGCTCTATTGTTTGTGCCCACGCAGAGCAAAGACAAGCCATAGCAGACTGGCTTGTATTGGCTCATATCACTTGCAAGAGAGCTGGGAGAAAGTCTAGCCAGACAAGTAGGAATGAGGCGATAGAAGCCAAAAAACAGTGATGGTGCGAGCGCACTGCAGAACAAATGAGGATATATCTAGCTAACAGGCAGAGAGCGGATGGGATGTGGAGAGGAGTGATGTAGTGGGAACTACATGCCAAGAATCTTAACAGCAGCAGCTTGAATTAATTTGGAGAGCAAAGTGAGAAGTCCAGAGAAAAAGGCTGTAGTAGTTGTGTCCAGAATCAGGGAATAGTTTTGGCACCATGGTCAGAGGAAGGGCCAGAGCATGGCCATCTGTCCAGACTGTGCTGCTATGGACTGGCTTGGACTGGAGAGTCAAAGGTGAGAGCTGCAGTACGTGCTGCTGAGGCAGTAAGATTAGCTGGGTTCCCTCCTGAATCTGTACAGCCTGGATGCCAGTCAAACGTACAAGTCAGCCCCTAGTAATTTAACGTGAAACATCTTGTTCTTGTGCTGACACATGCAGCGCTAGTGCTGAAAGATGGTGTTCAGATAGCGAACTTTCTGCTTTGACAGAAGTGAAAAAAGGGGAAGGCTCCACTCTAGCTGACCTGGCTCATCGCACTTACCCTGCACAGAGCTGGCTACTGAGAAACATGGTATGAATGGGACAAGCTTCACCCATGATCAGCTCCAGCCAGAGAAAGCTGGTTCACAAGGCAGACGCAGTCCTCTTACTGCGGTGGCTGCTGAGCCTTCAGAAGAGCAGACACCCAGCTGGTTGGTGCAAACATATGTATTCATGTGATCATCTAGGGACAGGGAACAGCACTAGAAATGGTTGAGCACTCAGAACTGCTATGTGCAGCTTCTCGGCACTGACATGATAGCAAGGAGTTATTTTTAAATTTCGGCTTTCCCTTGTACTGGAGTGACTCAGAAGGAACTTCCTTTAAACAACAGAAATTTGGTGGAAGGAGGAGAAAGCTACTGCTGTTAGCTTGGCCCTGAAAGTCAGAGAGTATTTTGTAAAGCTGAAATTTTTGGTAATAAAAACTTACTTTTAATGAACCAACTATTTTCTGCGACAACTTGGCAGACAACGGTTCTGATTTGAGCAACTCAAACCAGTTCATCTGCCCCAGGTTAGACTGGTGCTGGGGCTTAGCTTTGTGCTTGGATTTGTGAGTGGACAGGAACACGGCTGTCTCATGTTTGTGCAGATCCTTACTCAAACACCCTTTTGAGGTGCTGTGGCTTGGATGCGCTCTAGGAATTTGCTTTTTCAATCTTGTACCTTCAGCTAAAGGAAACCGCTGCTTGTATTGCCATGGGTAGAAAATAACCAGAGAATCCTGATCTCACCAGCTTCCAGCTGCTGCTGTCGTTTTACCCACCGCATCACTTTGATTTTTGCCAGGGTTCAAAGGGGACTTAGAGGCCTTTGAGAGCTGAAGTGGTGCTGGCTGACTGCACGACAGAGGTGTTGAGAAGTGTTGGCTTCTGCTCTGAGGAGATGCTGGTCTTTGAGCTTCTGTCAGTACCGTGAAAGCGTGGAGGCATCCACAGGGGGAACGGAGGTGGTTCCTGAAAGGAGGGAGGTTGCCTGAAAGCCTGGCTCTTTAAGGAGAACCCCAAACCCATTAAACGGCATTCAGAGCATGAACATAGTTTCTCCAAAGAGTTCAAATGTCAACTTAATCCCTTTTAGAGGAGGTTAAGCTGGAGGCTAGACTGCTCTGGGGAAGGTTTTCATTTTGGAGCATGCTGGTGCTTCTCAGCAACCCCAATGTGCACAAAATGATAGTATATAAAGGCACCAGTTTCCCTCTCAGCAGGTCACCTATAGAGAAAGTGTTTGAATACGTGGTTTGCCTGAAGTGATTAAAAAGCAGTGACATTTACCTCAAGCTCTTCTTATATTACATACTTTGATTGAATAGGTCCAATCCACCTGTAATAATCAAAGTTCTAAGAGTTTAAACGCAATCCATGGGTTGTAATTAGTCTCAAAACTGTGCATGACCTTAAACTTCCCAGTGCTGTGCCACTGTGTGTGACAGGGCTGTGAGTAATGTGATGAAAAGGAGATGCTAAATAGACTTCGGCCTGAACAAAGCTGTGACCAAAACAAGCAAACTGCCACCCTCAGACATTCCTTATGCAGAAGCAGAGTTAATTACATTGTTCTAAATGCTGCCTCTACTCAGCTTGTAAGATCTCTTGCAAATAAACATCTCCTTTATTAAGAGGGAGGATGTTTGCAAAGCCAGCGATCCGCTTGCATATTCTGCCCCTGGCAAGCATGCGCCAGGCTCCTACCCGCTCCCTCCTGCCACCAGGCCTGGGAGCTCTGCCCTCTCTCCCCACCCCGGCAAGCCCGGCGGTATGGAGGCGGCGTATTCCCGGGGGCAGGCCCCCACGGCAGGGCAGCCCTGCCCGGGCCCCACAGCACAGCACGGCACGGCAGGGCACGGCAGGGCAGGGTAGCCCTCTCTGTGGTGCCTCTGTGGTGCCTCTGAGGTGCTCCCTGGCGCCAGCGCGGCGTCATGTGCCGCTGCCCCGCCCGAGGCGCGCCCCCTGGCGGGCGGGCGACTCCGCAGGGCCAAAGCTCCACCTCAACCACACCACTCCCGCCCACACCCCCTCAGGCGGCCCTTAAAATGAGGAAGTCCCTCCCCCTCTTCCGCCTGCTGATTGGCCGCGGCTCCCGAGGGGCAGGTGGTGATTGGTTGCGACTCCCCGGTGGGCGGGGCGGCGGGCAAGGGGTGCCGCGGCGGGCGGGGGTCGGCTCGTCCCGGCCGTGGCGGCGGCGGGTACGCGTCGCGGGGCCGGTACCGGCCCGCCCGCCCGGGGCCGCGCCATGAAGAGCCTCAAGTCCCGCCTGAAGAAGCACGAAGCGGTCATCGGGGGCAGCGCGGTGGGTGTGGGCAGGGCTGGGCCGGGGGTAGAGGGGAGGGAGAGGTCCCCTCAGAGGCCGGGGGGCGTGCGTTGGCGGGCTGAGGGCCCGGGGGCATCTGTGAGGGCGGGCTGGGGGCTGCTGAGCTCTGGTGCTTTGGGGGCTGAGCCCCCCGGGGGTTCCCAGGGGATGGGGCCGTGGGGGCTGAGCTCCCCGGGGATGGGGCCGTGGAGCCGAGCTCTGCGGGCGGGCAGCGGGCATGCGGCTCCGTGGGGATGTAGGCTCGGACAGGGACCTCCGGGGTGGAGGGTGGGCTCTGCTGGGGCGTGCTTGGGCGGTAAGGCTGGGGAGCTGAGGGGTGATCTCTGGGGTTGGATAGGGCAGGGGGCCTGTGGGTCTGGGGGGTGCTCGGGGGCTGGGCTGTGAGGAGCAGAAGGGGCCGGGCAGGTGGGCGCTGCGAGGGGACAGAGCACAAGGAGCCGCGGGGCTTTGGTGGGGGCGGAGAGCGGGAAAGAGGGTCAGCGGGGTCTGTGGGGAGCGAGCTGTCGGGGGTAGCTCCACGGCTGCCCCCTGGCCCACGGGAGAGCTGGGCTTCAGCGAGTTGGGGGTCTGCTGTGGGAGTGGGGGTCCCTTGGGGGTGGAGTGCAAGGGCTGAAGGGGCAGGCAGCGAGCCCCCGGCGGGGTCTGTGCGTGGGGAGAGGCACAGCGGAGAGGGGATCTCTCAGGGCTGGCGTGGGGGTGAGAAAACGCACCACGCCTGACACCCAGCCTCCTGTTCAGGCTGCCCCAGATGACCTGCAGCTCGGAAAACAAGCATGCAAACGCATGTTACCTCTGCTTTCTGTTCGGCTTTCTGGCTCCAGCAGAAATTAACACCTTTCTTCCCCCCTCCCTGCCCCCGTAAGAGCCTTGGGAGCCAGTGCTGAGCTCTGACTGGCACCCTGCCCTGGGGCTTGCCCAGATATGCGAGCATGGCATTGTCAGTGGCTTGTTCAACATTAGTAATTTCTGTGGCAAAATCAGAGCATTTATCCCAGTGCACAGGAGGAGGATTTGCTTGGAAAGTGGATAAAAAGCTTTCAAAGTGGCTAGGGGTTTGAAAAAACCACACAGATGTGGTTTCTGATCATCCAGTCTGGAAAACTGGGCTTGGGGGGGACGCAGCCTCTGGAAGTGAGGTACCTTTGTACTGGTGCGGTTGTCTGTGTCTTGCTCTCTATGGCTTCCAAAATATAGGCTAGTGTTAACTAAGTTTAAATGGCTCTATTGGTTTTTATTTTTACCTCATTCAGATGACTTTTTGTGAGAGAAGTCTCTGAGGAAAGTTATATTTGGAAATTACTTTGGTAAATAATCTTTAATTGTGACCATTCGGTTAATGCTTCCCTGAGAGTCTGCTGTGGCAGTTGCACACCTAAGCTGCTTTGCTAAACTTGCCGGTGGCTACGTGGAACAGCGGAAAAGGGCAGGTTAATACGACACGCTGACTTTTGTCGGTTGTCTTTTAAGATATTAGCTATCTTTAAAATAATCCTACACGTTTGCCTTGGATCTGAAGCTATTACTTGAAAATAATAGCTCATTTGAAAGATACGTAGATATTCAGGCTTGTAAACTGCTGACTGAACTCATTGGACAAAATGACAGCTCCATGTAGAAGTGCATCATCGTGCTGAACACTTCACTGTGGAAAGGAGTGATTCAGAAGTCTGTTATGATAATTTGGCTGGCACTGATTTATGTTATTCATTAGTTGTCCTATACTTTAGGTTTACTTTGAAATAATAAACAATTTTACAATAATCAAATTTCAACAAACACTGACAGCATCCATATTTTTTTAATAGATATGGAGATTTTGCACTTCCATAGGTGGAGGCTCAACAAGCATTCCTTTCAAAGTAGGTTTGAGCAGTCTAAATACTTTAAGAGCTGAAGTTATTCTAAAATATATGAAGGGAAATGACTTGAAGTGTGATCCTTTAAGTACATCATGGGTACAAAACCCAGTTTTTATTTCTCCTACTTATTGCATATCTTGGTTACATGATCACTCCACTGGCTAATAGAAAAACTTATAACCTTTTGTGTGGGAGGAAAAAAGTTTATCCACATAGGTGGGTGTTAATAGTGAAGCTGAAGGTTGGGGGGATGAGTGGGTAAAGCCATATCTCTGTTTCCAGCTGCTGGGGAAGGAGGGGAAGTGGGTGGGAATCCTGCCAGTGTGAGCTCTATAGATCCTGCTTGAAATGAATGTAAGAGTTGCCTGTTTGAGAAACTTCATCCCTCTCTCCTGTCCCCACCCAGTGCTATTTCCTGGGGGGTGGAAAGAAGCTTAATCCCTTCATGCTTCTGAAAATTTTCCTCCAGGTTAAGATAACAGTTATTGCCTTCTGTCTTCTCGTGGTGATCTTTTGGAAGCTGCTTTATTACCTTGTGATGGAGGAAAGCCATGAAAAGCAGCAGAATTCCACAATTATCCAGAATATTGTGTCTGAAAATGGAATTATCTGGTTTTGCCAGTTCCAGCTGGCTGATGGGGCTTGGAAAATAATCTAAGCAACCTGTTCAGTAACTTCAGTGCTCTGAATAGTGAGACAAATGCCTGTCATTTGCAGTAGTGTAGGCTGGAAACTTTGACACCAGGTTCTGTGTAGTATGAAGCCTTGAGGGCATGGTCTTCACTTTGTAGGAGATGGTGCCTCATTCACCAACATTTACAAAATAGATTTTAATTAATGTAGTCGATCTTATCTGGGTGACCACAGCAGCACACACTACTAGTATTTCTGAGATTCTGAAATACATGCTGATATTATAAGTGTAGTTCTGTGATCCAGTTTGTGATTGGGATATGTGTTTTTCCAATAAAGTTAGAAATTCTGTCTGTAGTTGTATATAGAAGAAGCAAATATGAAATGCTCATTGGTTTGTTTTTCTTGAGAAGATGGTTGGGGAAAGATTGGTTTCTTGTTCTACAAAGTTATTTTTGTTTCAGGCCTTTGCTAATTGACTTTCCTTAGTGTGATTCTAACTGTTGGGCTCTGTGGTGGGGGGAAACATTACCTGCTTATTTCTTTAACACTTAAGAAATAGCTGTGGAGGCGTTCTGTTAAATTTGAGGTGCCTTATCTTATTAATGTGGGGGTTTTAACCTTTCTGCCCTTTGTGATGAGGTCTGGAATTTAGGGAAGGGGGCTTCTGGACTGCTTGCCAGAGCGTGGCTGCTTACTTGAGATTCTTGGCAGTGCTTGGAGCACAGCTGGAGCTGTGTCCCTGAACAAGTGGCAGGTCTGCATCTCTTGGGAGTTGTTTGTATCCCAAGATAAGACTTCAAAGATTGAGCTGGTGTGAGATACGCACGCACTTCAGAAATCGGCAGCGCTGCCTGGAGCACCTGCAAGTAATGAGAATGAGCAGATGTGAAACCATGTGAAAACCTCTACCAGTCCTTTCTCCTCTGGGAAAAGTAATGTTGGATTTTTTTTTTAATTAAGAGAAACTGAACATCATATATAATTAGCGGAAACCATTGTGCAAGAAACAAAGGTAGACATCTGAGCACTTGCCCTGGTATGATGATCTGTGATTATTATATTAATATCTGAACAAGTTCTGTGGTTAGTGACAGCTGAACTTATTTAAGGTTGCGTTAACACTTTTTTTCCTGTGGAGACTGCCCAGTTCTGTTAAATGGATGACTTTTCCTCTGTAAGGAGTGGAACTTCGTAGGTTGACCCAATACACAACTAAACAACTGCTACTGCCCTGTCAGCACCAGAGATGGGAGGTACCACCTCCTGTTCTGATCTGACCCTTTTTATTGAGGGAATGGAAGAATACTGTTTGTTGTCTGAATTTGCTAATTAATCAGCAACACTGTATCTTTGTATGTACTGCAGAGTAATTTTGTTAAAATTGCCTTGTAGCACCAGTCTGCTGTAGAATACACCGTAACGGAAGGAATGGAGTAAAAAAAATAGATGTTTGGTAACCTAGTTTTAATGACTAAGTCTCTTCTGTGATGAACTCCTTAAGTAAAAGAAAAAACTTGTGTGGCTAGTGGCACACATCAGTTTGTAAATGAGCAAGACTTTTGTGGTGTTTTGTCATGGCTCTGCTCTTTGCAAAGACAGAGCAGTGTTTGTCAGCCACGCTGATCACAATGCTATGACCGATCAGCAGAATTTTTCCAGCATTGCTGCTGTTGACCAGAGCAAAGTTGCTCTTCCCTCTCCCCTACCTCCCTCGCATCTGCTGTGGGCAACCTAAGGTGACTTTACAATGCCATCTTCAGGCAACGCAGCCAAGAATCAACAGCACTATAATATTAAAATATCAAGCCCTAGACTGACTGTGGTTATTCTTTAGAGTACGTTTGGGTTTCAGGAAGCTTTATTAAGGCTTGTGCTAATGTGTGTTCCTTGGGGGAAAAAAAAGCTTTGTGATTCATTTGCATTTATTAAATAGAATTAGGTGCTTGTTTGTGTGATGTTTGTGGTTGATGTTGAAGAAACATGAGGTTAGTCAAGACGGGCAGTTTGTGGTTCAGCAAAAGCTTTGTGGTGCAGTTTCTTTACAGGTGCATTGTAATTTTCAAGTTCCTTAAAAGGAGTATTTATCAATGCTTTATTGATAATTTTGGAATGTAGCAATTAAAAAAAAATTAAAAATTGAAGGTACAGTGAGTGCCTGTGTGCAAGTTAAGTATCCTTAGTTGATTTGCAGACATGATTATGTGTAGGTAAGGCAACTTGTTTGGTTACCTGTTTTAAGTTCATCTGACCTTTTGCTGAAATACAACTTACGCAGTACCTTCAGTATTTAAATATCAACATTTATTAGCGAGCAAATGCTTATAGCATCTGAGAGACTGATAATGGCTCTGTATTTTCATTACTTAATGATGACTGAACAGGATAGAGTCACTGTAGTGTGGTTTTCCCTTCTCTGTGCATACGTTTGAGGCTGCTTCCCAGCGTGATGAGCGCAATAGTCATGTTGTGTTTCATCACCCCCTAATATTTTCTGATGCTTCTTTATTAATAAATGGAAGTACACAAATCAATCGGTCCTGGCCTGAGAGCTTTCAATTTCAAACTAATGGTTTGCCTGGAGTCCTGAGGAAGGCATTGTGATACGCTGCTTTTAATGGCAACAAAGGCAGCTGGACTCTGACCTTGCTGCTGCTTTCTCCTCATTTAAAGGGGAAATACTTTCTCTAGGGCACTTCGTGGGAGCAGAGCTGGGCTACAGCAGGACCTAGGCTTCCATGGCTCCCCATTATTTTTGTGGTGAAAGCTGTGATGGTGTCATTGCTGCAAAAGGGTGTTAGGTTCTTTGTGTGCAAGTCTGGCCCCAGTTACCATGAAATGTACTTAACAGCTTGTTTTAAAGTGCAGCTGCAAAAACACTGTGTTGTTTCCAGGGTGCCTAAGTAGTTCTGATCACTTTTATTAGCGACCAAATTGGTCTGTGTCTCAGGGCTGAGAATTTCAGGATGTTTTTATCAGTAAAGTGCACTTGAGTTGTGTGTTGGCAGTGAGACATAAGGCAGTTGTTTAAGGACAAAATGGAAAAGTATTTTTAGCAGAATTTGCCTCCTTCAGGAGCCTGTATGCAGAGTTCTTTGATGCTTTGACAGTGTAGCTTGTGTGCTGTTGTAGTTGCCAGTGGTTTTTCCCCCTAGCCCAGCTATGCAGGAAAGATAAGCTGGCTATGCTGTTAGGTACGTCACTCCTTGTATATAGAAAAGTACTATTTAACACAGATTTAGAGCCCTTAGGATGGTTTTGAGAGGACTATTTGCCACATAGGTAGCTAGAAGTAGATTCAAGTACTTACTTGATAATAGTATGATCTTGATAGGATATATGAACTTGTAGGAAGGAAAATGCCTTAAGAATAGGGTAAGAACAGGAACGTTTATGATGGGGTTTTAGATGATTACTGTTAGTTGTTTTTTTTTTTTTGCTTTAACCTGTTTGTTGAGAGACTGTTACTTACAGTAATTGCAGGATGCAGTTAAATTTAAACAAGCCACACAGCAGCACAACTTAATATGAATTCTAGACTGGAACATTTTGAGAGCAATGCAAACCAGAGCATCCTAGGAAGGCTGTTGGTTTCGATCACTGTAAGCTTTGCCTGCTTTGTAGCATTCAATGACACTTTTGTAGATGGAGAAATTCCAGTAAATGAGGTGGTAACATAAAGTGCTGGGTGAAACATGGACCCTGTATTCAGGCTGTGCCTGTTTTTTCCTTATGTAGACTAAACAGTACATCTCGCTCATGCAGTTTTAGACTCCAAAATGTTTGTATGTGAGTGCAGACATATCCTGATAAGCAAGATATGCTTATAAAATATAAAATGCCATTCCCATCTCCCACAATTGAGCTAACCTTTTCCCAGACCTGGTATGTGCAGTATTTTTCTAGGCAACTGCAGAGAAGCCAAAGTTTGTGAGATAGATGGATATTGGCTGACGTGCATCTGTACTGTTGGGGGAAACTACACCTCGTGAATATCTTTAACAAATGGGTTTAGTAGTCTAATATCCTTTCGTTGTGTCAGTCTGTGTGTTTTTTAAATAAATCAAACCACTTCAAAAGCAATTGTCATTTTGTGCCATATAACATCGCAGGGTGTGTCTGTTCAGATGTTAGTTTTGATCACAAATGTACTCTGACCTCTGTAGAAAAAGCAGGAAAATTAAATGCACGGGCTGGTAGATGTGCTGAGCCTGCCCTTCTCACCTGTGCCCAGCTTACATGATGTGTATGTTTTTCAAGTAACTCTCCTTTGTTGGTGAGTGCCTGTTTTTCTCTGCAGGAAAATTGCATGAGACATCAACTGGAAAAATTAATATCTTGTGACAAAGATGGGCCTAAAATTAGTAATTCTCAGTCTGTTCTTTGACAAGAACTATTCTATCTATTGGCCTTCACAGACTTCAGAAATTGCAGTTTTAGTTTTATAACAGTTTCCATAAAGTATGATGTTAGTATTTTCATCTTGGTAACTTTTAAGACGATTCAAGTATTTGTGCACACTTGCTTTAAGTGGTGATGGCAGGGTTTTACCAGAGCTCTTTGCTCTCTGTGCTTTATGTGCTTATGTCACCCGCTAATGGCATTAGAGGAGGATGTGTCCCATTTGGGTTTTTTTGTTAATAGGATTATCTGCCTAGGCCAGCAGTGATGAGGAGCTGTGTTCACTTTCACAGGTTCATCAGCTTTCAGGCTGAAAGGTTTAAGATATGCTTTGATTTACATCTCGTATTTCTGAAGTGAGTTAGGTGACTGCTAAAGGTTGTCCGTACTTTATTTCAATAAGCTGTTTGTTTATGTAGTTGGGGTTCTGCAGCTGCATATGTAGGCAGAAGTGTTTACTGGATGAGCAATTCCCAGTTCAGGTGGAAGCTTCCTGAGCAATACTATTTCATCAACAAGTTAACTTGTCACATTTTTTTTCGCTGCAACATTAAGACCAGTATTTCTTGTGTCCCTGGCCCTGTATTATCTTTTTAAACAAGGTCAGTGCGTTATCATACCTCATTGTATGTTCTCAGATTGATGACCAGGTATCTCTTCTTGCTGGCATGAAAAGTCTTGTGAGTTTGCGTCTGGCTGCTGGGATTTCACAGGAGAATATTTAGGCTGAGAAAAATCTCAGAAGAAGAGCCGCTGGGATTAAATGGTATTATGGTTTATTTTCCAAAGGTTTTCAGGGGTTAGGATCTTTATTTGTCTGTCCTGTTTGGGTCCCCATAACCCTGGTATTATTCTCTCATGCCTTGGGATCACTAATAAAGCCCTTTCTTTGCTTTGAGTTCCTCAGTGGGGGCGCTTGGGTGGGTGATGGGATGTGCAGTAGTACAGCGCATGGCTTCAGGGGCTCTGCCTTATTTTCTGGCTTTTTTGTTGAGAGGGGAGAAGATGCCCTGTAGCTTCAAGCTCAGATTCCCCAAGTATGGTGCTGTGCTTGTTTATTGATTAAATATATGTCCTGTGATAACAATAAACTTTAAACATTAACTTTGCTAATTACTTTGGTTGTCAGCAGTGTACAAATATGTATTTACTTTTTGTAGTCTCAGGACTACAGTTACCGATAGTGCCTCATGGCTTTCATTGCTGGCAGCGGCATGCCATTTCCGCTGCGTTTGGTAACTCTAGAACATCTTGTCTTGCTTTGCTCAGAAAAGTGAGAGTAATTAGTCTTGGTACCAAATATGCCCTGATTTTAACTACCTCTAGTGGCTGTCATTAGTATTCTTGTGTTCATCTTTAAATACTTGTCTCTTCCTCATTCGTCACTACAATTGTTTTCAAAGTAGTTTTAAAGAGCCTCCTATAAACTTTGGCTCTGAACTGTATGCTGTATACTCAGTAAACAACAGAAAGTGGTGATACTCTTTTTCTGCTGCCTGAACTGATGCTGGTTGAGAGTATGGTAGTGTACCGGGTAGGAGGATGTAACAATGTAATGTAATGGTTCAAAGATATCTACAAGATGAGGACTGCAGATAGGTAAAGTAGCTTGACTTCTGATCTGCTAAATATCTGCTAATGTAAGGGGTTTGGGGTTCAGAGACAATAGAAGTAGATAGTTGTTTGTGCAATATATAGCTATGTTGTACAGTTCCTTACCAAAGGGTGTTGGGGATGCTACAGCTTACCTGGACTTGAGGAAAGACTGGATAAGTTAGAGCAATTCATTCAGAATTACTGAGCATGTAAGCAGAATCCCTCTAGCCCACAAAGTTTAAATCATTCATTGAAAGCTAGGTGAACATTTAGAAAACACCCTGTGCTTGTGCAGTCTGTGTTCTTTTCCTGAGTATGCTGGTGTGAATGTACAGCTTCGCAATGCTCCTGAAGGCGTTAAAGTACCAGATGGATATATGGAGTGTGCACAGACAGCCAAGGTATCTGCTTAATATAAAGCCCTTAAACTGAGAGCACACCAGATACAAGCTGATAGGAACAAGTACTGCTTTTGATCCTAGCCAGGTGGTGGAGATGGGCTACTCCCTTATCTTTGGAGGCCTGGAGATGGGAAGAATTCCTGGCAGGCTGAGCTTAGGAAAAACAGGTGCTCTGTGTTAACAGAAAATGGGCAATATTGGCCTTAGCTAGGCATCTGTGGTATGTTTGGCAGTTTAGCACCTCCAGAGATTTGCACTTCTGGTTTATCTGATGGTAGTCTTTGTTCTGAAAAACTGTATCTGAATTAGGCTCCAAACTTCAGTTACACTTAAAAGAATGCAGCAGAAGCACATTTCATTAGTTTCTACCCTTTGAGCTCTCTGAGATTCAGCTGCCTTGGAGAACAATTTAATCGGTGGGAGTTTGCAGCTGGGCTGTGTTTACCGAAGCTGCTCTGTGCTGATAGAGCCATGAAGGCTGTTTCCTGAGAACTGCTGTCTGTGCTTAGTCTGAGCTGGGCAGGCCTGGGGAATGTGTTTTAGCAATCCTAAATCTTGTGGTCAAGACTGTCTTGGGAGGATCTTCAGTGTAAAGGGGCTGCAGGATGAGTGCAGCTCGTGAGGAATGTCTGCAGGCAGATAAAAATGGAGACTAGTGAAACCTTTGGGATAAGTAAATTGGAGAAGACTGTCCACCTGGAAGGCATAGTCTCTCACCTGTGTGGTTTCTTACCAAACTGATTTCAGTTAAGTGGAGTTTTTTTGCTGTTGCTGTCACCTCTGAAGCTTATTTATTTCTTTACGCCCCCCACCCCCCAAATGCCATTTTTGGTTTCAGGAGACAGACTTGGTTCTGGTCAGAAGATGACTTGAGATGACATAGTCATTGCACTTCTTTGGAGTGGCTTTGTCATGTGGACACTAATTGCAGAGAAGTCATGGAATGTTCTTGTGAGAAAAATGCTAGTGCTTCAAGGCAAAGGGATGGTGCTCGCAGCAAGTGATGTGGAACAGTTTAGAAGTTACCGGGAAAGAAATAATTTGTGCAAATATGAGTGATTTAAAAAAAATCTCTTTCCTAAGAAGATCCATTTATTGGGTTATTTGCAGTCTCATGTGGTTTTTCTGGCTATGCACCATGTTCTGCTGCTGCAGACAAAACAGTGCATTGCTTGTCATGTTGACCTAGTCCTCTAAATATGGCACTTTGAGATCTCCATTTAAATTTAAAACTTGTGAAAGGAGACTCTACATCTTCCCTACTGTTAATCATTATGCTGTCTATTTAATGTTTTCACAGCCTCTGTGACTCCTCTCATTTAACATGTTGGGAGACAGACTGGCAGCAGCAGTAAGCTGAAACCAGGTTCTATTCAGAATGGGTTTCATCACTGTAAAAGGAGAATTTTTTTTAAGCAGAGGCATGTGTATTTTCTAATTTAAAATCGGTTACATTTCTGTCAAAATAGGATCATGCATTCCATCTGCTCTGCAGTTGTAACTGTCTGAAGTCTGATCGTGAGTCTGGTTTAGGCTTTGTGGTGTGGTGGAATGGGGAAAAAATTACTCCTGGGAGTATTTCAGTCCTCTGTTATTAGTGGTGATAAGTATGACCTCTGTTAATGCCAGTGGACAGTTAATTTGACTAATGTGTTTGTTATTTTAAAGTGAGTGTTTGCATGTCTGCAGAACATAACAACACTGTAGTAAAGTTTCATGCATGCTTGTGTAGTTAGTTAACATTAAATCTAAAATGTGTTACTCAGGGCATGAGCATGCGGAGAATGTATTAATAGCTATTGCTTTCTATCGCTCGGCTATCAAGTACTGGATTATCAGAAAATAGATCTAGGCTGATGAGACTGTCTACGTATTGTTTACAAGATATTTCGGATCGGGGCAATATTTACTTGTGAGCCTGAGTCACTCTGGCAGTCTGTTGCAACACAGAAAGAAAAGCTCTGGGAAGGTTTTCTTGGGGATTGCTGGGGAGGGACAGCTTGGGCGAGCGGCCGGACCCGCAAAGGGCTTCACCGGCCGGGCAGCCTCTGGCCAGGGGTAGCCCCTATTTTAGTAAGAGTTATGAAGTCTGAAGATGATCCTGAAGATGGGGAAAATACACTTGGGGATCCAAGCTAAGTGAAGGATGGAAGAAGATGAATTCAGGGTGGTGGAGAGAACACGTTTCTCGAAGCAGCCTGTTTGAACTCTGGCTCTGCGCTTTGTGAGCTGCAGTGGTTTGTAACTTGATGCGAGATAAACTGATTGCTTCTGGCAGCAAGAAGCTGCAAGTTCTATGATGACTTGTTGGTTTTCTTGTGCAGCTAAAGACACAGTAGGTATCTTAGGTTTCGTATCAATGGCAGTAGCTGACAGCTGCTAAAATGCAAAAGCTTGAATTTTCTAAGTGTTTTGTAACAGTTTCTTCTTAATTAAATGTGTGTTATATCTGTCTTTAACAACTCTTCCTGTGAGGAATTTTCCTTAAATGTGAAGTGCTTGGGTGACAGTATTTGATTTAGTGCATCATAGGAAATGGATGCAATTTACTTAAGTGTTATAACCAAAGAGGGGGGGGGAAATTAAGGTGAAAGATGATTTTTTCTTTTTTTTTTTAAGTAATGGTGCTGTTAATCACATGATTTATGAAATGGCAGCAAGGAATGGCTAGCAAAGGATTTCTTACAGATTTGAGTGAGTTTTTGCTAGCAGGTACAAGCTGCAAGTATAAAACTTTGCAATTGGAAACCAGGGGCAAACATGCAAGATGTGATTGCTTTCCTCCACAGATGTGAAATGTGTCACCTGAAAAGGAACTTAAGAGGGAGCAGAGCTTGATGCTATATATGTACAGTTTCTAAAGTATTTTAAAATCAAGCTTAATAAGGTAGCTTAGCAGAGGAGGCATTGCCAAGCTGTGGAGGAATACTGTCTTTCCCCTGGCTGTGCATGCGGCTCTTGATGTGAACAGTAATGTCACCAATGCAAAGACTTTCTTATGCCAACCAGGCTGGTGTGGCTTTTAAGCTAATGGATATTTTCATTGATTGACAAATTGGTACTGCACTTTAGCTGGGCAATGCTAGTGGTTGTAATTTAATTAGCTGTCTTATTTTTAGTACTTCATGTCACTTTTAGCAAGTATTGTGCTGAATAAGCTATTGCTAAGACTTCACGATTACTGTAATCTTGTTTATCGTGAGAATGAGGAATGAAGATGGTCGTGATTATACGTCCGTTATACAAATCATTCTACAGATGCAGGGTGGTGGCACTGGGCTTTTGGTTTTGTTCCTTTTTGTATCTCCTTTATGTACCAAACCCTGGCTCTGGTGCAAGGTGAGACCTTGGTTGCTGCAGCTCTGAGCCCTGTGAGAACCGGCTAGTTGACATTGGCTCTTTCCATTGTGGATCTTCCAGACTTTATTATGTGAAATCTTGAAAAGTTTCAGGCTGTGCCAGTAAGACAGTCTTAAGGGGACGTAGTTCTGTTGTGACAGAATGTTAACTATTTTTTTTAACATGAAGATTACAGAGCTTTTTTTCCTGTTCTTCCTGCTTTCACATGAAGACTGCTAAGACTTGAGTATTGTGTTTGGCATTTTAAGGAGATGGAGGAGTCTATTGTGATGAGTCCAACATGAAGGATGTGGGATTGTTAGGCTGCTTTCTCTCTTCAAGAAACAAAAATGTTTTCAGCTACTCTTTGGCTGCTCTATTTTGGAAATTATTCGCTTTACCAGTTTTAATGTTCTTTACTCAGTGAGGTGTAGAACTTCTGATCTACAGTGATAAGTAACTTCATGTGCCTACAGGCGACTTATGTCTGACTGTTATCAGTAAATTCCTTTGCTGTGTAGAGTTAGATTTGAATATAATACTCCTTTCTAAGCCTTTTTCTTCTGTTAAAAGCTTCTTGAATATCAAGTTGTCAGTGTCTAGCTTGGCTCTGAAGTTTCTGTCACAGAACAGAATTTCCTAAA